>NC_136809.1:6250440-6316001 GCF_951216825.1 Electrona antarctica | reverse complement strand
AAAAACCCATGTGGTTCTCAAACATTTTCATGTCAAGGACCCCCCAGAATTGTATGTAATTGGCTGCCAACCCCCCATCTCAAAATATGTTGTTCCAGGGACCCCACAGAGTTAAAAATGTCCGCTCTGAAAGAATATAATATTCCAAATTTGCGACACATTTTCACGATTTAAAAAAAAAATAGCAGATCTACAAGCTCGTAGCGCGCCACTCGGTGCCGCGCTATGAGCTTGTAGATCTGCTATTTTTCAATAGCTAAAGCGTAACATAATGCTTTAAAACACCAACAGGGTGTTCCCGTTCAGAATGGATTAACCCATTTTGGGCGGGAACCCCTTTTGGTGTTAGCATTATGCTATGCTTTAGCTATTGAAAAATAGCAGATCTACAAGCTCATAGCGCGCCACCGAGTGGCGCGCTATGAGCTTGTAGGTCTGCTATTTTTTTTAAATCGAAGAGCGACTGACATAGAAACATAGCTTTATCAGAAAACTGTCAGGATGTAGAAGACATTTTTTAGAATCTGATCTCAGGTCAGAATGGGTTAAAGAGTTCTTTACGCGTTGCCTGTGCCTCCGCTTCTCCTTGTCTTTTCCTTTTGCTTTCATCCCTACGGCAATCTGAGCCAGGGAATCGACCAGAAGGTGCAAAGAGGTGCAAAAAGCTTCCACCGCGTTTCCATATGGCCTCGCTTCCGCTGGGGCCGTGTGTGTGTGTGTGTGTGTGTGTGTGTGTGTGTGCATGCCATGGTATTTTGTGGGCACGCACGCACGCATGCACGCATACACACACATACATGCGCACATGTGCACACGCATTGCAAGCCGGCATGCACGCACACACACACACACACAGATTATTTAAGAACTGTAACACTTCATTTCATTTTCATTTCATTTATTTTCATTTATTTAATTATTCCGAATGTTAAAATATAAACGAGAAAAGACAAAGTCAATATTAAAAACAAAAAAAGAAGCGTCCAAAAGTAATAATAATAATGATCTTTCATAATCCTTAACTTGTGTTTATGTTCGAAAAATGAGTAATTTGGTGGAGAATCAGCTCAATTGATATATGATACGATATGATATAGTACTTTATTGTCAGTTTGCACTGAATTTTGTTTTGCGACCCAGCGGCCTACACACATTTAACATAACACAGGACAAAAAAAAGAAAATACAGTTACATACATAGAGACATAATTAAGGGCAGAGAGCAATTTCCACAGCTCAGTCTAGTCCTGGTCAATGTCCACAGCTCAGTCTAGTCCTGGTCAATGTCCACAGCTCAGTCTAGTCCTGGTCAATGTCCACAGCTCAGTCTAGTCCTGGTCAATGTCCACAGCTCAGTCTAGTCCTGGTCAATGTCCACAGCTCAGTCTAGTCCTGGTCAATGTCCACAGCTCAGTCTAGTCCTGGTCAATGTCCACAGCTCAGTCTAGTCCTGGTCAATGTCCACAGCTCAGTCTAGTCCTGGTCAATGTCCACAGCTCAGTCTAGTCCTGGTCAATGTCCACAGCTCAGTCTAGTCCTGGACAACATCCTGATTAAGCCTCAGAGTCGACTGATGGACAAAAGACCTTCAGTATGAAAAATACCTTATTGTATGCTGGAACACCATATCTCCTTCCTGAAGGCAGCAACCTAAACTCTCCATACAAAACATGGCTAGTATTAGAGGTGATATTCCTTGCTAACCTTAGGATGCTGTTATCATACGTGGATGTATAGCGGATGAATTGCCACAGTTACCACAGTTTTAAAGTAAAAGTTTAAAGTAAAACTGGGTGAAGTTAGTTTTGTGCATATAGTTCCCATCGTGCCATTTTGGGGGCAAGGAGTAAGAGGCAGTAAAAACAGAAAGTTTTAGCAAAGCCTTTACCACAAAACGTACAAGTAACTGGTTTCTTCTCACATCAGATATTGACAAGCCTTTGTTACAAAAACTTACAAAGTTTTTTTTTTTTTTTTTGAATAATTCAACTAGCCGATCTACATTGACACGCTGTGAGCTTGTAGACTGGCCATTTTAACTATTCAAAAATGTTTTGGCAAAAAGGCCAAAAGAAGTTTAGGGATAAGGGGTTTAGCGGTGGCGAAAATGAAGCCCTAGGGGCCTTATTTCCGTCAGTGCTAAACCCCTTATCCCCAAACTTTTGCCTTTTTTAATATTTAACATTACATATTAACATTGTTCAACTAGCCGACCTACAGCAACACATTGTGAGCTTGTAGATCAGAATAGTAAAAAACAAAAAAAGGCAATGAAGTTTGGGGATAAGGGGTTTAGCGCTGATGAAAATAGGGCCCATAGCACCTGCTATAGTATATGGGACACCAGATCTGTCAAGTATTTTTGGATTAATATGACTAAAGGTCCTTGCAAATGGGGAGCGAGGAACGCATGCGTTGTTGCCTGGTTCAACGACAGGTCTGCTCAAGAGGGGCGCAACAACGCAAGCATAAAACAAAAAGCTAAACCGAATCCTGTTTCTGGTGAGTCGCGGGCGTGTGCAGGAAACGAGCGCAACAATTCACGGGACCGCGCTCACGTAAATACGCTTGCGTTGTCGCACCGTGACTGCTCCCCAGTGCTCCGTGCAAAAACGCAGATCTCATTGAATATGAACTATAGGCACGTTATATCGCTTCACGTTTGAAAGGCCCTTAATACTGTTCAGAACACACCTCTGCTCTGAGTTTTAATCTAGGGTGATAAAAAATAACATTTACAACTCCCCAAAGTATACAAGCCTCCATTTAAACTTGCCCGCCGCTTAAAACTTGTTTTATTTGGAGAGCAATCTAGCTCCAACGAAACCATTTTTTAAAACTCCTTGGCCGACAAGTCAATCATTGCAGTCAGTTGAAAGTGTTCATTCCCTGTGGATCGGTGACAAATATCCCCTTTCTTTCTTTCTCGGGTCTCACGGAGTCCCATTAGAAATAAACTAGAGTGCTTTTGGCCCCCGTCCCCAATGTGGTGCTGACTTCTCCCTCTAGTACCTTTTTAACCCATTTGGACCTGAGGATGATTCTAAAAAAAAATCTCTTCTAAATCCTGACAGTTTTCTGAAAAACTCTGTTTCTATGTCCAGTCGTTCTCAAACATTTTCATGTCAAGAACCCCCAAAAATGTATGTAATCGGCCGCCGACCCCCATCTGAAAATATGTTGTTCCAGTGACCACCCTGAAGCAAAGATTTGAGTTAAAAACATTCGCTCTGAAAGAATATATTCAAAGATTTGCGCCACATTTTCACGATTTTTCCAAAAATAGCAGATCTACAAGCTCGTAGCGCGGCACTCGGTGCCACGCTACGAGCTTGTAGATCTGCTATTTTTCAATAGCTAAAAGTATATAACATAATGCTTAAAACTCTGGGTTTCCCGCCCGGAATGGATTAAAAGCTCCCGTGTTATTGCCATATTGTCGGGCATATCAAAGCCCGGGCCAACAGGTATGACAGGCTGTTAGGAGGAATACAGAAAGAGAAGACATCCCACTGTGATTTGTCACACATATACCTTTTATTTTTTGTATTTTCTAGGGTACTGGGTTAGAACTTAGAAGGGAGTCAAATGTGCAGGCGAAAGATTTGATGAGCTGTTTTGCATAATATATCTTCACTTGGTGCGGAAACCTTGTTATGTCCAAAACGTTTTTTTTACTTCTCAGGGAGGAATGGAGGAAATACGGTTAATACTTATAGTCACAACGCTCTTTTTAACCCCTTCTGTACGGGAACACCTCTTGGTGTTTCAAGCATTATGTTATGCTTTAGCTATTGAAAAATAGCAGATCTACAAGCTCATAGCGCGGCACCGAGTGCCGCGCTACGAGATTGTAGATCTGCTATTTTTTTAAGAATCGTGAAAATGTAGTGCAAATCTTTGAATATATATATAAGGTTTTTAAATCTTTGCTTCTGGGGGGTCCCTGGAACAACATATTTTCAGATGGGGGTCAGCGGCCAATTACATATAATTCTAAGGGTCCTTGACATGAAAATATTTGAGAACCACTGACATAGAAACATGGGTTTTTCAGAAAACTGTCTATTACTGTCGATTTAGAAGACATTTGTAGAATCTAACTTAGGTCTAAATGGGTTAAACATTTCCATTTACCATTTTGGGCATGTTATTACATTGCATATCGTATAGGCGGAGAGTGTCCGTTTTTAATTGCCAATTTAAAAGCTCCACGATCTGCTGTTTTTGCTACTTTTTCCTGCCTCTGTCACACTACGTAGTAACATAAAAGTGTAAAAGTATAAAATAGGTTCAGTTCCAGTTCATTTTTTTTTTTGGTGGGATTTTGGACACGTAACATAAATAGTACAGTAGTACATTTCATAATGCTTTAAGCAGCTGCCACGGCAGCATTGTCCAAAATGTCAGAAAAAGGGCTAGGGACAAAATATTGCTTTTTACGCACGCACACACGCACGCACGCACGCACGCACGCACGCACGCACGCACGCACGCACGCACGCACGCACACACACACACATAGGCCAACAGTATACACAAAATGAGGGGTGAGGGGTGCTCTTATCATCGTCCTCATGTTTGTCTTCAATGTTTGTGTGTGCACAAACCCCCAAAGCTGGACATAGGAGAGGCTATTGCCCCTCAAAAATAAAAATCACACCCGTGTGAAGTGAGGGGCGCTCTTATCACCATACATCATCATACTGTATACATCATCTCATTCCGGCCAATCACAATTATTTGCGTCGTCACTTTCGTCTTCAATGTTTGTGTTTTTACATCAAAGTTTGTGTTTACACAAACACTCAAAGCTGGCCATTCATTGTCGCCGGCATTCAATGTTTAAAACACAATGTTTGTGTGTGGACAATCCGACAAACCCTCAAAGCTGGACATGAACCCTCAAAAATGAAACTATTAGATACAATGTACAGGGAGGGGGAAGCTCTCTGGTGGAGCTGTTGCCCCCGCGACCCGACTACGGATAAGCAGTTGAAGATGGATGGAGATACAATGTACAGTAAAATTTTTGCATATTGTATTTGTCTATAGTGTGATTGTTTACATGCTCAGGGGAGATGTGTGCATTATGGAGGAGAGTGAATCCAGGAGAGAAGGAGGCGTGATGCGGAGGAAATGCAGTTTAGGGGGAAGGAGGGACGCAGAGCACATTTGTTTGAATCAAAAGTAAATGAGATGCCATGATATGATATGATGCCACACATGGCAGCCGCGTAAACAGATGATATGATGCCACACATGGCAGCCGCGTAAACAGCACGCTGAGGCCTGTAGATTATGATAAACAATGGATGTCTCTGGAGGAAAAAAGCAAACAGTCAACTGTCATTGCTGTGGAAATGACACACGCACGCACGCACGCACGCACGCACGCACGCACGCACGCACGCACGCACGCACACGCACACGCACACACGCATGCCAGCCCATGAGTGCTGTGGCACACCAATCACTGCATGCAGACAACAAGAGAAAATTTACATTAGTCAAAAATAGTGACACGCACGCACGCACGCACACACGGGTATTAACATGCACGTGCAGCCACGCATACATGCATGCAATGTGTGCTAGTGTTACTTCATTCTACTTCTATATATAAATGATATAGGTGAAGCACTAACTCAACTTAAGTATGTTTTATTTGCTGATGACACCAGCCTATATACTGTAGTTCAGGAAGAGATCTTGAACAGCTCCTCCATGCAGTTGAAAAATAATTACAAAATCCTAAAATAATTGTTTGACACCAATAAACTATCTTTAAATCTCAGTAAAACCAAATATATTCTCTTTTGTAATAGAAGAATAGATAAACCGGTCAAACTAACAATCCAAAATGTGGAAATCGAACAAGTCAATGAACACAAATTCGTGGGTATCATTATAGATAACAAACTCTGTTGGAAACCACATATAGATAACACAAAGTCAAAAATATCCAAAACAATTGCTATACTATACAAATTGAAACCCATTGTCAACCATAGTTCACTTTACCTGCTGTACTGCTCCCTCATACTTCCATAGCCTGGCTAATAAGCCAGACTCAAATCACACTGTCGTGTGGTATTTGAGTCTGGAGATGCTGTGTATGGATCTTGTTTCCCTGGGGGCGGGTTCAAACATTTTCTCTTTGACGCAATTGGTCAGTGCTACTGTCAGTCAAAGGTCTCAAGCATTGAACGTCACTGTACCAAAGCCCACCCATATTGCATACCGTGTCCCGATTGGCCACACCAGTTCTCTGGTGTAGGAAATGGGTGTACAATTGAGCCTCTCCAGACCGTAATCCGCCGGCAGGCAATTTTTTTTTTGCCAACGACTGATTCGGTCTGGCTTATTAGCCAGGCTAATACTTCCATACCTACAGTAACTTACTGCGTGGAAGTATCGGTGAGTGCATATAAAACTAACATCAATCCTGTATTTCTGTTAAAAAAAAAAGCCATAAGATTAATAAATAAATCGGACTACCTAGAGCCAACCAATCCACTCTTTATTCAAAATAAAACCCTAAAATTAGAAGACCTAGTTGATCTAAACACTGCCATAATAATGTACAAGGCCCACCACAATATTCTTCCACACTGCATGCAGGAGGTGTTCAAAGCACGAGAGACCAAGTACAAACTCAGGGGAACTGGTGTATTTAAGAGAAATAACACAAGAACCAACACCAAAGATAAATGCTTATCCGTAAGAGGGGTGCGTCTATGGAACAGCCTGGATAAGGGTCTGGAAATGTGCTCATCAGTCACTAAATTCAAACAAATGTTTAAATCCAAGGTAATAAATAGATATAAAACACTAGAGTATCCTAGTTAGAAATAAGTAATATTAAAATATTAAATATTAAAACCAAATAATTAAATACATTTAAATATATACAAATGCAATTATTAATAAGTAATGTATAAATATTACAAAGAAGCAGTCTATAGAGGGTCTGAGTCTCATCATTCCATACACAAACTCAATGTGCAAACCGTATTAGGACCACTTATTGATTCTCCACCTAGTGGTGGAGCTAGTGTGGTGTGGTTCGGTGCAGCTTGATGGCAATACTTCCATATTGTCACGCTGCAACGGACCATATTGACAACTAATAATGTATGTGGTTTGAGTTTTCTGTTACTCTTCTTTTTTACTTATTTCATTATTATTATTATTATCATTATTATTATTATTATTTGTATTATTTTTATTATTTGTATTATTATTATTATGTTATTTTCTTAGTTTACTGTCTGACAGTTTTGTCAGCTTTATTATTATTAGTATTTATTTTTTATTTTTGGTTCTGTAAACCAATAGGGTAGGCAATTATAAGCTTTTAGCTTCAGCCTACACCTTTTCGGGCCACTCAAGTGTATATGTATTATGTATTGTTATACATGTGAAAGGTTCGAAATAAACTAAACTAAACTAAAACTAAAAACATTAATAACTTAACTGCTTTGTTTGTAAAGTTACTTAGTATTTCTTTGCCTTAGTACTCCTATCAGCGCCATTCCGTGGGGTTCCCTGAGCGCCGGCTGAGGCCGTGAACTGGAGGTGTATCTTGTGTATGCAAATTAATGTGAATAAGGAACAGAGGAGTTTGTTTGTGTTTTCCCTTTTTGTCACATGTGACAGCTAACGAGTGTCACATGGGACACGTACACTGAGTGAAAAGAGGAGTTAACTAGATTTGCCCGTAAACCTCAAGTTTAGCAGGCATATAATATATTACGGTAATATACAGGTGTGATGGTACAATGTTCCAAATTGTACCATTTTGGTTCCAAAACGACTACAGCATCCGATCTTTAACGCTAAAAGTTGCGCAGTTTACGTCCAAAAGAATGTGTCACTCTCTCGGTTCTGCACCGCTGCTGGAGAAGTATAGCACTGTCGAAGGCAGCGCAACTAATACAATGCGTTGTCAAGATTTTGGAGAAGACTGATAGTTCATCCTTTAGTAATTAGGCTGTGGAAGTATTCACACTAGGCTACTTTTGGATTTATTGGGATTGGCAATTTGGGGAAAGGAGGAGGAGGAGGTGATCAAGCTCCACAAGACCACATTGGTGGCTCAAGGCTGCATTTATTTTCCTTTTTTTTCCTCTCGAGGGTGCATGGGATGATGTGACCCCCTCCAGCAGGCTAGGGAGCCCCGCTCAGGTTAGCGGAAAATGACCGCGGGGTGCGGGTTGCCAGGTTTTTTTATAAGTAAAGTATTCAAAACAAAACAAATTAAATTACAAAACATATATATATAATAATATTTGAATTTACGTCATATTTTGCGGAATTTAGACCTAATTTCTCTGTTCATTGTCAATGGCAAATATTGAGACGTGTGGGGACTAAAGCTGTATATAGGATAGGAGGGCCCTCAAACACATTATTTCATAACTTTTCATCGTGCTCCTAAAATAATTTGCGTGCTACTTGGAAAAATGCTAAGCGCCGAGCCCTGCTCACACACACTACAACACGCTTAAAACTCGCGGACCTGCCAACACTGCATCCTTTTTTCCCATTGGCTACTGTTGCTAATTTGTTGCCACGTCTATGAAAACAAGCACAGAAAAAATCTACACCTGGCGTGGAACAAACGGGACGAACCGAGGCGCATATATGGATAAGAACAACACCAACAACACTACACGCACACGCGCGCACGCGCTGCAACACAAAACAGCTGCATACAACGCGTGTCACTGTGGACTTCTGTATCTGTGGACTTCTGTATCGCAACGCGGGGCAACGCAACTCTGGGATGAGCGGGCCGAAGGCCCGCGAAATTCTAGTACTATACAAATTGAAACCCATTGTCAACCATAGTTCACTTTACCTGCTGTACTGCTCCCTCATACTTCCATAGCCTGGCTAATAAGCCAGACTCAAATCACACTGTCGTGTGGTATTTGAGTCTGGAGATGCTGTGTATGGATCTTGTTTCCCGGGGGGCGGGTTCAAACATTTTCTCTTTGACGCAATTGGTCAGTGCTACTGTCAGTCAAAGGTCTCAAGCATTGAACGTCACTGTACCAAAGCCCACCCATATTGCATACCGTGTCCCGATTGGCCACACCAGTTCTCTGGTGTAGGAAATGGGTGTACAATTTTTTTTTTGCCAACGACTGATTCGGTCTGGCTTATTAGCCAGGCTAATACTTCCATACCTACAGTAACTTACTGTGTGGAAGTATGCATATAAAACTAACATCAATCCTGTATTTCTGTTACAAAAAAAAGCCATAAGATTAATAAATAAATCGGACTACCTAGAGCCAACCAATCCACTCTTTATTCAAAATAAAACCCTAAAATTAGAAGACCTAGTTGATCTAAACACTGCTATAATAATGTACAAGGCCCACCACAACATTCTTCCACACTGCATGCAGGAGCTGTTCAAAGCACGAGAGACCAAGTACAAACTCAAAGGAACTGGTGTATTTAAGAGAAATAACGCAAGAACCAACACCAAAGATAAATGCTTATCCGTAAGAGGGGTGCGTCTATGGAACAGCCTGGATAAGGATCTGGAAATGTGCTCATCAGTCACTAAATTCAAACATGTTTAAATCCAAGGTAATAAATAAATATAAAACATTAGAGTATCCTAGTTAGAAATAAGTAATAGTAAATATTAAAACCAAATAATTAAATATATTTAAATATATACAAATGCAATTATTAATAAGTAATGTATACATATTACAAAGAAGCAGTCTATAGAGGGTCTGAGTCTCATCATTCCATACACAAACTCAATGTGCAAACCGTATTAGGACCACTTATTGATTCTCCACCTAGTGGTGGAGCTAGTGTGGTGTGGTTCGGTGCAGCTTGATGGCAATACTTCCACATTGTCACGCTGCAACGGACCATATTGACAACTAATAATGTATGTGGTTTGAGTTTTCTGTTACTCTTCTTTTTTACTTATTTCATTATTATTATTATTATCATTATTATTATTATTATTTGTATTATTATTATTATTTGTATTATTATTATTATGTTATTTTCTTAGTTTACTGTCTGACAGTTTTGTCAGCTTTATTATTATTAGTATTTATTTTTTATTTTTGGTTCTGTAAACCAATAGGGTAGGCAATTATAAGCTTTTAGCTTCAGCCTACACCTTTTCGGGCCACTCAAGTGTATATGTATTATGTATTGTTATACATGTGAAAGGTTCGAAATAAACTAAACTAAACTAAAACTAAAAACATTAATAACTTAACTGCTTTGTTTGTAAAGTTACTTAGTATTTCTTTGCCTTAGTACTCCTATCAGCGCCATTCCGTGGGGTTCCCTGAGCGCCGGCTGAGGCCGTGAACTGGAGGTGTATCTTGTGTATGCAAATTCATGTGAATAAGGAACAGAGGAGTTTGTTTGTGTTTTCATGTGACAGCTAACGAGCGTCACATGGGACACGTACACTGAGTGAAAAGAGGAGTTAACGGGCAATTATGGGCACTATATTTGCCCGTAAACCTCAAGTTTAGCAGGCATATAATATATTACGGTAATATACAGGTGTGATGGTACAATTCGGGAGTTTACCGGAGTTTGTTGGAAAGTTTAACGGGAGTTTCCTGTAATATACACATCCGTATTCCATGCTTTTTGCGCAGTGGTATTTGCCGCATGTCCCAAAGAGAACCATGCACAGGGAGCTGACAGTACATGCAGACCCGTAACCAAGGCTCTGCTACGAAGTGTTACGGGTGTTTCTCGAAGGTGCACGTAAGCGCCTCTCTCAAAACAGATGTGCGTTAAAGGGATATTTCACTTTCAAAAAATGTGTTGGCCGTTTCACCGTCGTCTCATTCTTATGTGAACACCCCAGACAGTTTTTAAGTTGCTTGATTCAGTATTTAGATATTTGATATGCATATTTCTTTCCTATACAAACCCATTATAACTTCAAACTCCATTTTAACCATGATAGATTCATCAATAACACCGTTATACAGATATTTATTTCCAAAATACGTAGTTAAACAACTAGTCGACTAGTAAACTAGGCAACTAGTCAAGTAGTAACAATGACTAGAAGTGAAAGCCCTAATGCACTTGGGAGCGTCATGTGCCTTTAGTGAGCGTCCTCCTGGGCCCTGGGACCGACGCCAGGCTGATCCTGGGCTCTGGGCCCAGCGCCAGGCTGATCCTGTGGCCGATAGACACAGTATGACTGCATGCTGATCATCTCTCATACGAGAGAGAGCGTATGATCAGAGGGGGTTCTCATGGTTCTCGTCAATGCGGCTTATTGTTCTCATAAGGGCACAACCTTCTCTGTATCTACACCCTGAATGAAGCCTGGAGACACGTTGAACAGCCCACCATTGTCCTACAATATCTATCAGTTGATCTGTGATGTCTGAAAACGGGGACAGATGTTGGTCAACCTTTGTGCCCGTCTCAGATGGCTGTAATCCTTCTTGGCTAGTATTTGGCCCGTCTCATTGACTGGCCACTGACTGACTGTGGGCTATTAGCACTGGCAATCCTCTGGGAGCTGAAACAGCTGGCCACTCGGTTGGTGACAATCTGTTAAATAGCCACCTCACCCCTTTTGCAAACAGGTCTCACTTCCTTCCTATAGAGCGTTGCAGTCCCGCCCCCTTTCATGACGATGCCAGGCCCAGGAAATAATTCCCAATGCATTTTCTCCATAGACATTTCAAAAAGTATTTTTTTAAAGACCTTTTAAGCCAACTCGAGTTGTGACAAATCATGACAACACAATATGTTGGATGAAACAAATGATTACAAAGAAGAAAAACAACAAAAAAAGTGCCGTTTTTTTCTTCTTTCTAATTATTTGTTCGGCCCAAAACATTGTGTTTATTGTCAAGATTTGTCACAACTCGAGTTGGCTTTGTCCGCAGCGTAAACGTCTTTAAATAAATACTTTTTGAAAAGTCTATGAGGAAAATGAACAGGGAATTATTTTCCGGTTCTCTCAAGGGGGCGGGACTGATAGACTACATGTTGTCTCAGTAAGACAGCCGCCCTCCCTCTCCACAAGGTGGGGTGAGTGAGTGCAGCAAAGCATTGTGGTAATTGTAGTACTCCAGCAGTGAGACCTGCAGTGTCCATGACATCACAGACGCATGGAAATACTAAAATATCTAAAAATATAAATGACCCACATAAAAACCCCAGGAAAGTTTTTCTTGTCTCCCAAACATCATTAAAATAAGATCTGGTTGCAAAAGCGGTGAATCACACCCGTGTGAAGTGAGGGGCGCTCTTACCATCGTACATCATCATACATCATCTCATTCTGGCCAATCACAATTTTAAGGGGCGACTTCCAGACGTCCTTCCATGCCGGGGATGGGGGGGTCCGGGGGAGGGAGACCAGGGAAAGGGACTAGGAACAAGCGGTCTGGAGACTGGCAACATCGGGTGGACGGCCTGGAGGCAGGCAGGGACAAGGCAGGATTGGGTGGACGGCCTCAGTCAGAACCCCATGGCCGCTTAGGAAAGGGATCTGGACGGTGACCAGACGGAGCCACTGCAGGAGACCGAAGTCGGCAGGATCACCCTGGATGAAGATCTGGTCGGTGAGGACGCTGCAGACTCTGGAGGCGATGCCCACATGGGGACTCCAGAAACGGAGAGCAATTCCCCCGACGCACCTGTCAGCTGAAGGAAGGAGCTGAACAGAAAGCCATGGACCAGGGCTTCCACAGGTCAGACACATGCAGGTCACCAGTGGAGATGACTGACAAGGGCTCTGGCTGGTCATCGGGCTGGTCATCGTGCTGGGCACCGCTTGTTTCCATGGTGCGACGTCATTGAAATCCCCATCGCTTTTGAGGGTGCAGAGGGTGCAGGCAGGTCAACTAGGGCAGTAGTTCCCAAAGTGGGGTCCGGGAACCCCCAGGGGTACTTGAAGGAGTTCCAGGGGGGATTCAGCTAAATGATAATTTGGAACCAAATGGACCCTTATGGGTCTGTAACTCTGAGAGCGTACAAATGGAACCAAATGGACCCTAACGGGTCCATTTGGTTCCATTTGTACGCTCTCAGAGTTAAATTAGCATTGATTTTACAATATGAATTTTGGGTCCCAGAGATAGAAATGCTATTCAATGGGGGGTCCGTAGACTAATGCATGTCAAACTGGGGGTCCTTGAAATTAAACGGGTTGAGAATCACTGCTAGAGCCGTAAAAATCTTCTCTTATGGGGGTCCCTGGCATATCTTTTCAAATGGGGGTCTGCGGGGCTATTTAGTATCAATTTGGGGCTCCTTGACATGAAAAGGTTTGGGAACCCCTGATCTAGGGAGATGGCTGTGCCAACACTGGAACCCCTGATCTAGGGAGATGGCTGTGCCAACACTGGAACCCCTGATCTAGGGAGATGGCTGTGCCAACACTGGAACCCCTGATCTAGGGAGATGGCTGTGCCAACACTGGAACCCCTGATCTAGGGAGATGGCTGTGCCAACACTGGAACCCCTGATCTAGGGAGATGGCTGTGCCAACACTGGAACCCCTGATCTAGGGAGATGGCTGTGCCAACACTGGAACCCCTGATCTAGGGAGATGGCTGTGCCAACACTGGAACCCCTGATCTAGGGAGATGGCTGTGCCAACACTGGAACCCCTGATCTAGGGAGATGGCTGTGCCAACACTGCCCTCCATTGGTGTATTTTCCTTTTTCCCCCCCAAAAAACCCTGTTTTAGTTGATTTGGCCTCAAGGCATCCATTGCAGAAATATCTTCCTCCAACGATGTGCAAGAGCTTAACCCATTTTGGGCGGGAACCCCTTTTGGTGCTTTAAGCATTATGTTGTACTTTAGCTATTGAAAAATAGCAGATCTACAAGCTCATAGCGCGCCACCGAGTGCCGCACTATGAGCTTGTAGGTCTGCTATTTTTGAAAAATCGTGAAAATGTGGTGCAAATCTTTGAATATATATTCTTTCAGAGCGAACGTTTTAACTCAAATCTTTGCTTCTGAGTGGTTCCTGGAATAACATATTTTCAGATGGGGGTCGGTGGCCAATTACATATCATTTTTGGGGTCCTTGACATGAAATATTGAGCACCACTGATATAGAAACATGAGGTATCTCAGAAAACTCTCAGGATTTCGAAGATGTTTTTTTTAAATTTCGACGTCAGGTCTAAAAGGCTTAATCTTTGATTGCTCCTTTGACAGGACACTTGGCAGGTCTTTTCCACAGGCAACAATAGCATCTGCACTCTATTTAATTGCCACCTCCTCAACTCCATCCGCAGGCCCTTATTATCCACGCCCGCAGCCTCCAGAAAGTTCCATGCAGGTCACACAGCTGAACACAAACCCCATACGGAATTGTTGAAAGTAAAGTATGTACAAATCCTTACTACAAAACAAGCACTGTGTTGCAGGGCCGCCAAGTACTGCACTTAAAGGGGCATTCCACTCATTTTCAACATTTTACTATGTCATTAATATACCTTAGAGCTGTTGTGTGGAAATAATAAAAAAGTCCCCCCATTCTGTGTTTCCTAGAACTAGAGGTCTGAACAAAAATCATTAACATGGTGAAACACATCTTGATGATGTCATAAAGATGTGTTTCACCATGTTAATGATTCTTTTCATAATTACAGTTCTAGGAAACACAAAATGGGGGGACTTTTTTATTATTTCCACACAACAGCTCTAAGGTATATTAATGACATAGTAAAATGTTGAAAATGGGTGGTTTTCCCCTTTAAGTGCAAATGTGAGGTATTTGAACTTTACTTCAGTATTTCCAATTTCCAATACTTTTGGACTACATCTTATATTTTTCCTTTTACTACAACTAACCACTTCAACCCTATACAGTATGTACATTTCGGACCATTTGAAAATAGCCAATCTACAAGCTCTCAATGCGTCGCATCATTGCGACGCATTGTGAGCTTGTAGGTTGGAGATCTTCATTTTGATTAGAAAACATAGACAAAGTAACTAGTAACTCCAAGTTTTCAAATAATTGTAGTGCAGTAAAGCAGGGGTTCTCAACCCGTGGGTCGCGACCCCTCGGGGGGTCGCCAAATTATTTTAGAGGGTCCCCAAATTATTTTCAAAAAAAAAAAAAAAAAAAAGATTTTGTTTTTTAAAAAGTTTTTTCACGGTTTTTCAAAAATAGCAGACCTACAAGCTCGTAGCGCGCCACTATGAGCTTGTAGATCTGCTATTTTTCAATAGCTAAATTATAACAATGCTTAAAACACCTAAAAGGGGTTCCCGCCCAAAATGGTTTAAGGTTATTGTAGCAGTCAATTTATATTGGGGGTCGGGAGGGGGCGGGGCGGGGGTCCCGAGACATTGCCAAAGCATTTCCGGGGGTCCCCGGCCAAAAACGTTGAGAACCCCTGCAGTAAAGAGACATTTATGGCTCTGAGATGTACTGTAGTTTGTAAGTATTGGAATTTGGAAATGTTCTTTGTTACTTTACACCACTTTCAATCGAACACCCTCCTCACAACATCCCTTTTCCTGTCTGAGACTTCATTGTGCGGCGACACTTACTTGCTTCTGTGAGCTACTGAAATGTACAGCTCGGCTGACAGCCTGAATGACAGACTGAATGGGGTATATTCAGAGATAATGCTCTGCGAAATCCGCTTGAATCATAATCTCATTCTCCTCTTCAACATGTTCCTTCAGACAACTCGGTGCGCTGTGTGCACTGACGACGGGTGTTGAATCCTGCATGGGCGTTATACAGTTGAGAAAGCAAATGCCACCATTATGATTGACTGAATACGCCGATATTGATATTGTTACAATATGAGTGTTTTTGTGATGTATGCATTTTGGTTAGACCTCCTATGCATTCCATGTATATAGTGTCAGTTAGTCACCCCATGCCTATACTGTATGGTCATGCCTCGTGACATCACACCTCCATATATGGTCACACCTCATGACATCACGCCTCGTGACACGTCACGGCAACATATATGGCCATCTCCATATATGAGGATCACAACACGACTCATCTAACCCTGGATAACCATACATGGAGATCATCACCTAGATCTGCATATATGGAGCCGGCCAGCAACTCTACATCTGACCTCAAACCCTTAGATCTCCATATATGGACCTGACCTGTTCTGACGTTCCATATGTTGATCTGACCTCATCTGACCTCATCAAACCCATGTACACTCACCACCTTAGTCGACTTAGTCTTTAATCTTAGTCATAGTCGACACAATTAACACTGATGTGCACACACGCAATCTTTAGTGGTTTTAGAGTCTCGGCTGATTCGCGTCTGGCTTTAGCCAGGCTACAGATTGAGGTGATATGAGGTGAGAGACGATGAATACAAATTATCGCGACCTCCCGGTTAGCATATTAGTGTTTCTATCGCTAGATTAGGGTCCCGATGGTGACTCCATTTTTTTTCTTCTTTTCTTTTCTTATGCGCTGCATAAACTGATGTGCATTTACTGCACTCTGAACTGCATTCTGCATAAGTAGATATCGCTGCCATATGAAGGTTTCTTTCTTTCTTTTTGTACTTGGCATATGGCAGCCTCACCAGGGGACTTTCCCTCGTGAACTTCCTTCAACTTGGTTGGAGTGTCTGCAAGTGGGAGGTCAGGGTTTGATCCACGGCCGGGTCATTCCAAAGACCCAGTGCCTCCCTGCTTGGCACTCAGCATCAAGGGTCGGATTCGGGGTGACATATAGCCTCGTGTCCAAGGGGGTGTACCTGTACATCAAGCTGCCTCACACTACAGAAACAGGAGATAGGCTCCTAGCTGCCCTATGGGCCTCATGGCTCGGGCAAGGCTTACTTACTTTATTTACTTCCAGTCCATGCACGCACGCTCGCTTCATCATTGAATGCGCCGCCGTTGCTTGGACACTGCAGGAGGTCTGCAGGCAGCACACAGAAGAAAGTATTATGAAATATAAAATATATAATGCACACATTCCTGTTTATCCCTTGACCTGAAATCAATAGCCTATAAAGGAGCTTCCACACTGCTGCGCTTTTCGGATTAGGTCGATGCAGACTGGTGTGTTTTTATTAGGTCGATGCAGACAGGTGTGTTTTTATTAGGTCGATGCAGACTGGTGTGTTTTTATTAGGTCGATGCAGACTGGTGTGTTTTTATTAGGTCGATGCAGACAGGTGTGTTTTTATTAGGTCGATGCAGACTGGTGTGTTTTTATTAGGTCGATGCAGACAGGTGTGTTTTTATTAGGTCGATGCAGACTGGTGTGATTTTATTAGGTCGATGCAGACAGGTGTGTTTTTATTAGGTCGATGCAGACTGGTGTGTTTTTATTAGGTCGATGCAGACTGGTGTGTTTTTATTAGGTCGATGCAGACTGGTGTGTTTTTATTAGGTCGATGCAGACTGGTGTGTTTTTATTAGGTCGATGCAGACTGGTGTGTTTTTATTAGGTCGATGCAGACTGGTGTGTTTTTATTAGGTCGATGCAGACTGGTGTGTTTTTATTAGGTCGATGCAGACTGGTGTGTTTTTATTAGGTCGATGCAGACTGGTGTGTTTTTATTAGGTTGATGCAGACTGGTGTGTTTTTATTAGGTTGATGCAGACTGGTGTGTTTTTATTAGGTCGATGCAAGACTGGTGTGTTTTTATTAGGTCGATGCAGACTGGTGTGTTTTTATTAGGTCGATGCAGACTGGTGTGTTTTTATTAGGTCGATGCAGACTGGTGTGTTTTTATTAGGTCGATGCAGACTGGTGTGTTTTTATTAGGTCGATGCAGACTGGTGTGTTTTTATTAGGTCGATGCAGACTGGTGTGTTTTTATTAGGTCGATGCAGACTGGTGTGTTTTTATTAGGTCGATGCAGACTGGTGTGTTTTTATTAGGTCGATGCAGACTGGTGTGTTTTTATTAGGTCGATGCAGACTGGTTTGTTTTTATTAGGTCGATGCAGACTGGTGTGTTTTTATTAGGTCGATGCAGACTGGTGTGTTTTTATTAGGTCGATGCAGACTGGTGTGTTTTTATTAGGTCGATGCAGACTGGTGTGTTTTTATTAGGTCGATGCAGACTCGTGTGTTTTTCAGATTAGGTCGATGCAGACTGGTGTGTTTTTCGGATTAGGTCGATGCAGACTGGTGTGTTTTTCGGATTAGGTCGATGCAGACTGGTGTGTTTTTCGGCCAAAAACAAAACACTCGACTCGACTCACTCGAATATCCGATATCCGGGTTCGAAAACGCAGCAGTCTGTAAACACCTTAACACATTTAGGCCTGACGTTGAAATAAAAAAAAAGTCTTCTGAAAGAATATATATTCAAAGATATGTGCCTCATTTTTGCGCGCTACGAGCTTGTAGATCTGCTATTTTTCAATAGCTAAAGTATAACATAATGCTTAGTTAAAACACCAAAAGGGGTTAAGATTAAGAATGTTACCAGGGGTGAACTGGGCATTAACTAAGTACATTTACTTCACTACTGTTCCTTTTTAGTTTACTTTACTTCAGTATAGCTATTTATATTTTTGGATACTTCACTCCATTATTAGGCCTATTTTTATTTTTTAAAGACAAATATTGTATTTTTTACTCCAAGAAGGTAAAAGGTACATTACAAATTAAGTCTGACTGTTCTATATTTAAATTGTGAGCTTGTACATCTGGTATTTTAACACACAAAATATTTTTGAAATTATTTTGCATTTGTCTAGCAATGCATTTATATTGAAAGGACATGTGAGCCTTACTCCCTCAGAACAAGCCCTGCACTAGTGATTGTCAACCAGCAATTTTGCTTCCAACACCAATTATGTTAGATACCCTGTCTGTCAGACTTGGCAAGTCATTGGAAGATTTTCCTCACTCTCTGGTCTAACATAGCTTTTCCCTCACACTTTCTGTAGACAACAGAAACATTTTAAAGGCCTTCTGAATCTGGGGCGTTTGGGTAAAAGGGCTTGGAAGATAACTGTGTTTTTTGTGTACATTGTGTTGTCTTATTGGTGCACTGTGGTTTGCAACTTTGCACATGAAAAGTGAGCCACAGGGAAGAAGGCATGTTACCAAATGGCATGTGATGTTAGGCCGCTAGATATTGAAACTAAATACAGAAGAATGAACATTTTTATTGTGCAAAGTTGCCGTAAACAGAAAACAATCACAATACTTTTTTCCGTTTTCCATCACTGAAAAAAACATGATAAAGTCAAAGGTGAAAATATTAATTATAGCAGAAAAGACAAAGGAAAATAAAAAATAAGTTGAAGTGCAGTAAGAAAAATCCATACAGCACAATAGTGAACATTGATATCTTCTACCCTCTACCCTCTTTGCACCTGTTTTACCACCCACCGCCAATGTGTGTGTGTGTGCGTGTGTGCCTGCATGTGTGCGTGCGTGCCCACAACTTTCATGCATCTTTTGCCTCGTTCTGTTAGTATATTATGTGAATTCGGCATATCGACTCTGGGCTGCTGGAATGCAAACCGTGGTAATCTAACCTCTGGGAAGTCATCAGTCTCTCTACATACGATAAGAATGGTACTGTATAGTCTGACATATTACAAAGTAAATAATCTAGAAAGGACTCATGGAAGCGCATGGAAAAGCACATCAGCGAGAGAGAGAGACGGCACACACTGTCCTCGTCGCCCCGTGCACCGTCTCAGGTGCAATAACAGTAAATAAACAAGCGGATGTCGTGAAAAGCATGATGCAGTGAGAGATGTGCTCATGTTGTCTCATCAGCAGTGGTGGAAACAACTCTTATTGTTCTACTTAAGTAAACGTAGCAATACTGCAATTTAGAAATACTCCATTTCAAGTGAAAGTCCGGAATTCAAAATGTACTTGAGTAAAAGTACAATAGTATTGGCATCAAAATGTACTTGAGTAAAAGTACAATAGTATTTGCATCAAAATGTACTTGAGTAAAAGTACAATAGTATTGGCATGTACTTGAGTAAAAGTACAAAAGTATTGGCATCAAAATGTACTTGAGTAAAAGTACAAAAAGTATTGGCATCAAAATGTACTTGAAGTACCAAAAGTAGAAAGTACTCATTATGCAGAATGTCTCGTTTCAAGTTTCCAAATGTATAAAATTTGAGCTGTGAGCTTGTAGATCTGCTATTTTCAAATGGCCGAAATGTATATATAGGGGCTGAAGTGGTTACTGTATGTTTTGTAATAATAATGCAAATCTACAAATACATGTGGTGGAGTAAAAGTTCTAATATTTGGATCCGAAACGTAGTGGGAGTAGAAATCGGAAATACTCAAGTAAAATACAAATACCTCAACATTGTACTCACGTACAGTAATTAAGTAAATGTACCTTCCACCACTGCTCAACAGGCCCACGCAGACCAATATGGTCCCACAATGGTTATTATATGCAAAAGCACAGCAGACACGTTGAGTTGTTTATCTTGATGTACCACCAAATTAAATCAGCAAAAAAAAGGTATAGAAGAGAGATCCCCATTTTGACTTAAACTGTAGAGAGATGACTTCTGCACACCCGGTATAGGCAATTTGGAGCAGGTGCGATGGTGACGAGGCATACAATGTAGGAGAAAGCAGGGACACCCACACACCGCCACTTGCTAGGTTCAAGAGCATTGATTTCTTAAGAGACTGAGAGCAACGTTTCGGTCTTGCGACCTTCCTCGAAATAAATGCTCTTGAACCTAGCAAGTGGCGGTGTGTGGGTGTCCCTTCTTTCTCTGACTTAAACTGTAGAACATGCATTTTTGCGTGATTGTCTTTCTTTTTTCATGGTTGCACATAAAACAAACAGGTCACCGTGGAATCCAGTCCAGTTTGTTTCTTTCAGAGTTTATTTTTTTAAAGCATCCCATTTTCTTAATCTGTGTTTATAAAAGGACATGTCAGCGCTCAAAGAAACTGCAGTCTCTCAATGTTAATAGTATTTGTAGTAGATAACAGCAGCACAATTTGAATTTTGCACCCTATGGCCAGAAAAATAATGACGTCTGCAGTGTTTGACTGAGGGTTTTAACTGGATTGCTGAATTCCTACAATGACCACAATGCTTTGGTGCACTGCCCCTCCTTGTAGAGAGGTGTGAGGTTTGCGTGGACGTGTGACTTTGTAGTCCAGGCTGGTTAATTAAGGGAGACCACATTTTATCATGATACATTTTGGTCATGAACATGTTGCGCCGTCATGACTAAAATAAGTAAAAACACATAATTACATAAAAACATAAAAAACCCCAGGAAAGTGTTTCTTGTCCTAAAACAGCATTATAATAAGATCTGGTTGCAGAAGGAGTGAAGTGGCCGATGATGCTTTATCCCATTAAGACCTGAGGACGATTCTTAAAAAAAATGTCTTCTAAATCCTAAAGCTTTTCTGAAAACCCTCATGTTTCTGTGTCAGTGGTTCTCAACCTTTTTCTTGTCAAGGACCCCCAGAATTATCTGTAATTGGCCGCCGACCCCCATCTGAAAATATGTTGTTCCAGTGACCCCCCAGAAGCAAAGATTTGACTTAAAAACGCTCGCTCTGAAAGAATATATTCAAATATTTGTGCCACATTTTCACGATTTTTCATAAATAGCAGACCTACAAGCTCGTAGCGCGCCACTCGGTGGCGCGCTATGAGCTTGTAGATCTGCTATTTTTCAATAGCTAAAGTATAACACCAAAAAGGGGTTCCCGCCCAGATTGGGTTAAAAGTGTCTATTAAAGCATCATCACGTTATTATTATGCAAATGTGACCCAGCTTGACTAAAGGGGCTGCCATTGGGCAGCCTGCAGCTTTTCACCAGAGCAGAAAAACTGCATTTTTATTTTATTTTGACTTAACCCATTTTGGGCGGGAACCCCTTTTTGGTGTTAGCATTATGTCATGCTTTAGCTATTGAAAAATGGCAGATCTACAAGCTCATAGCGCGCCACCGAGTGACATAGAAACATGTCAGGATGTAGAAGACATTTTTAGAATCTGATCTCAGGTCAAAATGGGTTAATGGAACACAGGCATACTCTTCACATACACATGAGCGTGACCGGAATAAATGTCAGAGCTGAAATCGACATGTGAATATGAAATAAATGCTTAAACATGCAGCTATAGGTGTAATGTTGGAGGCCACAGAAGACATGTAAATATGAAATAAATGCTTAAACATGTAGCTAGGTGTAATGTTAGAGGCCACAGAAGACATGTAAATATGAAATAAATGCTTAAACATGTAGCTAGGTGTAATGTTGGAGACCACAGAAGACATGTAAATATGAAATAAATGCTTAAACATGTAGCTAGGTGTAATGTTAGAGGCCACAGAAGACATGTAAATATGAAATAAATGCTTAAACATGTAGCTAGGTGTAATGTTGGAGACCACAGAAGACATGTAAATATGAAATAAATGCTTAAACATGTAGCTAGGTTTAATGTTAGAGGCCACAGAAGACATGTAAATATGAAATAAATGCTTAAACATGCAGCTATAGGTGTAATGTTAGAGACCACAGAAGACATGTAAATATGAAATAAATGCTTAAACATGCAGCTAGGTGTAATGTTAGAGTCCACAGAAGACATGTAAATATTAAATAAATGCTTAAACATGCAGCTAGGTGTAATGTTAGAGACCACAGAAGACATGTGAATATGAAATAAATGCTTAAACATGCAGCAAGGTGTAATGTTAGAGGCCACAGAAGACATGTAAATATGAAATAAATGCTTAAACATGCAGCAAGGTGTAATGTTAGAGGCCACAGAAGACATGCAAATATGAAATAAATGCTTAAACATGCAGCAAGGTGTAATGTTAGAGGCCACAGAAGACATGTAAATATGAAATACATGCTTAAACATGTAGCTAGGTGTAATGTTAGAGTCCACAGAAGACATGTGAATATGAAATAAATGTTTAAACATGTAGCTAGGTGTAATGTTAGAGACCACAGAAGACATGTAAATATGAAATAAATGCTTAAACATGTAGCTAGGTGTAATGTTAGAGTCCACAGAAGACATGTACATATGAAATTAATGCTTAAACATGCAGCTAGGTTTAATGTTAGACCACATAATACATGTAAATATGAAATAAATGCTTAAACATGCAGCTATAGGTGTACAAAAGGCCAGCAAGTATTGCCCTCAAACTAATATGTGTTCTTTATTTCTATGTTGCATTTCATTCAGTATGCTTGGTACATATCAGCATTGCCTATATTGGCCAATTCATTGACTGCCTAGAGTCCTTTCATGTCAGCAGTGTTTGTATTAGGCAATTAAGTGTCTGCATTATACTCAGGTCATCCTGACCCACAAGCTAGGTGTGGTCGTTCAACAATTAGACCTGCTGCTTTGATCTCATGTCACACTGACTCACAAGCCAGGTGTGGTCAATTAACGATTAGGGCTTGTGCCTGGGCTTGCAGGCTGCCTCAGTCATTCTTCTTGAGTCCTCTGAGAGAGAGGCTGGACGTCTTCTCTCTCTTCATAAGCAGTAGAGCTTGAGTTTCTTTTGCTTTGGACATTCTGTGTTTTTGTTAGTGTGCGTGCAACTAAAAGTGAGTACCTATTTGTAATGATGTGCCATTATTATTTGTACTGTTTAGTTGAATTTGCTGCTAACAGACTTATGTTGCTGTAGCTTATTATGAGAAGTCATTCACTTGTGCTACAAATGTTTGCTGGATTTAATCATATTCTTATTTTGATGGTCTTATGCAAATGTCGCTCATGTTAGCATTACATGTCGCTCATATTAATATTTCATGCATCTTTCTGATTATTCAAAGTTGTTAATTGTTTTATTGGTCAGGTTTGTGAATGCCCTGTATTTTTCTTTGCTTTCTAGAACCACACACGTGTAACACAGAAAAGAGTGGTGAAAAGTTGATGTGGGTGTGAAGTGGAATAAATCTCTTTGAACAGACATCATTCGTGTTTTAACTGGACACTCTGTGGAGGTTGACATCGGTTGAGCAGTCAGCTCGTCAATATTACGTCAATTCTTTATACAATTCTTTACATGGTCCTTCGAGCCGGAGTGGGCAACTTCTACAGCGATGTCTGACTCTGAAGAACGTGAGCATAGGACTGGGCGTCCTCGTCGCTCGACTCGAACTCGTTACTCAGAGTATGAGACTAATCCAAGACAGTCACCCACACCACATCACCACTCCACCGTGGGAGAACGACATACCAACTATTTGCCTTCTGACATCGACCAGCAGGCAATGAGGGCTGTCAGGGAAGAGAACGAAATGTTACGGCATGATCTATGCGTATTATCAGAATGGCAGAGGTCCCCCTCTGCTCTCTCTCATCACCAATCCAGTTCAGGTCGCAAGCAGGAACGCAAGCAGGAACGCAAGCAGGACAGAGCTGAATCCTCCTCTGCATCAAGCTCACCTCCGATCTCGCAAATAGGAGAGACGTCTACAAGAGATCGCCATGATCCGCGTCATCCTGTGCAGCAGCAGGTGCAAAAGGACAGAGAGGACAAGCGGCGAGCGTCACATGAACAGATTGATGATGTATGTGGAGAGTTCTCAGGAATGGGATTGTCGGATAGCCGACGCAGTAGCCGTCGCAACACTGAATACGGTAACCACCGCTATGCCCAAACAAGTCGCCACATTGAATCGCCTCATCGCCGCCATTATGTCTCACCTGACCGCCATCGGGCTGAATCATCCAGGTCAAGTCAGTGCAACTCACGCAGACACCATCGCCATGATGGGTCCCCTGAAGGTCATTGTTATGACCCACCTTATTACCGTCACAGAGAAACGCCCTCTCGCTCATATTATAGATCACCTGACCGCTATAAATATGACCGCAGATCCCCTGACTATTACAGCTACGAATCCTATGCTAGCCGTCCTCGCTTATCAGCTGATTGCAGATCACGGGAGCAGTCCTACTCTCCTGCTCGCCGTCGCCACCATCTGCCGCCAGAGCAGGAGCCAGTTTATCGAGGGCCGAAACCAACAATTCCGTACTTCGTACATGAAGACCCCCGGGAATTCGCAAGGTTGAAGGTTGCTCTTGAAAACCTACTGCCTGCAGATGCTACAGAGTGGTTCAAGTTTCAAATCCTGTCTGACCATTTGAAATTGGAGGAGGCTTTGCTCATTGCCGATTCCTACTGCAACAGTAGATATCCATATAGTGACACCATGGAGGCACTCACAGAGCTGTATGGTCAACCTCACCAGCTTGCACTTCAGCGGATCTCCAGGTTGATGGAGGAGCCCAGTATCAAGTCTGGTGACACCAGAGCCTTCTGCAGTTTTGCTCTTAAAGTGCGTGCTCTCGTAGGCATGCTAGAGCAACTAGGCCGCAACGGACAATCTGAACTGAAGTGTGGTTCCCACGTTTCCCGGCTCCTAGCCAAATTGCCCCATGACCTAAGAGCCAGCTTCAAGAGGTGCGTCAACCCCATCCGTATTCCCATCCCAACTCTGTTTGACTTAGCGGACTGGCTAGAGTATGAGATGAGGGTGCAAGTCGACAGCACGCAGTTCGTTGGTGAACCAAGCAAGGAACAACACAGCGCCAAAGATCAGTGGAAGGAGAATAAGCGTCAATCCAGAGCAGCTGTTCTACATGGCAGTGAAGTTGGAGGCACATCTGAAGCCAAGGGAGAAAGATCTGAAGGAAATGAGCAGCCTAAAGGCAGATATGAGACAACACCCTCTGAAGAGAGACCACAGGAGAAGTCCAAGAAATTCTGCCCATTCTGCAACAATACTCAGCATTATCTGAACCAATGTGCCAACTTCCAGATCCTCACCCAGGAACAAAGAGAAACCTGGATCAGGGCAAACAAGAGGTGTTTCAGATGTGGCAGAGAGCACCTGTCAGCTCAATGTACGCTGAAGGCGAAATGTAAGAAGTGTGACAAGCGCCATCTGGAAGTCCTTCACGAGATCAACAGTAGCAATGGAACAGTGGACGCCACAGCCCAAAGCTCTGCAGTACTCACAGAGAAGCGACCAATGACTTCTACTGCAGAGACACTGTACATCGACAGGCCTTCTGGTAGTAACAAGGTACTGCTGAAGATGAGCCGAGTTATACTGAGGAATGGTGAGCGCTCGCTGGATACTTATGCACTGCTCGATGATGGATCCGAGCGCACCATTCTGCTGCATGAAGCTGCTCTGCAGCTTGGTCTCCGAGGTACCCCGGAGGAGCTGTCACTTCGCACAGTGGGGCAGGATATACGCATCCTCCATGGAGCTACAGTGTCATTCTCCATTACGCCAGCCAACCAGCCTCATATGACCTTCAGCATCAACAAAGCCTTCACAGCTAAAGAGCTTGGCCTTGCGCCACATTCATATCCAATAGCCGCTCTACAGAAGAAGCATCGTCACCTCAATAACTTGCCTCTTCAAGCTATTGACTGTGCCCAGCCACTGTTGCTTATTGGATCAGACCACACGCACCTCATAATCCCAGTTGAGCCAGTGCGTTTGGGACCGCCAGGGGCACCAGCTGCAATCAAGACCCGGCTGGGATGGGCTCTACAAGGGCCTTCAAGACTCCTAAAGCACAGTCTAACCCCGCAGCAGTGTCTTCACGCATCAGTCACTCCTGCGACCTCTGAGTTGTTCCACCACGTTGAGAAGTCATGGCAGTTTGACACAATTCCCTACAACAGTGAGAAACTAGTCACTCGCTCAAGGCAGGATGCGGAAGCCATCCGCACACTGGAGGAGAAGACTGTCAGAGTGGATGTTAATGGAGTCAAGGGGTACGCAACCCCATTATTATGGAAGAAGAACCTACCTCCGTTGGTGGCTCCAAAGGAGGCAGTTATTGACACCTCCTCATGCAGAAGAAGTGTGCATGTCTTCAGTGATGCATCGGAGAGTGCATATGGCTCAGTGGCATACAACCACTGGAGCCAAGGCCCAGCTTTCCTGTGGCAACCACCGCCACCTGATGTTCCAGAAGAGTTGTTGAAGCCAACCTTCTTTGGAGCCGTGACGGCTGACTCTAAACTAGATGTTAGTCAATACGACACATTCCAGGAGCTAGTGGAAGCTACAGCTCGATCCGTCCACGGGGCGGCTCAAGACCCGACCAGCCCTTCAGCCGATGATTTCAGCCAAGTGGATCTTGGATTTCTCCGACAAGCTCAGGCAGAGAGCCTTACAAACTCTTTGCTCATGGGGCGGCCAGATTCCTCGCTCCCACAAGTGGTATATCCGGAATCAGAGCTGCTGGGACGAAAGAGATGGAGGCACAGCCAGGTCTCGGCTGACCAGTTCTGGAACTGTTTCATCCATCGCTACCTACCTGCACTCCAAGTCCGACAGAAGTGGCTCAAAGAGAAGGAGAAATTGTCTGTTGGAACAGTGGTCATGATTATAGACCCTCAAGCCCCAAGGGCTCACTGGCTCATCGGAGCAGTGAAAGCCGTTTATCCTGGAGCGGACGGAAGAGTCCATTCGGCAAAGGACCGGACTTATCACCGACCTGTGGCCCGACTCATCAGGCTACCTCCCTTCGGATGACACCTAGATGGCCTTTCAGAAGCAAATCTGTATAACAGATTTGTGGGCGGCTGTACAAAAGGCCAGCAAGTATTGCCCTCAAACTAATATGTGTTCTTTATTTCTTTGTTGCATTTCATTCAGTATGCTTGGTACATATCAGCATTGCCTATATTGGCCAATTCATTGACTGCCTAGAGTCCTTTCATGTCAGCAGTGTTTGTATTAGGCAATTAAGTGTCTGCATTATACTCAGGTCATCCTGACCCACAAGCTAGGTGTGGTCGTTCAACAATTAGACCTGCTGCTTTGATCTCATGTCACACTGACTCACAAGCCAGGTGTGGTCAATTAACGATTAGGGCTTGTGCCTGGGCTTGCAGGCTGCCTCAGTCATTCTTCTTGAGTCCTCTGAGAGAGAGGCTGGACGTCTTCTCTCTCTTCATAAGCAGTAGAGCTTGAGTTTCTTTTGCTTTGGACATTCTGTGTTTTTGTTAGTGTGCGTGCAACTAAAAGTGAGTACCTATTTGTAATGTTGATTGATATGCCATTATTATTTGTACTGTTTAGTTGAATTTGCTGCTAACAGACTTATGTTGCTGTAGCTTATTATGAGAAGTCATTCACTTGTGCTACAAATGTTTGCTGGATTTAATCATATTCTTATTTTGATGGTCTTATGCAAATGTCGCTCATGTTAGCATTACATGTCGCTCATATTAATATTTCATGCATCTTTCTGATTATTCAAAGTTGTTAATTGTTTTATTGGTCAGGTTTGTGAATGCCCTGTATTTTTCTTTGCTTTCTAGAACCACACACGTGTAACACAGAAAAGAGTGGTGAAAAGTTGATGTGGGTGTGAAGTGGAATAAATCTCTTTGAACAGACATCATTCGTGTTTTAACTGGACACTCTGTGGAGGTTGACATCGGTTGAGCAGTCAGCTCGTCAATATTACGTCAATTCTTTATACAATTCTTTACAATAGGTGTAATGTTAGAGGCCACAGAAGACATGCAAATATGAAATAAATGCTTAAACATGTAGCTAGGTGTAATGTTAGAGTCCACAGAAGTGAACCTTTCAGGCCTGTTTTTTCAACTCGCTGTTTCAATGCAAGACGTTACTCTATAAGCCACATCTCCAAAACTGGTGGGTCAAACTGAACAACCAATATGTCAATTTGAAGCTACGATTCCCTGACTTTCATATGACATGAAAAAATATATATAACACAAAAATCCAATGGCAGCCCCTCAGTCAAGCTGGTTCACAAAAAAAAATCCATTTTGGCAATTGATTGCGACCGAAGGTCACAGTTAACTACGGAACCGTGCATTTCCCGTCAGTGTATCACTCAAAATCGGAATCCAGAGGAAAGTCTCTAAAAAAACTTTCAGGTGCTGAACAAAAAGATACGTACAGGAGGAGGAGAAGTAGTCCGCACACTGTTTCGTAGCTCCTGCAGGATATTTATTTGATAATAAGGTGGATGACAACGTTTCGACCCCTTAGGGGTCTTCGTCAGGTTATTTTATGATTTGATTTAGATAGAAGAGTGAGGAGACACAAGAAGCCGGGGGCTGAGTGGAAGGAGAAGTTGGATTCAAACTCAGAATAGCATCTTGGCACAGTAGTAGGCCTAGTACACTAATACCGATAATTCAAACTCAGGAACTTTACTGCATGTTAACGTCCTCCAGTTTGATTCCCATTTGTGAGATTTGTGTTGCATGTCTCCCTTTCCACTGCACCTTTGCATTCCTGCCAATCCTCAACTGTACTTCTCTAAATAGAACATAAAGCAAATTAATAACCTTTTCTGGAGGGGCGGGCAGCTATATAATACTCCAGCAATTACATCATTCCGTACATGAATCCTCTGTTTGACCTCTGTCTGGGAAGTGAGCCCAAAAGATTTCAGGGGCCACCATAAATAATCAAGTGTAGGGCCAAAGAGTAGACGAGAATAATTTAGATTGTGGCAAAATAACAGGTTCACATAATGAAGTTGAGATCATCACAGATGCTGATACAAGCATTTCCTCACCACGCACGTATTCTCATTTAACACATTTAGACCTGAGGATGATTCTATGAATGTCTTCTAAATCCTGACAGTTTTCTGTATTATATGTACCCCTATCTGAAAAGATGTTGTTCCAGGGACCTCCCAGAGGCAAATATTTGAGTTAAAAACATTCGCTCTGAAATAATATACATTTAAAGATTTGCACATTTTCACGATTTTTCAAAAATAGCAGACCTACAAGCTCATAGCGCGCCACTCGGTGCCGCGCTATGAGCTTGTAGATCTGCTATTTTTCAATAGCTAAAGTATAACACAATGCACCAAATGGGGTTCCCGCCCTGAACGGTTTAATCACATATCTGTGGATATAAATCAAACAGAGAAAGAAAAGCCACTGATTTACACCTGCTTGGAGTTCAAGTGCCCATGAGGACTTAACAAGGTGGAGTGGCTCCCCGTGATGAGAGTATAAAAAAAAACATTTAATCCCTTTTTAACCCAGTCTGGACGGGAACCCCTTTTGGTGTTTTAAAGCATTGTGTTATACTTTAGCTATTGAAAAATAGCAGATCTACAAGCTCATAGCGCGGCACCGAGTGCCGCGCTACGAGCTTGTAGGTCTGCTATTTTTGAAAAATCGTGAAAATGTGGCGCAAATCATTGAAAATATACTCTTTCAGAGCAAACGTTTTTAACTCAAATCTTTGCTTCTGGGGGGTCCCTGGAACAACATATTTTCAGATGGTGGTCGGTGGCCGATTACATGTAGTTTCTGGGGTCCTTGACATGAAATATTGAGCACCACTGATACAGAAACATGAGGTTTTTCAGAAAATTGTCATCATTTTGAAGACATTCAATTTCGACGTCAGGCCAAAATGCGTTAAAAGAGATTGTGACATTAAAGTCTAAACTTGGAGGCAGCAGCAGCAAGGTGATTAATAGGGCGGAAAACAAGGGAAACGGGAGCGTTGTTTATTAGGACAGGGATTTGTTCTGACCTCCTCTTTGGGGACCTGCGGCGGGGCCGTGCACATCCAGGTGTGCTGCATGGGCAAACGCACGTGCGTGAGCACGCACACACGCACGCACGCACACGCACTCACCCCTACCTTACCTCACTGTTCCCGAGATGCTGCTTCATTCAGGTGTGTCACCGCCGGGGCCTAGCCTATAAATATCTCCATCGCCTTCATTATGCTTTTTTTTTAAAGGTTTCATGGCATTCATTTTCATTTATTTTTTGTCATTTATTTGTTGTTTTATTATGACCTCATTTACACCCAAACAACCTGAACTTTGAACATTCAGTGGATTTTCTATGGTCTGGGGGTTTTCAGAAGCCTTTTGAGCTGCACTGAAAACAAGGGCAAACAGGCCTCAACAGTGACATCTGCTGGCAAATTGTTATTGTCATATATGGGATTTGTGGACTCTTACCTCACAGTCCACAGGAAAATCAAAGCACGTGTTTGAGCCAGAAAACCCCAGACCACAGAAAATCTACTGAATGTTAAAAGTTCATGGTTCTTTTTGGGGTGCAATTGACCTATAGCTAAGCCCCTCCCCAAACTGATATGGTCCAATCACAGCTAAGCATAACATGGGTTAGACAAACCTCTCCACCAATAGTTTTCCTTATATGATAAAACATTGTTAAAAAAAAAGAAATGTCATGCACATATTTTTCCAGTGCATACGGCAGGCCTTGTTGACGGATTTGGAAGAGATTTTGAAGGTCTATATAGTTCCAAAAATGAACCCGTATTTAATGTGTAAAATCCACAATATTTACATTGGAATGAATGAGCCTGGCTGGAAAGTGTCAAAGTGGGAGTGTCTAAGTGGTAGAGGGCGGGGCTTTGCTAAAGGTGAATTGAGCTCAGACAGACAACCTAAAAATAAATAAGAAAAACAAAATATATATATATGTATCTGTTTTTATGTAACGATCCCTTAACCCATTTTGACCTGAGATCAAATTCTAAAAATGTCTTCTACATCCTGACAGTTTTCTGAAAAAGCTATGTTTCTATATGTCAGTCGTTCTTCGATTTTTCAAAAATAGCAGACCTACAAGCTCGTAGCTATGAGCTTGTAGATCTGCTATTTTTCAATAGCTAAATTATAACATAATGTTTAAAACACCAAAAGGGATTCCCGCCCAAAAATGTGTTAACAACATGAACACTATGCTGTATTCTGGTCATCTCCAGGCAAACATTTCTGTCTAGATGGACAAGCAACGTCAACACAACGTGTCACACACAATGCAGCGTGGTGGATTCACTGAGAAGGAATTCGCTAATGACACTCAAGGCCGTGAAACATTCTCCACCGACCGCACTGCGGAGAGAGAGCTGAGCCGGTCGAGCGCTTCACCGCACTCTTAACCCATTTAGACCTGAGGAGAACATCTTCTAAATCATGACACTTTTCAAAAAAAAAACAATGTTTCTATATCAGTGGTTCTCAAACTATTTCATGAGCCCCAGAATTGTATGTAATTGGCCACCGACCCACCATCTGAAAATATGTTGTTCCAGGGACCCCCCCAGAAGCAAAGATATGAGTTAAAATAAAAACCTTCGCTGTGAAATAATAACATTCCAAAATTGTGGTAGATGTTTTCATGATTTTTTTCAAAAAAATGGCAGATCTACAAGCTCGTAGTGCGGCACTCGGTGCCGCGCTACGAGCTTGTAGATCTGCTGTTTTTCAACAGCTTAACGTTTAAAAAAAATAATGGTTTTACAGTCGTTAAACGCTAACGCGACACAGATGCGGTATCCATCCTTAGTGCGTTAAGTGTTTGTAGGCCACCATTCAGGGCAGACACACGACAACATGGCTGTTATCATGCAGGTATTCAGAGCAGCGAGGCATGGCTGGCGTCCAGAGCCAGCCAACTCTTTCAGTTGACACACAAAAGCAACAGTATCTGTGCTTGTCAAAGAATGGTCATTCTATAAGAGTGTTAGTTTTCCAAAAAGATTATTGATTCTGTTCCCTCGTTCTCCGCTCTGTATGTACAATTCTCTACGATTGTTGGCCGTGTGTGTGACTGTGTGTGTGTGTGTGTGTGTGTGTGTGTGTGACTGTGTGTGTGACTGTGTGTGACTGTGACTGTGACTGTGACTGTGTGTGACTGTGACTGTGTGTGACTGTGTGTGTGCGTGCGCGTGCGTGCGAGAGAGAGCTGTTACATAAATAGTTATTACGTAGGGCTCTGCAATCACACATGTCCCTATGGGGCGACATGTGTGATTGCATCTGTGATTGCATCTGTGGCTCAGGAGGTAGAGCAGGTCGTCCAATGATCCATGGGTCGGCGGTTCGAATCCCGGCTCCTCCTGTCTACATGTCAAAGTGTCCTTGGGCAAGACACTGAACCCCAAATTGCTCCCGATGTGCTGGTTGGTACCTTGCATGGCTTCCGCTGTAATCGGTGTATGAATGTAATGCACAATCTATGTAAAGCGCCTTGGATAAAGGCGCTATATAAATGCACCATTTACCATTTTACCCTATACTGTAGCCTGTCCCTTTCACAGTATCATTTTTGTATGTTTTTTTGTGGCTTTTGCGTACACGCACGCACGCACACGCACGCACACGCACGCACACACACACACACACACGCACGCACACATGCACACATGCGCACATGCACACACACACACACATGCACACACGTGCACACACACACACACGCGCACACACACACACACACACACACACACACATGCACTGACCCTGTTTTAGACAGCAAGCTTAAAGCGTGCCATGCTGTAAAAATACCTGACCTCACACCATGCACCAGTGTTGCAGAAAGTGGTCACCATCCGTGACTATGGATTTGCTGTGTCTCTTTCAATTCAATTCAAAGGAGCTTCATTGGCATTTACATTGCCTAGGCAGGCAAAATATAATAAGAAAAAGTAATATTAAAGAAACTGTTAAGGGCCTGTGAGGTGCTGTGGTACCAAGAGGTGCATGCATAGTCGAAGAAACCTTGTACGAGGGCTCCTGTTAGGGTGTTTTTGTTGACCAGCGAGGAGATCCTGTATAATATGAATCTTGTTCTTTGGTTGGCTTTTTTGATTACGTTAGTAGCCATTTTATCACCGGAAAGATTTGCCTCCAGGATGGAACCTAGGTAGGTAATTTCATCTTTTCGTGTGATAATATTGTCACCCACTCTAACCCTGAAGCCATCTGCCTTGCTGAGATTACTATTTGATCAAACGAGAATGGATTCGTTTTTTCCCAGGTGTAAGGATGGCTTGTTATCAGTGAGCCAGGTGCAGATTCTACCGAGTTCAGAGCTGAGGGCCTTTTCAACCTGCAGTTTGTTCCTGTCCGAGACCAGCAGTGCCGAGTCATCTGCAAACAGGAACAAGTTGCAGTCACAAGCGGGTATAAAACTATGAATACACTTTTAGACTGACATGTTTGTGCCATCGTGGGTGATTAGATGTTTTTCTTGATCGCCTCTTGTCTTGATTGTTTAAACATGACGTCATGGGCCACCATGCTCGATAACGGGCTTGATAAGCCCAAAGCTTATTGATAACGGGTACTCAATAAACTTGTTATCGGATTCTTTGTGTATCGGTTATCGAGCTCCATCCCTATAACCCTGAACCTGAATACTGAACTTTTGCTAAATAAAACAGCTTCTTCAAAGCAAGATGATCAACGTCACTGTGATCATTTTTCACAAAGCTACAGTGGAAGATGAAAGTGGTTTATTTTCAGTGGTATGTACAAAAGATGGAGAGTATACGGAGGAGAGATGGGAAGGAAGAGAAATGAACAAAAGATTATCACAAAGTTGGAAAGGGGAAAAAAATAAGTTGAGTTGAATAGAAGGGAGAATGCGAGAGGGAACATAGTGAATGATGCTTTCACATGCACGCTCGCTCGCACACACACACACAAACACACACACACACACACACACATACACACACGCACACGCACACTACCAAGGCACCATCCCTGTAATCAGTTTCAGCGCATTAAATTGGGATTAACCACAATAGCTGAATAAAATACTGGCTGGCAAGGAAATTATTTTTCCCTCACTAATGAAATTCACTAAACAATGACAGCCCCCGATCATGCACCTGCACACACACACACACACACACACACACACACACACACACACACACACACACACACACACACACACACACACACACACACACACACACACACACACTTGATTGCAGGATAATAGCACAGATGTGTCTTTGTTCATCACTGTAAAGTGAGTGGGGTACTGAGGTGGGGGGTGGGGGGGAGGGGGAGGGGGGAGGTGGGGGGGAGGAGGGAGTGAGTGGGGTACTGAGGTGTTTACCGGTAATCTCTAATTATATGCATGTTTAATGGCTCTTGAGGCATGAGAGATATCAGGTCGGCAACGCCAGGTAAAAGTGATTGCAACAGTGGACGTACACCAGGGGTTCTCAATGGTTTTGGCCGGGGACCCCCGAAAATGCTTTGGCCATGTCTCGCAAGGCAGAAGGCACCAACCTGCACATCGGGAGCAATTAGGGGTTCAGAGTCTAGCTCAAGAACAATTTGACACTAACTCTGAGGGAGCCCACAGGGATCGAACTGGGAACCTTCCGGTTCCCACCCGACTGTTCTACCGGCCACTCTACCCCTGAGCCACTGCCGCCCAAACGTAGGACACAATACCAGTGTTGGAAAGTAACTATGTACATTTACTTAAGTACATGTACTTATTTAAGTACTGCACTTAAATACAACTTTGAGTTTTTTGTACTTTGGCATTTAGCAGTCTCTCTTAATCCAGAGCGATTTACATTAAGCAAGAACAAAAAACATGGCAATACATCATATACATAAAAAAGTAGTTATCATGAATCATACGTAAGCTAAGACCGTAACAGTGGAATATCTATATAATTAAACTATATGCAGCCCCATATACTATATAGTGCTATGTCTAAAGACATACAATGTCTTTAGACTTACAGTATGCTTAACTTACATACTGTAAGTTGAGCCTTTGCATACCCTCTGTAAGGTCGTTGGGTCTATAGGGCAAATGCTCCGGGCTAAAATGGAGTCTGAGGAGGTGGGTTTTCAGACTACGGCGGAAGATTGGGAGTGAGGCTGCAGTTCTGATTGTGATGGGAAGTGCATTCCATAGTTTAGATTGGGAGTGAGGCTGCAGTTCTGATTGTGATGGGAAGTGCATTCCATAGTTTAGATTGGGAGTGAGGCTGCAGTTCTGATTGTGATGGGAAGTGCATTCCATAGTTTTGGAGCCAGAAGGGAGAGAGGACATGTGGAGCGTTGTTTTCCCGGCGCTTTTAGCGAAGGTACTTCCAGCTTCCCTGCGTTGGCTGATCTGAGTGCACGGGAGGGTTTGTAGCAGTGACGTAGAGTCTGTGGGGGCCGGGGGGCCAGGGCCCCCATGAGGAATTGGACCAGGGGTCTCGGCCCCCATGAGGAATTGGACCTGAATATATATTCGCCTCGGTTCGTCCCGTTTGTGCCGCATCAGGTCGCGCCCGTTCGCGCAATTCTCGTCTTGCATTGACTGTGTATACAATCGCGCCGCTCTAACCATCCAAGTCTGGCACCTTAACACGTCTGTTTTCCTCACTGTCCGGGGCGGGGGGGTGGTGGGGGGTGGACCGCGTTGCCTGTCCCTTGTACACATGCAGATCAGGCATTGAGGCGGGGCGGCACGGGCCCCCCTGAGGATTATGAAAACTATTCGTCCCTGGTTTGTAGGGTTCAATCAGACTGGCAAGATATGGGGGAGCCATACCTTTGGTTGCTTTGAATGCAAGCATCAGAGTTTTGTATTCTGTGCGGGCGGTATATACTTTACTTGAGCACGTCACATTTCCTGTACTTTTACTTCTACTCCGCTACATTTCAGGGGCAAATATTGTACTTTTACTGCACTACAATTATTTGACAACTTTAGTTACTAGTAGTTACTTTGTCGATTTTGATTATTATAATTTTTTACAAAACATACATTAACCACTTCAGCCCTATATACATTTCGGCCTTTTGAAAATAGCCGATCCACGAGCTCACAATGCGACGCATTGTGCGCTTGTAGATCTGCTATTTTCAAAAGATTTTTAGACATTTCTTTTCAACACGTGGAACCTTGTAAAACAGGACATTGTGAATATTGAGTACTTCTACTTTTGGGTACATTGACATTGACATTGTGGCCGTGACGATTTAGAAAGGGAGAGAGAGAGAGAGATAGGGCAAGAATGAGGTGACTATAGCAACGGAGAGTGGAGAGAATGGTGGAGTTGAATGGCGTGGAGGGGGTGATAAATAGCAGGAGAGGAATGGCACGTGGAATCAAATTATCATCCTCACCGAGTCCTTTCAATACCGGTCACTTAGCCGTCACCCTCCTTACTTTGCATACAGTACATCCATGCATCTACATGTAGTCAAACTTAATCGAATGAGGCCCTATTTCCATATCGTTCTCCATCTCTCTCTCTCTCTCTCCCTCCCCCCCCCCCCTCTGTCTCCTGTGATCCCTCGCTTGGCTACCTCGCAAAGTATAGCCCACTGAATAATTTTTTTTGCAGGCCGCTCGACTGAGCCGGGCGTTCGCGGTAATTTTGTGTGAGATGTTACGACACCTCTCTCTACGTGCTTTTCTCTTCCAATCTTGGTAAGGTCCTGTAGGCCTTTATGGTTATTAAGGAAGGCAGTGTCTGCGTGTGCTTGTCGTGCGTGCGTGCGTGCGGGCGCTCATGTTCAACATCCACTCTGATGGTATTCCATGTGCATTCTCTCCAGCCAGCTCTGTTCACGGCCGATGGAGAAGGACTCTCTGTCTCTCCGCGGCGCCAGGCCTGCCGGCCCATGCAGCTATAGCCGGGTCCCTCCGGAGGGAGGACCTAAATCAGGTTGACGCGCTCCTGGCATGCCCCTGGACCGGCACCAAATTGTTGCTGACAGCATCAAACACATCCCATTGGGTGTTAAGGCAATGCTGAGGTCCTCTGACCTCTGCCTCGAGAGGGAGAGAGATGTTGTTTACAACAGGGAGGGCTGAGAAAACAGGGGAAGATCGAGCGAAAAAGAGGGGAGAGAGAGAGAGAGGGGAGGTAAACAGGGAAACAGAGGCAAATAGATACTGCAGAAAGAAGGGATATTATTCTGTGGAGGAGGTTAGAGCACAGTAGAGATTCCGTTTTGATGTCGCTGCCTTAGTAGTTATTTGCTGGGATTCTTCCTGGCATAATAAAAAGACCTAGGGTATAGGTACCCTCACAAAAAAAAAGTGCAGTAATCCTGGTCTCTGTCTGTACTGCCTCCCCCTGGCCAGCCAGGGCGTAGTCTCGCGTTATCAGACTGTTGACTCTCGCAATTTCCAAATGCTTCATCATACTGGACCAACGGAAGAGCTATCATGAGTAGGCGATAAAATGGGAGTGAAGCCTCATCCCCACTCCTGTTTCATCTTCACATTCCCTCAAATTTATTCTAATATGAATAGAAATCACATAAGCATATATAGCTTGTCGCTTAGCAGAAATTAAAAATAAAATGTAAAGATATTTTAAAAGATATTTTAAACGGAAATGGCAGCTTCTTTACTCAGCTCATGGCGGCTACAGTTCCAGACTCTATATAGCATTCGTAGATTGTGGAATAGTTGTCTGGCTACGCGAGACTAGCCGGGGCGCCTGAAGGAGGTCGGAATAACGTGTTCCTTCCACACGCTATACGTCCAACCCGGGAAACTCCCTCCCTATCAGGTGAAAAGAAACGGCTTGTTGGACTCGTCATGCATAGAAGGAAGCATGAGGTCACTCAGTCAGTTGCTCTCCCCAGGATGGCAGAGAGAGTCTATAGCGCCCAGGATTACATTAGATATTTGACAAAGGGTGAAAAAAGGGTTGCAAAATTGTGGAATAAAAAAAAATACATATGCATTGAACATGGGTTAAGTGGTGAAGTGAAGGGGGCGCCGGTGGCTTAGGGGTAGAGTGGCCGGCAGCGGTGGCCGAACGGATTGCGGAGCGGTCTTGATACCGGAAGGTCGCCAGTTCGAATCAGCGGTCCGACACGTTAAAATTACCACCGCTGAAGTGCCCTTGAACAAGGCATTGAACCACTACGATGAAATGTTCTATGAGCAGGGCCTGGCTGGAAACAAGTTCTTGAGCTTAGCCCAGATACCCTGGGTAAATATAGTAATCATTTCATTTCATTTCATTTCAACCGCAAGGTTGCCAGTTCGAACCCGGGCTCCCCCAGAGTTAGTGTCGAAGTGAGCAAGACTCTGAACCCCTAATTGCTCCTGATGTGCAGGTTGGTGCCCTGCATGGTTTCCGCCGCCATCAGTGTATGAATGGGTGTGTGAATGTTGGGTGAATGTAATGCACAATCTATGTAGCCTTGGATAAAGGCGCTATATAAATGCACCATTTACTAGGGGTGGGACGATATGGGTACCTCACGATACGATATATATCGCGATATTTGGCCCTCGATAACGATAATATCACGAAATTCGATATATTGCGATATTTCCGATATATCGATATATTGTATGCAATTTCATCAACGATATCTGCAGCTACAAAATACGTGGAACTGAAATAACGCTATTTCCGTGCTCTGACACAGGGAGGGACACACACATAGCTGTCTATAGTGGTTGCACCACTCAAACACTAAATTAATACTCAATAAACTCCACCTTTGCCTCATACCCTCATCATAATACCTCACAAACACCACCAACTGACCATTATCACTGGTGTCAGTGGACTTGTCCACTGCTGGGGAAATGCATTCTGCAATTTGTGTTCCCACAAAGCTGTTTGGACAAATCACCATGCAGTAATTCAGTACCGGCACACTTTACTACTTATTTTGATGGAAATAAGCGAATTAGCACAACACCCCATAGCCCCATTCAATTCCCATTCCATTCAATGCAATTCATTGAGGGCTTATGGTAGGGGAAATAGCCAATAAGGAGTTTTTGCACAAAAACACACCTGGACCTCTTTGGTGGGGACGTAACGACTACAAAGAAAGGTAAGAAAGCCTTCTAGCATGGAATTCTCCTTTAACAAGGATAGTATGATTTTAAAAAGGGTTAGGCCTACTGTGTGTCTTTTTCATTCAGAAATGCCTTTGGACGTGTGGAAAACGTTAGTTAAACACGCAGAGTGACGCATTACTTTACCTGGGTTACATCACCGTCTGATACTTGAAGGTGAGATAATAATCCCGTATCCGTGTGGTGTTTTGTTTCATTAGAGCGAGTGTAGCAGAGTGTAGCCTCTGCCTGATGGCCTCGAAAGTATATCTCCCCCAGTCCAGAGGGACCCCCAGTCCAGAGGGACTGGGGGAGATTTGGTCTAGTGATTAAGATGTTGGACTTTCAACGTGGGAGGCCCGCGTTCGAATCCCGGGCGTTACATTGGTGCCGTGACCCGGATGGGGTTTCCCCGTAGGAGGAGGTCCAAAGGGAGGTGAGTGTAACAGAGTGGCTCAGAGCCTCTGCCTGATGGGAGGAGGTCCAAAGGGAGGTGAGTGTAGCAGAGTGGCCTCAACAGTCTAATATCTCCCCTGGTCCAGAGGGATATATCCCTTTGGTCTAGTGGTTAAGATGTTGGACTTTCACACGGGACGGGAGGCCCGAGTTTGAATCCCGGGCGTTACACGAGCGTGATACAATTGGCTGCAGCTTGTTGTTGTTCTGCTGATGCTGCTGCTGCTCTGAACACACGGTAACGGTAAAGATACCAAGGATTATACAACAGGTCGTTTCGAGGAAGCAATCTGATTGGTTGAAACGGCTTCTAGCCGTGGATCAAACCAGCACCATTCACCACCTAATCAAAACAAAGAATTCAGCTGCTCTCTTTTTCCCAGAGCGCTAGCAAACTCGGTGGCTAGGCTAGCTAGTTTCTTGGGACATTTGTGGTCTGTGACTACATCTGTCATTAAAAAAATATATTTTTTCAGCGATTTTCTTAGTTTTAAGGGTAAAGGTCATTACACACTGGCGAATTAGCGACGCGAATAAAAAATTCGACACCGGAGCGAACACCGGAGCGAACAAATAAAGAGCGAAAACGGTCGCATTTTCGCACATTCGCACATTCGCCACTGATGTGGAAGCTTGCATTGACTTCAATTGGTTTTAAAAAAGGCGAATTATTCGCACGAATAATTCGCGTCGCTAATTCGCCAGTGTGTAATGACCTTAACTGTTGTATAATTGCAATATTACACTCGAGGGTGTGGTTTAACGTGATTATTGCCACTTCAGTGATGCTTGCGGAACTCGACTTCGTCTCGTTCCTTACCGCATCACTGTCGTGGCAATAATCACGTTAAACCACACCCTCTCGTGTAATATTGCTTAATTCGACAGTGACGTCACTGTTATGCTATGCAACGCGGAAGTAACACGGACTCTGAGCTGTTTACCAGTAAGACGCCTGGGGGCGAGAAGCGACCTCGCCCTTGGGATTCCGGCGTACCAGTGGGACATGTGGTTGGGAACCCCTGATCTAAATCACAACTGAAGTATTTGAACATGTAACTGTAAAGCACCAACATAAACTATTCATTAAAGCTGCTATAAGCAATATTATGTCAACATTGTAATGACCTTTTTTTTGTTTGGTATTCAGACAGCCAGCAATAAGTATACTGCTCCCAAAGAAAATGTAGTCTCTGTGACACATCTAGGGGCCGCAATCTGCATTCAAAGATGTTCCTATAGAAGCTTTATATTGGTAAAAAAGAAACCCGGTCGAAATGACTAACCAATCAGGAAGTAGACTGGCAAATCGACCAATGGCAAAGCTTCTAGCTAGAAGCTTTGCCATTGGTCGATTTGCCTGTTGGAAAGTTTACCGGGAGTTTCCTGTAATATACACATCCGTATTCCAAGCTTTTTGCGCAGTGTAGGAAAATCTTTGAATGCAGATTGTGGCCCCTATAGATGTGTCACACAGACTACATTGTTTTGGGGAGCGTTTTACCCATTGCTGGCTGTCTGAATACCAAAAAAAAAAAGTCATTACAATTTTGACATAATATTGCTTATAGCAGCTTTCATTTGAACGGAGATTGGAGTTGCAGCGGACGGTGATAATCCAAATGGGCATTTATTGGCAACTTTCCAAAAAAAGAAACCACAGACAATTCTTGCGTTACAGCACCCTAGCTGTGGAGTGTTGCTAGACTGCAGTGCTCAGAGGTTGCTACGTAGCTAAATGGCTACGGGTCCATCCATCCATCCTATACCCTAGCTGTGGAGTGTTGCTAGACTGCAGTGCTCAGAGGTTGCTACGTAGCTAAATGGCTACGGGGACCATCCATCCATCCTATACCCTAGCTGTGGAGTGTTGCTAGACTGCAGTGCTCAGAGGTTGCTAGCTAAATGGCTACGGGACCATCCATCCATCCTATACCCTAGCTGTGGAGTGTTGCTAGACTGCAGTGCTCAGAGGTTGCTAGCTAAATGGCTACGGGACCATCCATCGGGCGACTGTGGCTCAAGAGGTAGAGCAGGTCGTCCAATGATCCATGGGTTGGCGGTTCGAATCCCGGCTCCTCCTGGCTACATGTCGAAGTGTCCTTGGGCAAGACACTGAACCCCAAATTGCTCCCGATCTGCTGGTTGGTACCTTGCATGGCTTCCGCCGCAATCGGTGTATGAATGTGTGTGTGAACGGGTGAATGTAATGCACAATCTATGTAAAGCGCCTTGGATAAAGGCGCTATATAAATGCACCATTTACCATTTACCATTTACCATCCATCCTGTAATGGGGGCCTTAATGGAGAACACCACTCAACTGCTTCACAGTCTAAACTCAGCATCACGTTCCTGTACCGTGCATCAAGTCATCCAAATAAACTGTGGCCATATCCAATCCCGAAATGGGATTGGATATGGCCTAGTAGGCTACTGAAAATAGCCAATCTACAAGTTCAAAACGCACCACCGTCAAATATATTTAGTGTAAAAGGGAAAATGGGCCCTAAAGGCTCATACATAGTCTGGATTTTCGGTGGTTAGGTGACCACCGAACTACAACATGATGTCACGAGCCGCGGTGAAGAGCAAACCACCGCCACCGCTCCAGCCCTTCTCTCTGTTTTTACTCACCACCGCTCAATGTTATTTCAGCTCCGGTGGTCAGCTCACCACCGGAGCGGTGGTCACCTCACCACCGAAAATCCAGACTATGAATGAGCCTTAAGAAGTACACAATCTCCGGATGCTATATATAGTCTGGAACTACACCTACACCGAAATCTGAGTAAGGGAGCTGGCATTTCCGTTAACAAAAAATATATATTTTAAAATATATTTTGTATTGTATCCATTTTATTTCCTTTTCTGCTAAACAGCAAGCTATGTAATAGCTGCTTAGATGATTTCTATATTTATATTAGGACAAATCACGACGGAAAAATTAAAGACGAAACTGAAGTGGGGAGGAGTCTCAGCTATTTCTGCTATATTTTAATTGAAATCCTGAATATACTTTTTTGCTATTTTTGAATTGGAATCCTGAAAAGTAACATTTATATTTAATTTCAAATGCATTTAGTTATGTTAACTTTATGAACCAAATACATTGGACATACTGTAAAAGAAAAAGAGACAATAACAAACATTTTAATATACCGGTAGTAATTAGCTGAAATCAATAATATATCAATATTCCGATATTAACCTGAGGGCCACATGTGGCCCCCGGGCCGCCAGTTGCTCGTGTATGCTCCAGACCAGGGGGGTGCCCACACTTTTTTGACTTGAGAGCTATACTTTCAAAATGACTGGCTCAACAAGATCTACCTACCGAAAAAAGAATATTCCATTGCTGGAAATAGTTTAAATATGGAATAGTGGCGCTGGCGTTACATATAAGACAAATGCACTTGGGATGGAGAAATGGAATAGGTAGGTAGTTTTTTGTATTTTATCTGTAATGCTACTGACGTTTGTGCACAGCAACACTCTTGAATTCAAAATATTGCATTGTGGGTTTACAATTTACAATGTAGGCATTTAGCAGACGCTCTTAATCCATCCAGATCAACTGGATTTGAGCTGACAGGCCCTTTTTGATGTCAATCAATGAATCAAGTCACCTTAATCCAAGTGGCAGATGCCAAAAATATATTTTTTAATACTTTTTAGGGGCATGTCATGTGATCTACCTGTACAGCCCTTGTGATCTACTGGTAGATCACGATCTACCTTTTGGGCACCCCTGCTCCAGACTGTATGACAGAAAATTGCGAGAGGCAACAAACAGGCTGGCAAAGCGAGACTGTGGGGTTGAAATGGTTTGGCAGGCCAGGGCCCTGTCGTCGTATAACCAATGATAATGCACTGCTTCAATATTATATCGGCCCCTGAATTTAAACCCATCATCGTTTGATTAACAATGATTACTAAAACCCCAAAGAGCAGGTCTGAGTCAGTCAGCGCCTCCATGTGTTGGACCTGTTCCTAGAGAGAGGTTTCACATTAACTGTAATTCACACACACGGCTCGTCGTGATTGTGATTGGACAGTATATGACAATTATGAACACCACTCAATTGACCCGTATTCATTCTCTATGGCATGGGTTCCCACAGTGGGGTCCGGGGACCCCTAGGGGTACTTGAGAGAGTTCGAGGGGGTACCTAGCTAGAGATATATAGGAAACTTATGTGTCTGTAAATTAAATTAACAGTGGTTTTACAATATAAATTGGGGTACCAGAGATATAAATACCATTAAATCGGGGGGTCTGTAGCATAATGCATGTGAAACTGGGGGTCCATGAAATTAATATGATTCGGAAAAACTGCTAGAGCCGTAAAAATCCTCCCTTATCGGGGTCACTGCATGGCATATGTGTTCAAATGGGGGGTCTGTGGCCTAATAAATGTATGTTTGGGGGTCCTTGACACGGAAAGGTTTGGGAACCACTGCTCTAGGGGTTCTATCATACTGAGCAGTGTTGATTTTGTCGACTAAAACTAAGACGAAAAATGTTTTTTCACTGACAAAAACTAAATGGAAACTAAGCTATGGTAAATGCCATGGTGCATTTATATAGCGCCTTTATCCAAGGCGCTTTACATAGATTGTGCATTACATTCACCCATTCACACACACATTCATACACCGATTGCGGCGGAAGCCATGCAAGGTACCAACCAGCACATCAGGAGAAATTTGGGGTTCAGTGTCTTGCCCAATGACACTTCGACATGTAGCCAGGAGGAGCCGGGATTCGAACCGCCGACCCATGGATCATTGGACGACCTGCTCTACCTCTTGAGCCACAGTCGCCCCTATGATGACTAAAACTATAAGACTAAATATACTGACAATTTCGTCAACAAATAAAAACTAGACTAAAACGTTAGGAAGGGACTAGTGGACCAAGCGATCCAGTAGAAGTCATTTTATACTTGCGGTTGCATGCTGAAAATACCTACGTTCTAGAATATTTAGGGCTCGGCCTCTGGCCTACCCAAAACAAATCCCCAAACGTACCTGCCGCTTCGACTCACACCGACAAAACAAACGCTCCTCTGTATGCTTTTTTTCTCCTTCATGGCCTGAAACGTATATCATACAGACTGATCATTAGGAATTGCTAACGCACGTCTCATACTCCGAAGGACTTGTATAAACAAGGTTAGGAAATGTCAACTCTGCAAGGCCTTACACGTATCATCAAGGCTTTCAAACAGAACTACACAGAGAATAGTTTAGACTGCGTGGACTGCATAAGAAATACGTACCGCCCGGGAGTGTAGCTGTTAGGAGCTGTTAAATAGTCTTCTGCAACCAAGCGCACACACGTGTATACACACACACGAACACACACACACGTGCGCACGCACATCGTCCTGTCCAGGGACGTGCAGAGTGTGTTAGAGCAGGGGTTCTCAACCCGTGGGTCGCGACCCCTCAGGGGGTTGCCAAATTATTTGGGGGGGTCCCCAAATTATTAAAAAAAAAAAAAAAAAAAAAGTACATGCATACACCTTCCCTAATTATTATATCTGGTTTCAGTATTTATTTATGGTGTATTCTGTATTGTCTCCATTATTAAGGTTATTGTAGCAGTCAATTTATATTGGGGGTCGGGAGGGGGCGGGGCGGGGGTCCCGAGACATTGCCAAAGCATTTCCGGGGGTCCCCGGCCAAAAACGTTGAGAACCCTGGTGTTAGAGGGGCAGGGGCTGAAATCCCGTAATGGGCACTTTTGGACAAAAATTGCGAAAATAGCTGATCTACAAACTCTTGTAGCTTGTAGATCAGCTATTTTCGGGGCGCAACCCATCACTCTTTAGCTAGTGGAGATGCGGCGTATACGACATGGATTTCTAAATACATTTGTTCAATGCAAAATACTGTGTTCAAGTTCAGGAGACTTCAAAAAAAAAAAAAAAAAAATCTCCTGGAATGCTGGCATGGAAAGGTGTGGCATTTGCATTTCTTTCACCATAGTAAATACTGCATTCGTGGTCTGGAAAGGGGCAGTTGTTTTGCAGACGGGTAAAAGGGCAGGGGCTGAAGCCGCCGTTGATCCATCTCATGGAATGTAGTCGAACTACCCAATCGCAGACATCAAAGTCCACTCACTGTTTATTAGCAAACCGAGTTGAATTGTATAGGATTTATATCTAGTTGTACAGACGTGACCGCTCCATTGGAACAGGACGGTGTGAGGGGTATACACACGGAGGAGGGCCCTCGGGCACTCCATTGGAACAGGACGTTGTGAGGGCATACACACGGAGGAGGGCCCTCGGGCACTCCATTGGAACTGGACGGTGTGAGGGCATACACACGGAGGAGGGCCCTCGGGCACTCCATTGGAACTGGACGGTGTGAGGGCATACACACGGAGGAGGGCCCTCGGGCACTCCATTGGAACTGGACGGTGTGAGGGTATACACACGGAGGAGGGCCCTCGGGCACTCCATTGGAACAGGACGTTGTGAGGGTATACACACGGAGGAGGGCCCTCGGGCACTCCATTGGAACAGGACGGTGTGAGGGGTATACACACGGAGGAGGGCCCTCGGGCACTCCATTGGAACAGGACGTTGTGAGGGCATACACACGGAGGAGGGCCCTCGGGCACTCCATTGGAACAGGACGTTGTGAGGGTATACACACGGAGGAGGGCCCTCGGGCACTCCATTGGAACAGGACGGTGTGAGGGGTATACACACGGAGGAGGGCCCTCGGGCACTCCATTGGAACAGGACGTTGTGAGGGTATACACACGGAGGAGGGCCCTCGGGCACTCCATTGGAACTGGACGGTGTGAGGGGTATACACACGGAGGAGGGCCCTCGGGCACTCCATTGGAACAGGACGTTGTGAGGGGTATACACACGGAGGAGGGCCCTCGGGCACTCCATTGGAACTGGACAGTGTGAGGGTATACACACGGAGGAGGGCCCTCGGGCACTCGCCTGGAACAGGACGGTGTGAGGGGTATACACACGGAGGAGGGCCCTCGGGCACTCCATTGGAACAGGACGGTGTGAGGGTATACACACGGAGGAGGGCCCTCGGGCACTCCATTGGAACAGGACGGTGTGAGGGGTATACACACGGAGGAGGGCCCTCGGGCGCTCGCCTGGAATAGCCTTGCATTGGAACGAGGAGAGTCTGGCAGAGGAAATGACCTCAAGAGGAGAGGCGGCTGTTTGATGCTACAGTGGAGTCCATGTCGAGGTGTTTGTACTTTCTTTCTCTTGAGTCTTTCCAATTTCCAGTACATTTACTTCTACTCCATATACATTTCAGAGGCAAATTATTGTACTTTTACTCCCCTACATTTATTTGAAAACTTTGGGTTTCTAGTTACTTTGTAGATTTGGATTATTATATTATTACAAATCATACATGAACCACTTGAGCCATATTAATATATACATTTGAACATAGCTGATCTACAAGCTCAAAAGAGCTTTTTAGACATTTTGAAAACTTGAAATGGGACATTCTGCATAATGAGCACATTTACTTTTAGTACTTTATGTAGATTTTGATGCCAAAACTTTTGCACTTTTACTCAAGTACATTTTGAATGTCGGGCTTTTTCTTGTAAAGGGCCTGGCAAACAGGGAGCGATAAAACACGCCTATAGTTCATTTTCAATGAGACCTGCATTTTTGCTCGGAGAAGTCGCGGTGCGACATTGCAAGCGTATTTATGTGAGCACGGTCCCGTGAATTTGTTGCGCGCGTGCTCGTTTCCTGCACACGTGCTCGTTACGTGCACACGCCCGCGACTCACCAGACCTGGATTCGGTTTAGCTTTTTTTTTACGCTCGCGTTGTCGTGCCCCTCTTGAGCAGACCTGTAGCAGACCTGTCGTTGATCCAGGCAACAACGTGTGCGTTTGCAAGGCCCTTAACAGAGTATTTCTACATTGCAGTATTCATACGTTTACTTAAGTAAAAAGTAACAAACGTGAGTACTTTTCTCCACCACGGCGCGTGTCACTGTAGACTAGTGTATATAGTACACTGGGCGCGATGACTGAATGCCTATCATCACCTCAACACACCCCAGCCTTGCAGAAACAAAGGACTCCTTTCCCAAAGAAATGAAGTATCGATTTTTAATTTAGAGGAAGAGCTGAAGATGTGGGTCAAAGTTGCATTTTATTTCAAGGTGCCTCGATCGGCCACATCGCGCCTTCGATCCGCCTGTACTTCAGAAATACATACAGGGCCAGAGCGTGTAATGCATCAAGAAGATAAGTGTAGTTGAGACGTTTGCATTATGTATTAGCTTCACCCCGCTGGGAGTAGCTACTTTTCCCAGATAATCACTTTCTGATATCAATTATTTTGTCGTTTCAAAAAGGGTGTCACAGAATATATATACAGCTCGGTGCTTGTGTTTGACAGGTGGGGTTTGTTGGGTTAATAGAAAACAAATTATAAATAATTTGAAATGATTACTTTAGGCACCAAAATCCCATTGAGTAGAAAGAAGGCTCCTAATAATTTAATTTAGAACACTAAATCGTGCAGTATATTGTTTATATAATAGTCAGTATTGGCCTGTAGCCTATACTCGTTTTTTCATATCATTTAAAGCAGGGAATCATAGCTTCAAATTGAGATATTGATTGTTCAGTTTGACCCACCAGTTTTGGAGATATGGCTTATGGAGTAATGTCTTGCAGAGAAACAGCGAGTTGAGAAAACAGGCTTGAAAGGTTCACTTCTGTGGTCTCTAACATTACACCTATAGCTACATATATTTGCACGCCCCTAGCCTGCACCCACCACATGCCAATCATGTGCGTCATTTTGCACCACGTCTATTTTATTTGTATTTACTTTGGATTGTTCACAATAATTGAGAGATGCAGTCACGCTCCGAGATATGTGGGATTTAGATAGATAATAAATAATAATAATAATAATAATGAATTGCATTTTTATAGCGCTTTTCCAAGTGCTCAAAGCGCTTTACAATGGTTCATTCATTCATACATTGGGAGGTGAAGCGGCGAACAGTCGACGCCAGCGTCCTCACTTCCCACATTCACACACCAATGGTGGCGAGCTCACACCGACCGACTCATTGGAGGGTTCAGTGTCTTGCCCAAGGACACTTCGACATGTAGACAGGAGGAGCCTGGATTCGAACCGCCGACCCAGGGATCATTGGACGACCTGCTCTACCTCCTGAGCGACAGCCGCCCTACAAATAGATAGATGCCACCCACGTGACCCACACCTGAATACTTTTCTGTCAAGACCCACTCAAGTAGGTTAACAATTCTGGCCTCACACATTTTGCTGCAACATTTATTTATATTACTCATAGAGCTGTCCGTGGGTTGTCAGCCATTTTCTCGCCGCGTGGCATGGATGGCACACAGCCCGGCCAGGCAGGCAGGGCGGACATCTTGACACCTTTCTGTGTGATCTGCCTGAGAGGCGTTCTCACACCTGTCTGCTGCAGGGTCGGGGGTCACATCCAAAACACCTTCTAAATTTAGCAGTGACATGTGAATGTTTTCCATCGCTCAGTCTCTCACACCACAGTCAGAGTGATACCCTCTCTAGCTCAGTGGTTCTCAACCAGTGGTTCGGGGACCACCAGTGGTCCTTGAGGGGGTTCCAGGTGGTCCCCATGCAGCTAAATGATGGAGAGTTGGGGTTAAACCAGATGGACCCTTATAGATCTTTAACTCTTGAGCAGGGCTGGATTAACACCCAGGGCGCTGAAGCTTGAAGGCCCCCCCCCCCTGCACATGCACGTGCAAATCTTTGCAACATTTTGGCCGTTTTGGGGCATTTTGGGTTGGATTTATGCCGTTATAGCCTGGGGTCCACCTATGCTTTCTATGGCATAGGCAGCTCCCGGCAGGATCCGCCGGGAGAATCTAGACGCAGCTGCGCGACATGAGACTAATTTATTACAGCGACAGAGAGGCAGGAGTGTGTGTGTGTGTGTGTGTGTGTGTGTGTGTGTGTGTGTGTGTGTGTGTGTGTGTGTGTGTGTGTGTGTGTGTGTGTGTGTGTGTGTGTGTGTGTGTGTGTGTGTGTGTGTGTGTGTGTGTGTGTGTGTGTGTGTGTGTGTGTGTGCGTTAATTTAACAAAGGTGCAGACGATCAGAAATCAGCAGAGAGTGATCGACGTTTGCGCTACTGTATGCCGAATTGAAGTGGACTTTTTTTTCTTCTCCCTGGAAATAAAAACGTCTGGGTTTCCGAGGCTAATGCCGTTATATTGGCCTGTTCGACAGCCAGGCATGTAACAAACACATTATTTTCATATGACCCACATAGTCAGTAAATGGGTGAGAGAATCCGCTAAAGGGTTAGTATAGTAAGTAAACGGGTGAGAGAATCCGCTAAAGGGTTAGTATAGTAAGTAAATGGGTGAGAGAATCCGCTAAAGGGTTAGTATAGTCAGTAAACGGGTGAGAGAATCCGCTAAAGGGTTAGTATAGTCAGTAAACGGGTGAGAGAATCCGCTAAAGGGTTAGTATAGTCAGTAAACGGGTGAGAGAATCCGCTAAAGGGTTAGTATAGTCAGTAAACGGGTGAGATAATCCGCTAAAGGGTTAGTATAGTCAGTAAACGGGTGAGAGAATCCGCTAAAGGGTTAGTATAGTAAGTAAACGGGTGAGAGAATCCGCTAAAGGGTTAGTATAGTCAGTAAACGGGTGAGAGAATCCGCTAAAGGGTTAGGTTAATAAACGGGTGAGAAAATCCGCTAAAGCCAGACAATGTATTTTAGTGTTTTTTTTACCTTGTTTTGTGTCGAGCACACCTGGCGTGCTGTGCATTCAGAATGAAAACAGAGCAATGCTGGATGTCATCTTTTATTCCACGAGAATCACCTCCACCTGACCTCACACAGCCCAGAGGGCCCACCTCTCCACCTGACCTCACACAGCCAATCACCTGACCTCACACAGCCCAGAGGGCCCACCCAGAGGGCCCACCTGACCTCACACAGCCCAGAGAATCACCTCTCCACCTGACCTCACACAGCCCAGAGGGCCCACCCTGAACAACAGCCAATCACCTGACCTCACACAGCCCAGAGGGCCCACCTCTCCACCTGACCTCACACAGCCAATCACCTGACCTCACACAGCCCAGAGGGCCCACCCACCTGGAACAACAGCCAATCACCTGACCTCACACAGCCCAGAGGGCCCACCTCTCCACCTGACCTCACATAGCCCAGAGGGCTCACCTCTCCACCTGACCTCACACAGCCCATCACCTGACCTCACACAGCCCATCACCTGACCTCACACAGCCCAGAGGGCCCGCCTGGAACAACAGATCACCTGACCTCACACAGCCCAGAGGGCCCACCCTGAACAACAGCCAATCACCTGACCTCACACAGCCCAGAGGGCCCACCTTGAACAACAGCCAATCACCTGACCTCACACAGCCCAGAGGGCCCGCCTGGAACAACAGCCAATCACCTGACCTCACACAGCCCAGAGGGCCCGCCTGGAACAACAGCCAATCACCTGACCTCACACAGCCCAGAGGGCCCACCTTGAACAACAGCCAATCACCTGACCTCACACAGCCCAGAGGGCCCACCTGGAACAACAGCCAATCACCTGACCTCACACAGCCCAGAGGGCCCACCCTGAACAACAGCCTATCACCTGACCTCACACAGCCCAGAGGGCCCACCTTGAACAACAGCCAATCACCTGACCTCACACAGCCCAGAGGGCCCACCTGGAACAACAGCCAATCACCTGACCTCACACAGCCCAGAGGGCCCACCTGGAACAACAGCCAATCACCTGACCTCACACAGCCCAGAGGGCCCACCCACCTGGAACAACAGCCAATCACCTGACCTCACACAGCCCAGAGGGCCCACCCTGAACAACAGCCAATCACCTGACCTCACACAGCCCAGAGGGCCCACCTTGAACAACAGCCAATCACCTGACCTCACACAGCCCAGAGGGCCCACCTGGAACAACAGCCAATCACCTGACCTCACACAGCCCAGAGGGCCCACCCTGAACAACAGCCAATCACCTGACCTCACACAGCCCAGAGGGCCCACCTGGAACAACAGCCTATCACCTGACCTCACACAGCCCAGAGGGCCCGCCTTGAACAACAGCCAATCACAATTTACAATTTTACAATTTAGGCATTTAGCAGACGCTCTTAATCCAGAGCGACTTACATTAAGCAATAACAAAAGCATGGCATACATCACATATATCATGAATCATGCGTAGACTAAGAACGTAACAGTGGAGTATCTATGTAAACTATACATACTATACTATATAATATATTATACATGTGTACTATAAAGTGCTATGACTACATAAAGTGCAATTCTAGAGCTGTCTACATAACAAGCTATAAGTCTGTTTAAAATACTATCTAAGTCTACATAATGTGCTATCTAAGGGGCTAGGCTAGGGCATGTGCTACGGGCCATGGTGGAGTCTGAAGAGGTGGGTTTTCAGACTACGGCGGAAGATTGGGAGTGAGGCTGCAGTTCTGACTGTGATGGGAAGTGCATTCCATAGTTTTGGAGCCAGAAGGGAGAAGAGTTTGGGACGTGTGGAGCGTTGTCCCGGCGTTTTTAGTGAAGGTACCTCCAGCTTCCCTGCGTTGGCTGATCTGAGTGCGCGGGAGGGTTTGTAGGGTACGATCATACTTGTGAGATATGGGGGGGCCATTTGAATGCCAGCATCAGAGTTTTGTATTCTGTGCGGGCAGCGACCGGGAGCCAATGGAGGGAGCGGAGAAGGGGGGTGACGTGTGAGAATTTTGGCTGGTTGAAGACCAAGCGGGCTGCGGCATTTTGGATCAGTTGGAGGGGCTTAAGTGCACATGCCGGTAGGCCAGTAAGGAGGGAGTTACAATAGTCAAGTTTTGACAAGACTGTTGTCTGGATTAGGAGCTGGGCTGACTCCTGGGTGAGGAACGGTCTAATTCGTCGTATGTTGTAGAGTGTAAACCTACAGGATCTAGTGACAGCTGTGATGTGTGTTTTGAACGAGAGCTGACTGTCCAGGACAACACCAAGGTTCCTGGCTGTCGGGACAGACTTTACCAGGGCGTTGTCTACGGAGATAGTTAGCTCCCGCATAGGGCAGGACTTAGCTGGGAAGAACAGAAGCTCAGTCTTGTCTGGGTTCAGCTTGAGGTGGTTGGAAGACATCCACTGTGAGATGTCAGCCAGGCATGCAGTGATGCGTTCTTCTACCTGGGTGGCAGAGGGGGGGAAGGATAGAAACAGTTGTGTGTCATCGGCATAGCAGTGATAGGATATATTGTGAGCAGAGATGATGGTGCCGAGGGATTTAGTGTACAGTGAGAAGAGGAGGGGACCAAGTACAGATCCCTGTGGGACCCCAGTTTGGAGGGTGCGGGGGAATGATAGCAAACCTTTCCAAGAAACCTGGTAAGTCCGGTCAGAGAGGTAGGAGGAGAACCACTTCAGCGCCGTCCCGCCGATGCCTAGATCAGCTAGGGTGTCTAGGAGCAGCTGGTGGTTCACTGTGTCAAATGCCGCCGATAGGTCTAGGAGAATCAGGACTGCAGAGTGGGAAGCAGCCTGGGCAGCATGTAGTGCTTCTGTGACTGCGAGGAGTGCAGTTTCCGTGGAGTGTGCCTTCTTGAATCCTGACTGGTTGGGATCCAGCAGGTTGTTCTGTGAGAGATGGAGAGAAAGCTGGTTAGAGACAACACGTTCAAGGGTTTTGGAAAGAAAGGAAAGGAGTGATACCGGTCTGTAGTTCTTGACATCTGAGGGGTCAAGAGTTGGTTTTTTGAGGAGCGGTGATACCCTGGCTGACTTGAAGGCAGATGGGACACAGCCTGAGGTTAATGAGGTGTTGATAATGGAGGTGATGAAGGGGAGCAGATCAGGTGCGATGGTCTGGAAGATTGGAGACGGGGCGGGGTCGAGAGGACAGGTGGTAGGTCTAGTGGATGTGACTAGTTTCAGGACCTCGTCTGGGGATAGAGGAGAGAAGGAGGACATGCATGGTATGTTATGGTTAGCATTGGTTGAGTCGAGTGCTTCTTTATGGGGGAGGGGGGTAAAGGAGCTACTGGTTGAGTCGAGTGCTTCTTTATGGGGGAGGGGGGTAAAGGAGCTACTGATATCATCAACCTTCTTTTCGAAGTAGGTGGCAAAGGCCTCCGCGGTGAGGGATGAGGGTTGAGTGGGGGGAGGGGGTTTAAGGAGGGAGGAGAAGGTGGAGAAGAGTTTCCTTGGGTTAGAAGTGCAGGATTGGATTTTGGTGTGGTAGAAGGAGGTTTTAGCAGTGGTTAGTGAGAGGGAGAAGGCAGAGAGGAGTGAGTGAAAGTGGGAGAGATCATCTGGTAGCTTTGTCTTGTGCCACTTCCTTTCAGCTGCCCTGAGAGGTGTTCGTTCAGATCTGAGGGTTTCAGATAACCAGGGGGCCGGTGGGGATGAGCGAGCTGGCCTGGTCGAGAGAGGGCAGTGTTGGTCAAATGCAGATGAGATAGAGGAGAGGAAGGATGTGGTTGCGGAGTCGGGTGAGAGAGAGAGGAAGGACTCCAGGGAGGGTAGAGAGGAGAGAATAGAGGATGAGAGGGAGGAGGGGTTTAGGGACTTGAGATTGCGTCGGGTGGTGACGGTCGGAGGGTGAGTAGGTTTAGGTGGGAGAGTAGAGAGAGAGAGGGAGAAGGTTATGAAGTGGTGATCAGACCTAATTAAGGGAGTAACAGAGAGCATGGAGGGGGAGCAGGCTCTGCAGAACACGAGGTCCAAAACATTACCAGCCTTGTGAGTGGGAGGGGAGGGAGAAAGGGAGAGGTCAAACGAGGATAGGAGGGACGTAACGGGAAGATACTTCTCTGCCGTAGGTAGGTTAAAGTCACCCAGTAGAATCAGGGGGGTGCCATCCTCCGGAAACGAGCTGATCAGAGAGTCTAGTTCTTCCAGGAAGTTCCCAAGGGTTCCTGGGGGACGATAGAGCACAATGAGGGTGAGGGGGACTGGTTGTGATATTGAGATAGCATGAAATTCATATGTGGTGAGAGAAAGGTGAGAGAGATTTAAGACACGGAAATTCCATTTCGGGGACATGAGTATCCCTGTACCACCCCCCCTTCCTGTTGAGCGAGGGGTGTGTGTGAATTTGTGTGAAACAGAGAGGGCGGCGGGCGTAGCAGTGTTATCAGGGGTGATCCAGGTTTCGGTTAGAGCAAGGAAATGCAGAGAAAATGCAGAAAATGCACCTGACCTCACACACAGAAAATGCAGAAAATGCACCTGACCTCACACAGCCCAGAGGGCCCACCCTGAACAACAGCCAATCACCTGACCTCACACAGCCCAGAGGGCCCACCCTGAACAACAGCCAATCACCTGACCTCACACAGCCCAGAGGGCCCACCTGGAACAACAGCCAATCACCTGACCTCACACAGCCCAGAGGGCCCACCTTGAACAACAGCCAATCACCTGACCTCACACAGCCCAGAGGGCCCACCCACCTTGAACAACAGCCAATCACCTGACCTCACACAGCCCAGAGGGCCCACCCACCTTGAACAACAGCCAATCACCTGACCTCACACAGCCCAGAGGGCCCACCCACCTTGAACAACAGCCAATCACCTGACCTCACACAGCCCAAAGGGCCCACCCACCTTGAACAACAGCCAATCTAGGGCATTGTTGCTGCTTTACACACAATTGCACTTTTCAGCTGCCTTCTCACCAACAATAATAAAACACTCATCTTTTTAGACACCATTTATTCCATCCAGATTAGAGGGGAATATTTTCTGTGGAGCTAAGGAAAAAAGAAATAGAGAATGTAGAGGAATTGTTGTTTTGATTGTTTGCCTGTTAACTCTCCTATATACCAACATCAATACAGCACGGACATGTGGACATATTCTTTAGTTTTGGGTCTGAGCGGCTAAGGGCTCCATTTTTGTCACCGCTAAACCCCTTATCCCTAAACTTCTTTGCATTTTTGTCTCCACCAGGCCAAAGGCATGGGGAGAGAGTATGTTTTGCACTCCGTCCGTCCGTCCGTGTGTCCGTCCGTCCGTGTGTCCGTCCGTCCGTCCGTCCGTGTGTCCGTGTGTCCGTCCGTCCGTCTGTGAACAGCTAATCTCTGGCACCGTTGGCTTGATCGCAGCCATACTCTGCACACACACTCCCTGAATGCCAGAGCTGAACCTCTGCTCCAAAATTTTCACATTGGCCTGTTATAGCGCCACCAGGAGGCCGCTTTGTGCAAAACAAATGTTTTGACAGTACACCTACAGATTTTGTCCAAACATTACGCAAATTGGTACACAGTCTCTCTAGAGCCATTCAACGAAACGTGTCTTTCAGATTTTTCAGACTCCATCCTGATTGGCTACGATTGCCTTCCAAAGTCCGCAGGAGTGCTCCGTTTCAAACAAAATGCTGCAAATCATGAAGACATCGTGTGATTTCCGTGACATTTTGCACGCACATTCCCACTAGGCCGAGGAAGAAATGCCACTTGAATATTTTCAACTCGGCCTCATGGTGGCGCTATAACTGGCCGATTTGTGTTTTTACCTATAACTGCACCGATCTGTGTAAAACAATGTATGCACACTCCCTAGAGGCCAAGGAAAAACCTTTGTCTGGAATTTTTCACATCTGCTCTTTATAGCGCCACCAGGAGGCCGACATATGTAAAACACATTTTCTAATATTACTCCTTCAGATTTTATCCAAATTTCACGCAAATCGGTTCACATGCTCTCCATAGTCATGTGATCATGTGATTTGTTTGATTTCTCATAATTATCCATCCTGATTGGCTACGATTGGCTTCTAAAGTTTTCAGGAGTAGCCCGTTTTGTACCCGTTTTGTACAAATCGCCACAACTCCTCAACGCAGAGTCCGATTGCGGTGAAACTGAGCTACAACAGGCCAAGTCACGTCTCTCTCACACACACACACACACACACACACACACACACACACACACACACACACACACACACACACAACCCAAATAAACATGTTTATATTACTCCTAAACATTTTTCCAAACATCACACACTCCTATCCTCCTGGTGGAGACCTGTGCCCAGAAGGGCACTTTTTCTAGTTTTTACTATTTTGAAAAACATTTTTGAATAGTTCAACTAGCCAATCTACATTGACACGCTGTGAGCTTGTAGACTGTCCATTTTAACTATTGGAAAATGTTTTGCAAAATAGTAAAACAAAAAAGGCAAAGAAGTTTAGGGATAAGGGGTTTAGCGGTGACGAAAATGGAGCCCTAAATCTCATCAAATGGTGGTTCCATGGCTCATATGAAGAATAAATAATGGACCTTGATATGAACAGTTGAAAAGCACTGCTCTAGCTTACAGGAAAGGAAAAGCACTGCTCTAGCTTACAGGAAAGGAAAAGCACTGCTCTAGCTTACAGGAAAGGAAAGGACACCAGTTTTAATAGTTGAAAAGCACTGCTCTAGCTTACAGGAAAGGAAAGGACTGCTCTAGCTTACAGGAAAGGAAAGGACTGCTCTAGCTTACAGGAAAGGAAAGCATTGCTCTAGCTTACAGGAAAGGAAAGGACTGCTCTAGCTTACAGGAAAGGAAAGCATTGCTCTAGCTTACAGGAAAGGAAAGCATTGCTCTAGCTTACAGGAAAGGAAAGCATTGCTCTAGCTTACAGGAAAGGAAAGCATTGCTCTAGCTTACAGGAAAGGAAAGGACTGCTCTAGCTTACAGGAAAGGAAAGCATTGCTCTAGCTTACAGGAAAGGAAAGGACACCAGTTTGCTCTATAGCTTACAGGAAAGGAAAGGACACCAGTTTTATAGTTGGCTTATTTGTTTTTGGAGCTGGACATTTTATCAGGGCAACGAGGCTAATTGAAAAGCAGCTTGGAATTAGATTTCAGATCTCACAGGGATTGAAGGAAACATCATAGACATGATGGGATCGTCGTTCCAAGCCGTCCGCCTTGTGTTGCCAAGCTGATATGTTTTGGTTTACTTGCATGGCTGGACGTGGGTAAACCATCTGGGAGGTAATGATGTAACATTATCTCTACAATACACTATCCATATCTCTAATTGTCTTCGCCTGGCTTCCACATTTACAATTAGACGCGGATGTCCCGAGCAACTGAACTCTCACTTTACTTTACTTTCACTTTACTGTGAAAGCATCACCTTTAGGGGAAGTCAGATGTCCCATCTCTCTTATGTTTTGTGAATCTGTTACCCAATTACCGCCACCATTAATGAATCCCTCGATACGGTACTGCCAAGGTTTTATCGCGCGTAACACTTACTTTGAATAACCAAATATCCGTAATCGCATCTTACTATGAAAAAATTCCGTGTGTGTTGACATCACTGGTGGTTGTTCTCTCGGTCGGTGGTGGAAAAAGTGGACCGCGAGTATCACAGCGCCTGCTACAGGCCGTTGAAAATGCTTGTCTGGGCCAAATCTGCCCCCTCAATGTCAGTTCCGCGATTCAGGCATCTGAAGACAATGCAAGTGGATGCGCGCGCATCTTCAAAATGGCCACGGCCATTGTGTGTGTGTGTCCCAGAGTGTTGTTTGCGGTAGCAACATCAGCTAGCCATCGAAACGGATCAAAAAACGATTAAACAATTCGAACCCGAGAAATTCGCGTTTGGCGGAGAAGGAAGAAAGAGTAGGTTCTCGTTTTCCATGTTTTTGGTGGCAATGAGTATTACGAATCATGTTCTGTTATAACTAGGATAGGCACTTATAAGCTTTCAGCTTCTGCCTATTGAATGATCAAATAAACTAAACTAAACTAATTATTTGCATCCACTGTTAGTTTGAAACACAAGTGATGTTGATGAGCTGTATTGATTGATTGATTAAGATTGAATGAGTAGAATGAGTAGAATGGGTAGTGGGGTGGGACTGACCTTTTTTATGGGTGATCGACGTTTGCGCTACTGTATGCCGAATTGAAGTGGACTTTTTTTTCTTCTCCCTGGAAATAAAAACGTCTGGGTTTCCGAGGCTAATGCCGTTATATTGGCCTGTTCGACAGCCAGGCATGTATTGATTGATTGATTAAGATTGAATGAGTAGAATGAGTAGAATGGGTAGTGGGGTGGGACTGACTTTTTTATGGGGGCCAGTTTTGATTGTAGCCATGCTCTTTGAGAGCGGTTTTGAAGGAGTCAATTTATTCATATTTCTTAATGGCTGTTGGCAGGGCGTTCCACATTTTAGTGGCATATAGGAGCGAAATTAATTGAATCCCTTGTTTGAGCCGAATCTGGGTTACACATGGGTTTGTGCATGTCCTGTGCATGTGCCACCACCACCACGGACGGACAGGGTTAAAAATATAGTCTCCGGCAAAAATACATCTTGAAGTGTTGATGCTTGAAGTAAATGCTTAAAGGAGCATTCAGTGATTTGGGTGATTTGGGAAAATAAAAAAAACCCCATGTTTCTATGTCAGTCGTTCTCAAACATTTTCATGTCAAGGACCACCAAAGATATCTGTATTTGGCCGCCGACCCCCATCTGCAAATATGTTGTTCCAGTGACCTCTCCCCCATAAGCAATGATTTGAGTTCAAAATGTTCACTCTGAAAGAATATATATTCAAAGATTTGTGTCACATTTTCACGATTTTTCAAAGTGCCGCACTACGAGCTTGTAGATCTGCTATTTTTCAACAGCTAAAGTACAACACAATGCTTAAAACACCAATAGGGGTTCCCGCCCAAAATGTGTTAACCTCATTGCTTTTGGCGTTGATATTTCACTCTTATTTCAGATTCCCTTCCTTCCATGGATGCTTTACAACAACAACACTAGCAGGCACAGAATACACAAAGACTAGAGTGCTCGCTGACAGTCACACGCACGCACACACGCACGCACGCACGCACGCACGCACGCACGCACGCACGCAAGCAGACAGACACGCACCCATGCAAGCACACAAACGGAGAGACATTATCTCGAGGCGATGGATCATGTAAATGGCATTTTGTCTACGTTATGAGAATGTGGAAGATCTTTTTCTGCATGACCGAGGCGCTTATCAAGTGGGACTGTCTCCCCCCCACCACCCCCCCCCCCCCCCCCTTCCCCCCACAGATGTTTCATCTTCAGACGAGTGTGTGTGTGTGTGTGTGTGTGTGTGCGTGTGCGTGCGTGCGTGCGTGCGTGCGTGCGTGCGTGCGTGCGTGCATTTTGGACTGAGGTCGATAAAAAAAAGGCTTCTAAATCCTGACAGTTTTCTGAAAAACCCATCGGTGCTGCTCAACCTTTTCCATGTCAAGGACCCCCATAATGATCTGTATTTGGCTGCGGACACACATCTGAAAATGTTGTGTTGTCCCCAGAAGCAAAGATTTGAGATAAAAATATTCGCTCTGAAAGAATATATATTCAAAGATGTGCGCCACATTTTCACAATTAAAAAAAATAAATAGCAGACCTACAAGCTCGTAGCGTGGCACTCGGTGCCGCGCTACGAGCTTGTAGATCTGCTATTTTTGAATAGCTAAAGTGTAACTTAATGCTCAAAACACCAAAAGGGGTTCCCGCCACAGAATGGGATAAAAACTAATACTACATGTCATGACTTTATTTGCATAGGTGACAATCAGGGATGACAAATGGTTCAGACTGCTGAGTTATTATTCCATTCTGGGCGGGAACCCCTTTTGGTGTTAGCATTATGTTATGCTTTAGCTATTGAAAAATAGCAGATCTACAAGCTCATAGCGCGCCACCGAGTGGCGCGCTATGAGCTTGTAGGTCTGCTATTTTTGAAAAATCGAAGAACCACTCACATAGAAACATAGCTTTTTCAGAAAACTGTCAGGATGTAGAAGACATTTTTAGAATCTGATCTCAGGTCAAAATGGGTTATGAGGGAAAGATCTGTCTCTGTTCTCCCAGCTCTGATCTGTCTCTGTTCTCCCAGCTCTGAAGGCTACAGCACAGCAGAGGACAAAGCCTACAGAAAGCCTAGAAAGTGGAAGTAACAGGAAAATAATAATTGCATTTCCTATTTTTTTTTTGCTGACTCATTTTACTGACCTTTTATGATGTCCCCCATAACGCAGAAGTATTTGCAGCTTTGAGTCACGAAAATCCGGCGTAAATATAGTCTGATGGTTTGTTGTTGAAGAGAAAAATATGCCGTCATTACGATGCGAGACAAAGACAGCCTCCACAGCATGTTGTAGTCCAAACAAACCCCCGTTCACTTGCATTGAACTCATTTTCCCAGAAGCCCTAGCAGCCCAGAGCACGGCTATAGATTCCCGGTTTCGGCGTTATAACGCGACGGCCTCGTCACCAGGTCCGGGACAAATCCGCTCTTTCTTTTTAATTATTTAAAAAAATGGCGAATTAAACACATTAAACAAATAGTGGGTTTAGCGTATTAAGAATTAAACACATTAAATAAATAGCAGGTTTAGCGTATTAAGAATTAAACACATTGAATAAATAGTGGGTTTAGCGTATTAAGAATTAAACACATTAAACAATGTGTTTAATTGAGGTGAATGGTGTGTTATTTATTTTGATAGATAGATAGATAGATAGATAGATAAGATTAGATATATATATATATTGCTGAACAACCAATTTAAAATAACATTAATATATTATTCATATACAGTATTCATTCAATATATTAAGCAATGAATATTTAATAATCAGTGTATACTATTCTAGAAAATGTTCACCTTAGTCTTATGATAGATTGCATTACCAGTAACTTCCAGTCATAAAAGTGCTAATTATTAATTTCACTACTAATTTAAGATATCAAGCAGTTTATAGTATTGTCACTCTGTGGTCATACGACACACACATCCATTTGACAGGAGAAATGCAATAATTATAATAAAAAATATATATAAAAAAATCATATATATAATCACATATCAAGCTACACTAATCCAGGACGATGCATGGAATTCGAGATAGCTTTGTTCTCATGTCTCGCAGCACACACACACGAGCTCAAATGACTCCACGTTTTACACAAAATACATGTATTATGCAAAGGACGATAGCTGCATGTCCTCACCGTTTAATGCATATGCACGATCTACAGTCAATATAAAAAGCCATGACACTATGTTATTGCTAATAACTAAGGTTATTATTATCTGGCGCTATGGAGCGCGACCGGCCAGAGGCCGAAGGCGCCCTGTCAAGCTTTTACTCTATATTACGGTATGCAAAACATAGATGTGTGTTTATTGCACTTAACCCATTATGGGCGGGAACCCCTTTTGGTGTTTTAAGCATTATGTTGTACTTTAGCTATTGAACAATAGCAGATCTACAAGCTCAGCGAGGCACCGAGTGCTGCGCTACGAGCTTGTATGTCTGCTATTTTTGAAAAATCGTGAAAATGTGGCCCAAATGTTTGAATATATTCTTTCAGAGCAAACGTTTTTAACTCAAATCTTTGCTTCTGGGAGGGGGGGTTCCTGGAACAACATATTTTCAGATGGGGGGTCGGCGGCCAATTACATATCATTTTGGGTGTCCTTGACATGAAAATGTTTGAGAACCACTGATATAGAATCATATATAGGTTTTTCAGAAAACTGTCTGATTTGGAAGGTAGAATCGATCTCAGCTCTAAAAGGGATAAATGATAAATGCTGCTTTAATATAGCACCTGTATCCATGGGCGCTTCACAATGATTGTGCATTTACGTTAACCCTTTAACCCATTCAGGCCTGACGTCGAAATTAAAAAAAACAAGTTTTCTAAATCATGACAATTTTCGGAAAGATTTGAGGCACATTTTAACGATTTTTCAAAAATAGCAGACCTACAAGTTCATAGCGCGCCACTCGGTGGCGCGCTATGAGCTTGTAGATCTGCTATTTTTCAATAGCTAAATTATAACAATGTTTAAAACACCAAAACGGGTTCCCGCCCCAAAATGGGTTAATGGTTAATGTGGTTAAACGCTAACGTGACATGGATGCGTTCCAGGTCTCAATGGGTTAACACTAGGGCTGTCAGTTTACCTCTAGAATCCCATTCGAATTTCATTGCTTTATTATTTTTAATATTCGGAAATATAAATTTTTTTACATCATTAATAATATTTTAGCTCATTATAGCCTTAGAGTATATATGAATAGAGACGGCACCCGAGTTCTCCTCCCAATCCACTTGCATTAAGTTGCTCAAAAGCGCATGAGGCGATTTCACTGTGCATTCTGGGTAGGAACAGAGTGCATTCTGGGATGGATTGGGCCCAAACACATGAACGCGCTGCCGCTGACTATCATTGCAGGCATTCAGCGTCCACGTGTCATCGTGAACGTGCACAATGATAGTCAACGGACCAGCGCGTTCATGTGTTTGGGCCCACGCTGCAATATCAAATTCGGCCACTATGTCCATTTCGCCTCAGGGTTTCATCCGGGTGTGCTATTTTTGAAAAATCGAAGAACGACTGACATAGAAACATGGCTTTTTCAGAAAACTGTCAGGATGTAGAAGACGTTTTTAGAATCTGATCTCAGGTCAAAATGGGTTAACAGAATGCTTGGCTATCAGATGAACAGCAATGCATAGTCTGCAGACAGAGTGCAGCGTTTTCTCTTGATGTTATTTTCCCGTCCGGTCCACCTTCCACTAGGCATGTAACGATACACTCAACTCACGATACGATTCGTATCACGATAATGAGGTTCACGATACGATTTACTATCATTTCTCTCCAAAAGCACTTGAATATGATGGAATATGACTAAAGCTCATATTTCACATCACACACTAGCCCTCCTAAAAAAAATAATATATATATATATATATATATATATATATATATTTATTTTATTTTTTTGAAAATCTATTTTTTTATTTCAATGAATCGATTCGAATCGATTCATATCGTCGGGATTAATATCGATATATATCGATATACGATATATCGTTACATGCCTACCTTCCACGTTCGGAAATAGCGCACTGACTGCACTGTGCAATGCAAACTAATAGGCGAGTGCTCTCCTGTCCGGTGCCATATTTCCGAACGTAAATGTTCTGGAGTGGTGATCTGTCTGGTGCAGCCAATTCCCTGTTGCTTTATTGAGCCTCTGCCTTGTTTGTTTATACCAAGGGGCCAGTGAGGCGCTCCGATTCAACAGCGGTAGATTCGTTATTCAATACATTAAGGCGAGACATGGTAGGTGAAATCATGATTTTTCCTTTTTTTTTTTTTTTTTTTTTGCTATTTTGCTTCCTAAACATGTTTTCTTCCAAACTAAAGCAAAATAAACATTCAAAACACAGATTTAGATGTTTATTTTAGTAGTTTATTTTAGCCAATAACAGCTCGTTTTGCTGGGTGAAAATCCACCCTCTCAATTTTCATGATTGGTTGTTGGTACAAAGGAAGTGACCATATTTGGATCAAACCACAGTCAGCTCGAGGTCCAGACCTTTCCAATGATATATGGCATTATATGTTGTTGCCAAGATTTGGATGAGATATTTTGTCTCAAAATAGTGGCTTCAAATAAAACGTTTTGGACAAAGAATCTCCACTTCAGTTGCACTCACATACACCAAACTTTCCAGTCTTATTCATAACTATATTCTGCAGATATTTACAGATGGGTTTGTTGATATATCATTCACAGCCTGATTTACATCACATTTTATACCTAAAAACATGCCAGGTGTTTTATGCCTGTTGACACTATTTTCTGATTTGTGTAAAATCCCTTCTGAAATTTTCTTTGTCTCTAATATTATATATATATATATTATGAAATTCGTTCTGACAGCCCTATTTCACACATGCATTCATATACACCGATGGCACCCATTGCTCACCGGGAGCAATGGGTGCTGCCTGCTGGACAAAAGTGGTATCGCGCTTGGATGCCGGTGATTTCAGGCTATTCCACTATGACGCACGTCCGCTTTTGGCCTCCATCTTGGATGCTAAAGCATAGCATCAATGCTAGCGAGCTAAAATGAGGTCCATCCTTGCTCTAGAAAATGCCAATGTTCCCATCGCGATCACCGGATAATAATCAGAAAAGACCTCCGAACATCGCCGATTAGTTCAAAACCACGGACAGCGCATTAGTTTTCGAGGAAAAAAAGCGTGCATAGGCCGCGACTAAAACAGAAGCTAATGGCTATGGAGATTATGAGATTATTATAATGTATATTTACTTTACTATCAATGTTGAAGATTGGATTGTACTGTGGAGCTAGCTATCAAATGTAGTAGACGGATCATGAGTTGTTTTGTGTTGTATTGTTGTGTTGGATGTGAATGTATGTACTAATATGGAAGAAATGTTTTTGATCATGATATGTTTAAGACCCCAGGAAGAGTAGCTGCTGTGACTCACAGTAAGCTAATGGGGATCTAATAAATAAATCAAATCAAATGAGACACAGTGCGGGGCGGCGA
>NC_136809.1:6239460-6250240 GCF_951216825.1 Electrona antarctica | reverse complement strand
ACACACATGTGTGGGGGTTCGTAGATATACCTCACCTATATCTCAGCAGCATGCCATGTACACACACGCACGCACGCACACACACACATTGTGAGGGCAATATGCTGGGCTCTTCCCTGAGGGTTGGGGGCTGCTGGGTGGAGGCCTGTGGCACTGTTAGCCAATAATATAAGACCTTATAGATCCAGATGGAGCAACATATGCTCCTATATCCACGCACGCACCCCCTGACCTCCCTATCTATTCTCATAAATATACAGTGTTTGTATTCAGGCATACCTGCACTCACCCTGATGTTGTATGTTCTTGTTTTAGCCCTGAGAGCGAAGGGCTCTCAATGTCGGCCATTTCAAACAAACGTGTATTATCAACACATTCGGAATTATTTAGTATAGTCTGATTCAGTCATCTTTTTTTGTTTGTTGGTGAATTTTGCGGAGGGATGCTTTTTCTCAAATCTGCTCGGATGCAGACTTATGTCATTAAAATGTCTTATATGTCATAAGAATGCCGGCTTATTCTAGAATCTAGACTACTAACGTGGGAAGTTCTGACATTTCTTTTATACACAAAATATGGGTGTAAACAGCTTAGTGAATGGGAATGAAGTATGATGTTTGGGCCAAATCCTTCTGTCTGAATCCAATTTTTCTCCTCAATGGACTTGGTCAATCGATCTCTGACAAGCTGAGTGCCCTTGACAACATGAGTATGTGGTGAGTATGTGGTCAATGGTGACAACATGAGTATGTGGTCAATGGTGATTTCAAAAGCCAAAGCCCAAATCTCAGCGTAGTTTGTAATCAAGGGACATGAGTGAGTCTGTGTGTGTGCGTGTGCGTGCCAGTGAGTGGGTGAGTTTACCATGTCCTTCATGTAATCTCAAGAACCGACTGATGGACCTCGAACTGGCAACAGGGTCAAGATACTGTACAAGTATTGCATTACAGTTTTTAGGGCGGCTGTGGCTCAGGAGGTAGAGCAGGTCGTCCAATGATCCATGGGTCGGCGGTTCCTTTGAACCCCACCTTGCCTCCAGTGGTTGCCACCATTGGTGTGTGAATGTGGGAAGTGAGGACGCTGGCGTCGACTGTTCGCCGCTTCACCTCTCAATGTATGAATGAATGGACCACCAAATACGCAAGCCTATTTATGTGGCCGCGGTCCCGTGAAATTGTCGCGTGTCTGCTCGTTTCGTGCACACACCCACGACTGACCAGACCTGGATTCTGTTTAGCTTTCTTTTTTTTACGTTGCGGTCCTCGGTCCTCTTCAGCAGACCTGTAGCAGACCTGTCGTTGATCCAGGCGACAACATCTGCATTAATCGATGCCTGAAAAGTACCTTTATGCTTTGTCCCTGTTCCTGTCTCCCATAGCCTACTTCGTCTCATTTGCAGCACTCAATGGCTAAATCTAAACACAAATTAAAAATACAAATTAATAAATATGCATGTTGTGGACTGCTCCTTTCCCCACTCAAAATAGGCCATGCAATTATAATGAAATGGCATATTAATATGCTGCCATCTCAACCTTATTTTTAGTAAAGTCATTTACTAAAACTTTTGCCTCGTATGGTGTTGATGAAAGGGTTATGGTTCCAGCCAACCCTTCCCAGCTATAAGTCATGGCCACAGTCTGGCCACAACATGCATGTGTGGGAGTCCTTCATTTAACGTGTTAATTATTTGGAGTAATTATTTGATCCATGTCTGCTTTCGCCCACACACTCGTATAGGTCACTGAGAATGTACGCACGGCGGGTCGAAGAGCTGTGAACTTAATCCGAGTGATAGTGACTCGCAGGCCTAAATCCTGTCAATCTGCAGCACATGCCGACGTGCCTGTCAGCATCAGAGCAGGAACACTGAGGCCAGAAATTAGAATCACTTGCTGACTGTAGGGCGTCGCAGTCAGCCCGATGAGCGGCCGGAAAATAATTTCCCATTTACTTTTTCACATACAGGAGTAGACGTTTCAGAAAGTATTTATTTAAATACCTTTAAGTCAAAGTCAAAGTCGTGCGATTTGTCACACACGTTACCGCAGTGAAATTTGTTCTCCGCATTTGACCCATCTCTTGGAGCGGTGAGCCGCAGCCAAGGAGAGGTGAGCTGCAGCCAAGGAGAGGTGAGCTGCAGCCAAGGAGCGGTGAGCTGCAGCCAAGGAGAGGTGAGCTGCAGCCAAGGAGAGGTGAGCCGCAGCCAAGGAGAGGTGAGCCGCAGCCAAGGAGAGGTGAGCCGCAGCCAAGGAGAGGTGAGCCGCAGCCAAGGAGAGGTGAGCCGCAGCCAAGGAGAGGTGAGCCGCAGCCAAGGAGAGGTGAGCCGCAGCCAAGGAGAGGTGAGCCGCAGCCAAGGAGCGGTGAGCTGCAGCCAAGGAGAGGTGAGCTGCAGCCAAGGAGCGGTGAGCTGCAGCCAAGGAGAGGTGAGCTGCAGCCAAGGAGAGGTGGTGAGCTGCAGCCAAGGAGAGGTGAGCTGCAGCCAAGGAGAGGTGAGCTGCAGCCAAGGAGAGGTGAGCTGCAGCCAAGGAGAGGTGAGCTGCAGCCAAGGAGCGGTGAGCTGCAGCCAAGGAGAGGTGAGCTGCAGCCAAGGAGAGGTGAGCCGCAGCCAAGGAGAGGTGAGCCGCAGCCAAGGAGAGGTGAGCCGCAGCCAAGGAGAGGTGAGCCGCAGCCAAGGAGAGGTGAGCCGCAGCCAAGGAGAGGTGAGCCGCAGCCAAGGAGAGGTGAGCTGCAGCCAAGGAGCGGTGAACTGCAGCCAAGGAGCGGTGAGCCGCAGCCAAGGAGAGGTGAGCCGCAGCCAAGGAGAGGTGAGCCGCAGCCAAGGAGAGGTGAGCCGCAGCCAAGGAGAGGTGAGCCGCAGCCAAGGAGAGGTGAACTGCAGCCGTGCCGCGCTCGGGAATCATTTGATTAGTAGATTTGCCTCGATCGGATAAAGCCTCGATCGGATAAAGCCTCGATCGGATAAAGCCAACAAAGAAGAAAAAAAGGGCATGCAGGGTACAACACTTTTTTTTTTTTTGTAGTGCCCCCACTCCATTACGCAGCTATGTGTGTCCATACGTGTCCCTGTGTATGTGTGTCCCCATGTGTTCGAGCACGGAAAGCTGCAACAAGGTATCTCTGTCATTTCTCGACCCTTTCGGACGCGGGAACGCTCGCCGGAACCGGGCCGCCCCCCTAGGGAGCGTTTCTGGGTGCCTGGATGTTCCAGGGACCCCTTCAGGGGGTCGTTCCGAAAGGCGGCGGGACTCCTGCGACGCTCTATACGTTCCACCGTAGAGAGGCGTCCAGTGACCACAAAGATAAATTAATAATCCTGGGGGCTCTTCCTTACATATTCTTATAGTCCATCAATCACTCACCCTCACCCCGCTGTAGACGACACGAGTGTCATCAATATCATTTTTCTCTTTCTCTGACACATTGATCACACACACACCGGCCGAGAAAACAACACGCGCGGGAGGCTTATAACGGTGGAGTGGGTGAGCAGCGCCTATATCTGTTGCTGTTGTCTGAGAGTAATCAACTAATGTGAACAGGCAGAGGTAACCTTTCAGAGGCCTCGCTTGCATGGCTGATTTATCCCGCGGATGCGTGCCGCAGAATGCACATCCATATCAATGTGAACTGTATTGAATATGCCACACAGCTATACCTTTTCTCCATTTTTGCTCCTGTTTAGTTTCTCAGTTTTATTGAGTTGGTGCAGCCACTCCAATAAACAGCAACGTGTGACCCTCTGTCTGTCTGTCTGTGTCTGTCTGTCTGTCTGTCTGTCTGTCTGTCTGTCTGTCTGTCTGTGTCTGTGTCTGTGTCTGTGTCTGTCTGTCTGTCTGTCTGTTTAGGGTATACCAACAGGTGAGAAAGTGGCACTGTTGAGCTTGAGCATGATGGGAAGCTGAGTTTTTTGAGTATGGAAAAAACAGCAATGTGTGTCCCTATAGTATTAGTAATAACAGATCTACAAGCTCACAACGCATTAGTCCGACAGCCAATAGTCCGAGAGCCAATAGTCCGACAGTCAATAGTCCGACAGTCAATAGTCTGACTGCCAATAAATAGTCAGACAACCAACAGTCCCACTATTCCAATAGTCAGACAACCAATAGTCCCACTATTTAGTGGCGGCTGTGGCTCAGGAGGTAGAGCAGGTCGTCCAATGATCCCTGGGTTGGCGGTTTGAATCCCGGCTCCTCCTCCTGTCCACATGTCGAAGTGTCCTTGAGCAAGACACTGAACCCTACATTGCCTCCAATGAGTTGGTCGATGTGAGCTCGCCACCATTGGCAGTGAGTGAGGACGCTGGCGTCGACTGTTCGCCGCTTCACCTCCCAATGTATGAATTAATTAACCATTAATTCATGCGCTTTGAGCACTTGGAAAAGCGCTGTAAAAATGTAATTCGTTATTAAAATGCAATTCACTATTCCAACAGTCCGACACACCAATAACACCACTCAGATCAGACAGGTCTGATTTTTTTTCTCTTTCTTTCTTTACTTCTTTCCTTGTTTTTCTTTCTTCTCCTTTCTCATGTCTATCATAGCTCTCTCTCTCTACCCCACATTACTCTATGTCAGTGTGGGACTGAGAAATATATATTTTCTAAAAATGGACTTCAGCAAGGGGGATGGCTGGATTTAATACAGACTCATTATTTTGATTGATGCCGCAGGAATCTGCCACTCACCGCGGAGGCAAAGAGGATTCGGCTACATGCTTTATGGTTTAGAAAAACCTCAGAGGAAAGTTTAAGTCATTCTGGGCGGGAACACCCTTTTGGTGTTTTAAAGCATTATATGTTATACTTTAGCTATTGAGAAAAATAGCAGATCTACAAGCTCATCTACGAGCTTGTAGGTCTGCTATTTTTGAAAAATCGTGAAAGTGCGGCACAAATCTTTGAATATACTCTTTCAGAGCGAACGTTTTTTAACTCAAATCTTTGCTTCTGGGGGGGTGTCCCTGGAACTACATATTTTCAGATGGGGGTCGGCGGCCAATTACATATACTTTTGGAGGTCCTTGACATGAAATAGTTTGAGAACCACTGATATAGAAACATAGCTTTTTATCAGAAAACTGTCATAATTTTAGAAGGAATTTATAGAATCTGTTCTCGGGTCTAAACGGGTTAAGTCCCTTTACGGATCTCTCTCCGGTACTCTCCCTTGTCTTTCAACTTGGTCCTGAGTGACGAATGGATAAGAAGAGTTTCTGCTTTGCAAATTAACTTGAAGCCAGAAAGAGCTTCCCAGAATGCGTGTATTTATTAGAGCCACGTGCTTTGCATGTTTGTGGGTCATTTTGATCAACAACAGGTTTATATTTGGGTTCCTATAATCTCGCAGATTAAAAGCCATAAACGGAATACTGATTTCAGGTGATGATTAATCACAGATTAGAGGCAATGTTCTTTGTTAAACCATTTTGACCTGAGATCAGATTCTAAAAATGTCTTCTACATCCTGACAGTTTTCTGAAAAAGCTATGTTTCTATGTCGGTGGTTCTTCGATATTTCAAAAATAGCAGACCTACAAGCTCGTAGCGCGCCACTCGGTGGCGCGCTATGAGCTTGTAGATCTGCTATTTTTCAATAGCTAAAGCATAACTTAATGCTAACACCAAAAGGGGTTCCCGCCCAAAATGGGTTAAAACGAATTGGACACGGTGAACTTTAATATCCTCAGAGAATGAGATACTTGAATCAAAATATATTAACCCATTCTGGGCGGGAACCAATTTTGGTGTTTCAAGCATTATGTTACACTTTTAGCTATTGGAAAATAGCAGATCTACAAGCTCATAGCGCGGCACCGAGTGCCGCGCTACGAGCTTGTAGGTCTGCTATTTTTGCTTCTGGAGGGTCTCTGGAACAACATATTTTCAGATGGGGGTCGGTGGCCAAATACAGATAATTCTGGGGCTCCTTGACATGAAATAAGTTGAGAACCACTGACGTAGAAACAGGTTTTTCAGAAAACTGAAGACATTAAAACTTAAAAGACATTTTTAAAATCGTTTTCAGGTCTAAAATGGGTTAATGCGTCGACTGTGTTTCTTCAAAACAGTTTATTGTTATGAATCTTATAATTGTAGCTACTAGCTAGTGTTGAATGAAAGCTCATAAGCACCCGGAATTTAATCACATATCCTGTTTGCTTTTGGTAAGGATCCGAGCCATGCTCATGATCTACGCCGAAAAACAATTCACAAATAATGAAATGGTTTAACCGCGTTGAAAATTATGCATATCGTTTCGGGGGGGGGGGGGGGCAGAACGAGGGGTCGTTTTTCACCGGGGAGCCATAATCGTGTAACCCTCAGGGCTGACAGTGAGTCATAACACTTCAGGAATTACATTTCATCGACAAGGATATATTCTAGAAGAATCGCTCTCTTTTTCCGCCTAAAAAAAAAGACACGAGGAAACGAGGAAACGAGCATGCTTCGCTGCGCAACCAAAATTATTTCCCATATTTCTCCCCACCACCGCCCCCTCACCGATGTTCAGTTTGCTCACACACTTTCATAATGAGAAGACACAGAGGCTGGTTGGAAGCATGTACATAGCATTACACTTCAGTTGTTAAGCCATTTCGGGCGGGAACCCCATTTGGTGTTTTAAGCATTCTGTTTTACTTTAGCTATTGAACAATAGCAGATCTACAATATAATTTAGCTATTGAAAAATAGCAGATCTACAAGCTCATAGCGCGGCACTCGGAGCTTGTAAATCTGCTATTTTTGAAAAATCGTGAAAATGTGTCACAAATCTTTGAATATATATTCTTTCAGAGCGAACGCTTTTAACTCAAATCTTTGCTTCTGGGCGGGGGGTCCCTGGAACAACATATTTTCAGATGGGGGTCGGCGACCAAATACATATATTTTTTGGGGGTCCTTGACATGAAATTGTTTGAGAACGACTGACACAGAAACATAGGTTTTTCAGAATATTGTCTATTTAGAATATATATTTTTTTTAGAATCTAGTCTCAGGTCTAAATGGATTAACATATTACTTTACCGCTTGTTGGGGAAAAAAATAAAAATAAGTCATGACTTTATACCCATTTGATTGCAAATGCCACTTGCATGAGACGGGGCGAGAGAATGTATGTAAATCCCCCGAGGGGAGGAAATGCCTAAAAGGCTTGCATGCAGTGTTGTTGTTAACTTAGATTATGATCAAACGCAATGAATAAAACATAACACAATTTGCCCCAAAAATAATAATAATTCATGCAGATGAGGTTCTGTTGTCAGGACAAACTCCTGCATACTAATCCCCCACTGCACTGCTTAGTTCTGTCGTGAAGGAATGCATACAGTTTACACTTGTTTTTAGGATTTAGCAGCACCTGACCACCGTTTTCATGAATGCATCCGATTAAAGTCATTGTCTCCACCAGGCCGAAGGCATGGGGAGAGAGAGAGTATGTTTTGCACTCCGTCCGTGGGTGTGTGAGTGTTTCCGTCCGTCTGTGTACCGCTTATCTCCGGCACCGTTAACCCGGTCGATGCCAAACTTTGCACACACACTCCCTGGATGCCAACGATGAACCTCTGCCCCAAGTTTTCCAGAACGGTCTGTTATAGCGCCACCAGGAGGCAGACTTTTGAAAAACACATTTTTTGATACTACTCCTCCAGATTCTGTCCAAAAATCCTGCAAATCGTTACACACTATCTCTATAGTCATGTGTCCAAGACGGATCTGTCCCATATTTCATATTCCATCCTAATTGGCTAACATTGGCTTTCAAAGTTTGCAGGATTGGCTCGTTTTGAACAAAAAGCCTCAAATCATGTACGCAGCGTGCAATTTACGTGACATCTTTCATATAGTTTCCTACTAGGCTGAGGAACATATCCCACACATCACTATTATAGCGCCCGAGGGGCACTTTATCTTGTCTTTCTTTCTTTCTTTCTTTCTTTCTTTCTTTCTTTCTTTCTTTCTTTCTGTCTTTCTTTCTTTCTTTCTTTCCTTTCTGGTGGATCTTCCACCAGAAAGCATGCACAGCCCTCATTATGAGCTATTATCTCAACTCAGCGTCCAAAACACCAGTTGTTGAAACTGACGACGACTCTTGACAGATACGTACCGTGTTACTGTCCACACGCCACGCTCAGCGTCACAAAGCACACTGTATTAAACTCTGGACAGATACGTACCGTGTTACTGTCCACACGCCACGCGCAGCGTCACAAAGCACACCGTATTAAACTCCCCCAGCGTTCGTTAATCCTTTTGTACAGTGCACACAGAGTTCTGTTACCACTCAGGGTTTTTACAGTGCACACATAGTTCCGTTACCACCCAGGGTTCTTACAGTGCACACAGAGTTCTGTTACCACTCAGGGTTCTTACAGTGCACACAGAGTTCTGTTACCACTCAGGGTTCTTACAGTGCACACATAGTTCTGTTACCACTCAGGGTTCTTACAGTGCACACAGAGTTCTGTTACCACTCAGGGTTCTTACAGTGCACACAGAGTTCTGTTACCACTCAGGGTTCTTACAGTGCACACAGAGTTCTGTTACCACTCAGGGTTCTTACAGTGCACACAGAGTTCTGTTACCACTCAGGGTTTTTACAGTGCACACAGAGTTCTGTTACCACTCAGGGTTCTTACCGTGCACACATAGTTCTGTTACCACTCAGGGTTCTTACAGTGCACACAGAGTTCTGTTACCACTCAGGGTTCTTACAGTGCACACATAGTTCTGTTACCACTCAGGGTTTTTACAGTGCACACAGAGTTCTGTTACCACTCAGGGTTCTTACAGTGCACACAGAGTTCTGTTACCACTCAGGGTTCTTACAGTGCACACAGAGTTCTGTTAGTGCACACAGAGTTCTGTTACCACTCAGAGTTCTGTTACCACTCAGGGTTCTTACAGTGCACACAGAGTTCTGTTACCACTCAGGGTTCTTACAGTGCACACAGAGTTCTGTTACCACTCAGGGTTCTTACAGTGCACAAAGAGTTCTGTTACCACTCAGGGTTCTTACAGTGCACACAGAGTTCTGTTACCACTCAGGGTTTTTACAGTGCACACAGAGTTCTGTTACCACTCAGGGTTCTTACAGTGCACACAGAGTTCTGTTAGTGCACACAGAGTTCTGTTACCACTCAGAGTTCTGTTACCACTCAGGGTTCTTACAGTGCACACAGAGTTCTGTTACCACTCAGGGTTTTTACAGTGCACACAGAGTTCTGTTACCACTCAGGGTTCTTACAGTGCACACATGTACCACACATAGTTCCGTTAACACTCAGGGTTCTTACAGTGCACACAGAGTTCTGTTACCACTCAGGGTTCTTACAGTGCACACAGAGTTCTGTTACCACTCAGGGTTTTTACAGTGCACACAGAGTTCTGTTACCACTCAGGGTTCTTACAGTGCACACAGAGTTCCGTTACCACTCAGGGTTCTTACAGTGCACACAGAGTTCTGTTACCACTCAGGGTTCTTACAGTGCACACAGAGTTCCGTTACCACTCAGGGTTCTTACAGTGCACACAGAGTTCTGTTACCACTCAGGGTTCTTACAGTGCACACAGAGTTCCGTTACCACTCAGGGTTCTTACAGTGCACACAGAGTTCTGTTACCACTCAGGGTTCTTACAGTGCACACATGTGCAACGTGACAGTAATTGGGCCATCAAGGAGCCCCGCTCCGCCAGGCTAGCAGCCATGGAGAATATTAATGGGGTAGGGACCAGAAAATGATGCGCACACACACACACACACACACACACACACACACACACACACACACACACACACACACACACACACACACATGCACACACACACGCACAGAGACACACATGCACACACGCACGCACACACGCACGCCTAAAAAACCCAGCCTTGATCATAACTAGACATGGCCTGTAATAATGACTGACTGCACTAAAGAGAATCTGCCTACCGTACTCTTCACAGCTAGAGCCTGCTGTGCCATGTCCATGCATGCACACACACACACACATATGCGTGCAAGCACGCACACACGTGTGTGTCCATCATGCATGTGGACATTGCACCGCGTGACATGGCGTCTAGTCGGCCTATACTACTTGCAGTGGTGGGAAAAAAGTATTCACATATGTTTTACTTAAGTAAAAGTATCAATACTGCAATGTACATGTACTCCATTACAAGTAGAAGTCCAGAATTCAAAATGTACTAGAGTAAAAGTATGAAAGTATTGGCATCAAAATGTACTTAAAGGTTTGGTGAGCCAGAAAACCCCAGACCACAGAAAATCTACTGAATATTAAACGGACCCCTGGCTAATAAGACAAATATGCCTTAAAACATTATACTTGCCCTCTACAACTAAAATAAAAAAATAAAAACACCTTAAATATTGTATTTTTTCATGAATAGAGAATCTTTCACTCAATAGGAGCTGCTCCTGTCGCAAGTTGATGATGTCATATGTCCATGTGGTCTAGCCCTATGGAGTGCATATGCTAATAAAAAAAAACATTCCTAAGGTTAATATGAGCATCAAAGCAATATTTTAAATACTTTTTATTAGCATGTGCGTTCTATATATTCCAAAGGACTGGACCACGCATAGACATATGACATCATCAACTTGTGACACGAGCAGTTCCTATTGAGTGAAAGATTCTCTATTTATGAAAGAAATACAATATTGGAAGTGTTTTTAATTGTTAAGTTTAGTTATAGAGGGCATGTATAATGTTTTAAGGCATATTTGTCATATTAGCCAGGGTTCCTTTTA
>NC_136809.1:6209460-6234460 GCF_951216825.1 Electrona antarctica | reverse complement strand
ATGAAGGCTTTGCCACCCGCCACCAAAACTGAAACTAGGGTTTTTTGACCCCAGGGGCTCACTGGGGACAGGGAGGAACTCCTTATATGGTCAGCACACTCTGTAGTAGGGAGGATTATCCAGAAAAAAAGAACAAATAAGTGATATTTCACTGAGTCAAAATCACTGAATATACCTTTAATACTTGGTGTAACTTCTGTGTGGGAAGTAAACGTGATGTTGTTTATTTATGTTGTTGGTGTCTTATAATCCCGTAAGGGATGGGTCTTAACGACAAGACACGAAAATAAAAAATAATTAATTAATTAATTCATTCATTCATTCACACACCGATGGCGGAGGAAACCATGCAATTAAGGCACCAACCAATCGGCTCATCGGGAGCAATTAGGAGTTCAGAGTCTTGCTAATGTCAAGGAGCAAGAAGGTTGAAATATTGATACTTTGCCAATACATTATTTTGTGAAATATGTCATTGATAGTGATACTGTAGGCTACTATTATTTACTTAATCATCCCTATTGAAGCTGCTATAAGCAATAATATGTCAAAATTTGAATGATTTTTTTTTCTTTCTTCTTGTGGTATTCAGACAGCCAGCGATGGGTAGAACGCTCCCCCAAAAAATTTAGTCTCTGTGACACATCTAGGGGCCGCAATCTGCATTCAAAGATGTTCATATAGGAGCTTTGTCATTGGTCGAAAAAACCCCGCAATGACTAACCAATCAGGAAGCAGACAGGCAAATCGACCAATGACAAAGCTTCTAGGAAAATCTTTGAATGCAGATTGCGGCCCCTAGATGTGTCACAGAGACTACTTTTTTTTGGGAGCGTTCTACCCTTTGCTGGCTGTCGGAATACCAAAAAAAAAGGGCATATTATTGCTTATATAGCAGCTTTAACCTTTACTTCTGGACTTAAAATCATTGTTTTATTTGATGGCCCTTCAAAAAGTGGCCTTGACCCTAAAACGATGAAAGTTCCAGGCCCGCTCCAGGCCCGCTCCCCTGCGGTACCAACACAGGTCTATCTGTCTAATTACAGTAGCTCTACCATGGCACCATATATACGGAAGCCTTTATTGTATGTTAAAATAATAACATTGCCAAAGCCTGTTCGTTTTATATAAATGTCCACCCACCGGATTTCTGCAAGGGATTATTCACCGTCTCTCCTTAAATGGCAGTCAGGTGCCATTGTGTTGTTTTGACATAATCCCCGAGGGGGTCCAGGGATTGAACATGATATGACTCAATCACTTCGAAGGTGGGAGTTAACCCATTTCGATCTGATACCAGATTATACAAATGTCTTCTAAATCATGATAGTTTTCAGAAAAAAACGTATGTTTCTATATCAGTTGTTCTAAGACTATTTCATGTCAAGGAGCCCCAGAATTATATGTAATTGGCCGCCGACCCCCATTTGAAAATATGTTGTTCCAGCAGCAGAGATTTGAGTTCAAAACGTTCTCTCTGAAGGAACAAATATTCAAAGATTTGCGCCACATTTTCACGATTTTTCAAAAATAGCAGACCTACAAGCTCGTAGCGCGGCACTCGGTGCCGCGCTATGAGCTTGTAGATCTGCTATTTTTCAATAGCCAAAGTATAACATAACGCTTAAAACACCAAAAGGGGTTCCCGTTCAGAATGAGTTAAGGCAAGGGCAACGGAGACACGCTCCATGCAGGACAAAACAAGAGGGGAAAAAGCATTAGCTGTTGTTTTAACAAGCGAGGATAAGGATAAAGCCAAGGGTGTGAGTCGAAGGACAGCAAAACAACACTAGGTATTCGTTTTAATCCTGTCAATGGGAGGCATCTATAATCCCTTGTTGTGTACATCGCAGGACGTGTTCTCTCCTTTTGGGTCCCGCAGCGAGGGCTAATCCCTGGCTATAGTGTTGCCCCTGGGCTTCAAGTGTACACTGCTTGGGCTATACAGTACCATCCAGGCTATAGTGTTGCCCCTGGGCTTCAAGTGTACACTGCTTGCCCTATACAGTACCATCCTGGCTATAGTGTTGCCCCTGGGCTTCAAGTGTACACTGCTTGGGCTATACAGTACCATCCTGGCTATAGTGTTGCCCCTGGGCTTCAAGTGTACACTGCTTGGGCTATACAGTACCATCCTGGCTATAGTGTTGCCCCTGGGCTTCAAGTGTACACTGCTTGGGCTATACAGTACCATCCTGGCTATAGTGTTGCCCCTGGGCTTCAAGTGTACACTGCTTGGGCTATACAGTACCATCCTGGCTATAGTGTTGCCCCATGGCTTCAAGTGTACACTGCTTGGGCTATACAGTACCATCCTGGCTATAGTGTTGCCCCATGGCTTCAAGTGTACACTGCTTGGGCTATACAGTACCATCCTGGCTATAGTGTTGCCCCTGGGCTTCAAGTGTACACTGCTTGGGCTATACAGTACCATCCTGGCTATAGTGTTGCCCCTGGGCTTCAAGTGTACACTGCTTGGGCTATAGGGCTAGGGCTAATCCCTGGCTATAGTGTTGCCCCTGGGCTTCAAGTGTACACTGCTTGGGCTATACAGTACCATCCTGGCTATAGTGTTGCCCCTGGGCTTCAAGTGTACACTGCTTGCCCTATACAGTACCATCCTGGCTATAGTGTTGCCCCTGGGCTTCAAGTGTACACTGCTTGGGCTATACAGTACCATCCTTGCTATAGTGTTGCCCCTGGGCTTCAAGTGTACACTGCTTGGGCTATACAGTACCATCCTGGCTATAGTGTTGCCCCTGGGCTTCAAGTGTACACTGCTTGGGCTATACAGTACCATCCTTGCTATAGTGTTGCCCCTGGGCTTCAAGTGTACACTGCTTGGGCTATACAGTACCATCCTGGCTATAGTGTTGCCCCTGGGCTTCAAGTGTACACTGCTTGGGCTATACAGTACCATCCTGGCTATAGTGTTGCCCCTGGGCTTCACGTGTACACTGCTTGGGCTATACAGTACCATCCTGGCTATAGTGTTGCCCCTGGGCTTCACGTGTACACTGCTTGGGCTATACAGTACCATCCTGGCTATAGTGTTGCCCCTGGGCTTCACGTGTACACTGCTTGGGCTATAGAGCGTTGCAGTCCCGCCCCCTTTCATGACGACACCAGGCCCAGGAAATAGTGCCCAATGCATTTTTCCCATATACATTTCAAAACGTATTTATTTAAAGACCTTATAAGCGTCGTACATGACAACAAACACAATATTTTGGACCAATTATATATTGTTCTAGCTACGTTCTAGCTACGTTCTTAGCTTACACATGTTTCTTGATAAATGCTTTTTATATATGTGATGTATTCCCATGCTTTTTGTTCTTGCTTAATGTAAATCGCTCTGGATTAAGAGCGTCTGCTAAATGCCTAAATTGTAAATTGTAAACAAATAATTACAATCACAAAAAAAGTGTTGTAACCTGCCGTTTTCTTCTTCTTTCTAATTATTTGTTCAGCCCGAAAAATTGTTTTTGTTGTCATGATTTGTCACGACAAGAGTTGGCTTTGTCCGCAGCGTAAACGTCTTTAAATAAATACTTTCTGAAAAGTCTTTGAGGAAAATGAACGGGGATTTATTTTCCTGGGTCTCTCTCATATGCACAGATTACAGAACAGACAGCAAAAAAGAAAAAGAGCAATACAAATCCATCATAACTAGAGCCTAGGTTTCCCCTTATTTTGTTCCCCCAATTTATTCCTTTACCAATCAGTGTTGATTTTGACAGCAAATTTTGATTTTAGTTTAAGTCATATAGTCGTTTGAATAGTTTTCATTTTGTTTTAGTCACATGTTTTAGTGTTAGTGTAGTTTTAGTCGACTAAATATCATCTGATTTTAGTCGAATAAATCTACAGTTGATCTAAAATGTGTTCCGTTGGGCCTTGAGGCCGTCGTAATGGCTGATTTTAGTCATAGCACTTCATTAGCCTGGATCCAGCCCAAAGACCCCGCCCACTCTCTGAGTGGACTGCGTCTCTTGGTCTGGTGTTGCACTGTGAACCTATAATTTCTTCGGTACAAAAATGTATTATCCAATGAGAATCGGTGGTGGGGGTGGGTCTAACGAACAACCAATCAGCGCCGAGTCCCGTTTTCAGCGTCATCACGCAGCGCAACACACAGAGGAAGGAGGGAAAAACAACACCAATGGCTACTGGTTGAGGGAATTCTAATCCCCTCCCCCTTGAAATCGCTCAGACAGGAGACAATGTCAGACTGAAGCGTCAAGAAAGCTACAGTCTGATAATCAGGCTAGCACTTCATAGTATATAGTATATAGTTGCGAACGCAGTGAGCACTAACTATGAGACCTAGCAGAACATGTCTGTCTGTCTGTGTGTGTGTGTGTGTGTGTCACGCTGTAACACCACCCGCCCGCTACCAGAGGGCACAGCTGTACACACAAAAACACACACACACACACACACACACACACACACGCACAAAATAAACTTTAAAAAAAACTTTAAAAAAACTTGTACTCAAAAAGTACATAATTTATTCTAATTGTTGTTATTGCAATTTACGAGCTGCGTTCGCTTCCCGCGTTTGCGCGTCTTACTTGTATAGTACAGCATAGTATAGTATATATGTATAGTTTATATGTATCATTATATAGATATGTTCTAGCTACGTTCTTAGCTTACGCATGTTTCTTGATAAATGCTTTTTATATATGTGATGTATTCCCATGCTTTTTGTTCTTGCTTAATGTAAATCGCTCTGGATTAAGAGCGTCTGCTAAATGCCTAAATTGTAAATTGTAAATTGTACCAGAGAGCTGCTGGCTGTGGCAAAAAAGTTGCCAAGTTTCCAACTCGGGGTATAATAAATAATGCATTTTCAAAATGTATGAAATGTATTTCATGCTTTTAGAGAATGCAATATTAACCTTAGGACATTATTTAAAGTATCTGTTTCAAGCTACAAATGCAGCTATAGCCAGATGAGTTCCAGTTCATGGCAAAGATAGGATGTATACCTAACATGTCAAAGATAGGATGTATACCTAACATGTCAAAGATAGGATGTATACCTAACATGTCAAAGATAGGATGTATACCTAACATGGCAAAGATAGGATGTATACCTAACATGTCAAAGATAGGATGTATACCTAACATGGCAAAGATAGGATGTATACCTAACATGTCAAAGATAGGATGTATACCTAACATGACAAACTCAATGTCCTTCTATGAAAAAATAAGAAGAAACAATAATAATATGTAGCCTTACTAGCCTATATTCTTAAAGATGGAATGCCGTGATTTATTTCCCGCCTAAAACATGATCATCAGGTACTATGATTATACTAGGAGGAAGATTTCTTCCAAAAAAAGTGTACAGAAAGTGTTGAAATGATGTTTGTATGTGGCCACACCCATCAGTTCATTAAGTATGCCTGGTTTTCACCTTAGCACCACCCACCTGAACTTAAGGCTAATGTGGGAGGGGTTAGGGTTATGATGTCACTAAAATGATGTTATTTCGATTGGGCCTTTTGACTTAAAGTTTTTCAGCTTTCAGGAAGAAAACAAAAATACACAGGGAAGACATATTTGAATATTATAACCACACCTCGATTGATAAATAGGACGGGGATTAATGATAACAAAACCGTTCGCATCGCTCTAGAGCCTTGGAGCGCTTGTTGCCCGATCCGATGACGTGTCAAAAAGTGACACGTCATCGACAATCTCCCCTGCCTGTTTAGCTGACGAAAACGAAAATCGTAAAACGATCATAACTCCAGATCTAAATCATCCCGTCTAATTCTGAAAAAAGATCCTGTGTTTGATGGCCTTCCGCGGTCCAGTCGCTAGTCGCGATAGATTTATTATTACCTCCCGTTGTTGTCGATCGACTCTAGAGTGGTGTGGCTATTGTTAGCTGCTACACAGACATGCACACCAACTTCCGGTGCGCCGGTAAAAGTGGTCCGGGCGCTATAAATGATGGGCACACGGATTAAATAGATCAAATAGTTCCGGGCAAGCAAGGTGTTAATATATAAGAATATATATATCCACAGTGGGGAATGAATGCTCAGTATTCATGTGCTATGCTGTGCAGTGTTTATACGATCAGGGTGGGTTCAGTACCACACAGATCACCAAGGCTTTGAGTGCCATTACAACACAATGTGTTGCCATCTTGTCAGGCTTGTTAAGAGATGATCTTTTGAACACCGGGAACAATAGCAAGTGATAGAGAACTCCTCCTCCGTACATAAAAGAGAACAATGCCAGGGCTTATGGCGCTTTGATGCAGAAATATCTCATAAGTACTGATAAACAGTGCTTAGAGACTAGAGAGAGTACAAGCTTTTATCCACCGACAAACATTGGTACGGAAGGACAGGACCGGCCTGGAATCTAAATTGCATCAGGGTCAAAACTTGACTTGTGGGGGAAAAACAACAACACAAGCAGCCCCATTCTGTACCGTTTTAACACCTCAATGTCATACAGTGGTTTTGTGTGTGTGTGTGCCCATGCATGTGAGTAAGTGCAGCCGTGTGTGCGCACACACACACACACACGCTGCTTGTGCACACATGCCGCATGCAGACACGCACGCACGCACGCACACAGACACACAGACACACAGACACACAGACACACAGACACACAGACACACAGAGAAACGCAAATTCAAAGAGACCTGGGGCCATTTCGCCCTCCTCTGGCATGTAGTCTGACATGGGCTTGCCTCGCCTCGCCTCGCCTGCCGGCTTTAAGTTACGGTGTCAGCGGGTCACACTGGTTTATGGGATTAATCCCCTGGAGGGAGTCTGACTCTCTTTAGAGCTCTGGACAAAACGGCCTCTAAATTTAATTGAGGTCGCGAGCGGGCGCAATAACAATGATAGTCCTTATCATAAAAACAGCAGAGGAATAACGCATCGTGCAATTTTGTGTTGTTAATAATAACAATATCGGCTCTTAAAAAATAGTTACGACGGGGTTCAAATTGGACCGATTGGAGGAATACAAAAACACGCTGGAAGCGGTTGCTATGTATTGTCAGTTTATAATATTACAGTACGTGTCCACAAGCAATTATTGGATAAGCGAGAGATGGAGATTATGTTTTGAAAGTATATGTTTGCCATTTCCGCAGTTCTCCATATTTTGACATCTCTTCTTCTTCATTGATAGCATTTATTTTAACCGATTCCATGCCGTTACCATTAGGCGGGTGATCAATGCGTGACATAAGCTAAAGAAGAAGAGACACATCCACCCCGACCCGGAAGTGATAGACCTCCATATCTGTAGTCCAGAGTGTAGAGTAGGAGAGTAGCGACACGCTTTGATCTCGCTGCAAAGCGGGTGCCTATGGGCTATAGTTCCACACATTGCTCCTATGGCTGGAACTATCCCATTGAGATAGAATGAGCACTTCCGCATTCCATTGTTACAATGGGAGTCAACGCTAGTGTTCGCCACTCTCTTACTATATTACTCTGCTGTAGTCTAGCCTCACTCCAGGCTGTGTACCAACTCGCGGGTGGACTCACGACTTAATGTTTTATAAGGTCCCAAACATGGTATTTTGAGCAGATTAACCACTAATCCATCCGTGCGTGTGCACGTGTACCGCAGAATTATTATGTAGGCTGTTTCTACAATATTGGGAGGCCATGTGGAGGTAGAAGAACAGAAGCTGACGGAAGCGGAAAAGTACCCATAATATATATTTTTATATGTTTTAATCAAGTCTTCTGTATCTCGTGGATGGCCAAGATGGTAATAAAAGGTAAATGATGCATTTATATAGCACCTTTATCCAAGGTTCTTTACAGAGATTGTGCATTACATTCACCCATTCACACACACATTCATACACCGATGGCGGCGGAAACCATGCAAGGCACCAACCAGCACATCAGGAGCAATTAGCGGTTCAGTGTCTTGCTCAAGGACACTTCGACACTAACTCTGGGGGAGCCCGGGTTCGAACTGGCAACCTTGCGGTTACCATCCGGCCACTCTACCCCTGAGCCACCGCCGCCCCCATAATAACAAGCTATCCTCGAGATATCTCGTGGATGGCTTGGATCGGGTTAATGATCTATGTAAGGGGGAGATCAGTCCATATAATAGCGCGGTTTGACTGCCTATACCAGCTTTACAGATCTGTCTGGAGTCTGGCAGAGGAGCCAAAATCAATTGACACTTTGAGAAGGAATGGCGCTGTAAACATTCTCGCCCTGACACGAAACATCCCCGCAGCTTTTCTTAACCCATTCTGGGCGGAAACCCCTTTCGGTGTTTTAAACATTGTTATAGTTTAGCTATTGAAAAATAGCAGACCTACAAGCTCATCGAGCTCATTGAGCTCATCGAGCTTGTAGGTCTGCTATTTTTGAAAAATCGTGAAAATGTGGCGCAAAGTTGGATTTTTTTTTTTTTAGAACGAATGTTTTTAACTCAAATCTTTGCTTCTGGGGGTTCCTGCAACAAAAAATGTATGGGGTTCAGCGCCTCTTACATGGAAATTGTGGGTTCCTTGACATGAAATATTGAGCACCACTGATATAGAAACATAGGTATTTCAGAAAACTGTCAGGATTTAGAAGATTTTTTTTAAATTTCGACGTCAGGCCAAAATGGGTTAACAGAACTTTAGTGTCTTTACGGAACGTCATCCTGTTTCAAAAATCCATGTCCGGTAGAAGGCTGAATGTCTGCAGCCCCAAACTCCTAACTCCTCCTGTCTCCGTCTCTGAGTCCATCCACATAATTCTGTTATCACCTTTCAACGCACGCACGCACGCACGCACGCACTCACTCACGCACAGGAATAAGGAAAAAAAGAAGGAGGATGCACTTTTGAGAACAAAATCCCTCTGTATTCTTCAAGTGAGATTAGCATAATGGTACAGCTAGACTTCCACTGGCACAGACTCTGTCCTGAAATACCAAGTGGAAACCCTTGTTTTATACATATCGCACGTGCACGCACGCACGCACACCGCACGCACGCACGCATGCACGCACACCGCACGCACGCACGCATGCACGCACACCGCACGCACGCACGCATGCACGCACACCGCACGCACGCACGCACAACACACGCACGCACGCACGCACACGCACGCACGCACGCACACACTACCAAGACAATTGTTCTAAATTCCCCCCCTTTTAACTAATTGAAAATCACTGTACTGAAGGGAGAGCATGTTGATTCAGAACAGCTTATGTAATAATAATAATAATAGTCAGCAGTGAAAGTATAAAAATGGAGAACAACGTGTTATCCTGCAACGAATCACATCAACTCCGCCATGCGTGAAACACATGCGAGATGCACAGGATGGTTCCAAAGGACATACAGGTATACTAGTATGATAGAATGATATTATGTGGAATACAAACTCAACGCTGTAATTCAACATCCGATGAATGACCTGGTGCGGGTTCTATGCCATTGCCCCCGCCGGCTGTCCACCTCTGAACAGCGCTCAGCGGGTCAATGGAGACCCAATTGGTCTCCGGTTCCAACTCCGATGTTGCGGATTTTCCCCCTGGACCCCCCTGGGGTTTAAGAGGTTAAGGGCCTTTCAAACGTGAAGCGAGGAACGCAGGAGTTGTTGCCTGGATCAACGACAGGTCTGCTACAGGTCTGGATCAACGACAGGTCTCCTCCAGGTCTGGATCAACGACAGGTCTCCTCCAGGTCTGGATCAACGACAGGTCTGCTACAGGTCTGGATCAACGACAGGTCTGCTACAGGTCTGGATCAACGACAGGTCTCCTCCAGGTCTGGATCAACGACAGGTCTGCTACAGGTCTGGATCAATGACTGGTCTCCTCCAGGTCTGGATCAACGACAGGTCTGCTACAGGTCTGGATCAACGACAGGTCTCCTCCAGGTCTGGATCAACGACAGGTCTGCTCCAGGTCTGGATCAATGACAGGTCTGCTACAGATCGAGGTCTCCTCCAGGTCTGTTGAAGAGGGCCTGGATCAACACGGGTCTCCTCCAGGTCTGGATCAATGACAGGTCTCCTCCAGGTCTGGATCAATGACAGGTCTCCTCCAGGTCTGGATCAACGACAGGTCTCCTCCAGGTCTCCTACACTTAACCACTTTCAACGTGGCATTCGTATTTTGGACATTTCATACGCAATTAAAAAAAGAAAAATCATTCAAAGAGCAGATCCACAAGTTCACATTAACGCTCACAGTTAAAGGACCACTTCACCACTTTTCAACTTCTCTTCCTATAATTGGTCATAACTAATGTTCATGATAAAATACCACCATTTTTTTCTACTCAGTCTGTGTCTCATAGGAAGGCTGTGGGCAGTTCAGAAACCCGTCCACCAGTGACATCATCAATGTTGAATCCAAGCTAATAGAAACGGCAGGCTTTCTTTTCCTGAAAAGTTGCAATGCAAAAGTTGAAGCCATCATTCTCAAGATAATAAAAATCTAAATATATTTTAAAACAAATCTTGTTTAAAAAAAAAATGTTTTACTCAGTCTGAGACACAGACTGAGTAGGAAAAAATGGTGGTGTTTTATCATGAACATTAGTGAGGACCAATTATATGAAGAGATGTTGAAAAGTGGTGAAGTGGTCCTTTAATATTGTTGCCATGCAAAGCAGCAGTGTTGTTTTTGGCAGCTAATTTAGATTTTAGTTTTGGTCATAGTCTCTTGAATAGTTTTAATTTAGTTTTAGTCACATTTTTTGTCACCTGGAATATTTTAGTGTTAGTCTAGTTTTAGTCTACTAGGCCTAAATATAAGATTTTAGTTGACTAAATCTACAGTTGTGAGCTTGTAGATCGGCTATTTTCATCATGCAACTAAGTGTAAAATGACTTGATCAATGGTCCACTAGTCCCTTCCTAACATTTCAGTCTAGTTTTTATTTGTTAACGAAATCGTCAATACATGTAGTCTTCGTTGTAGTCGTCATAGCTTAGTTTTCATTTAGTTTCCATTTAGTTTTCCTCAGTGGAAAAAGGTCGACGAACACTTTTTGTCTCCGTTTCAGTCGACGAAATCAACACCGCAAAGCAGAGCTGCTGTAAAAGTGGATAAAAGCAGGGACAATATTGGTATGAGACACTGTGCCTTGATGATGTCATTCTGTCACCATGCTCAACCAACCGATGAACCGACAGGATCTGCAGAACATGAAAGGGTTTCGTCTCAGTGGTACGTATCGGCTGCCACCTGGGTAATGCTAATAATGATTTCCCAGGCGTTGTTTGCACAACGTTGCACCACTCCAGACTCCAGAAGGCTTGCAACAGTCCTTCTGAACTCCACCGCCTTTACTACTGTGCTCTCATGGGGATTTTTGTGTTCAAGTGTTCGTGACTCGCTTTCTTACATTTTTCATCCTTTCATCCTTCTATACAGTTGCAAACCAGGGTTGATTTTGTCGGCTAATTCTATGACGGAAAAATTTCCTTTTTTCCACTGACGAAAGCTAAATGAAAACTAAGCTATGATGACTATATTTAGGTTGACAATTTCGTCAATGACTGAGAAAGGAGAGAGGCCGCACAGCTCGTAGTCACGATGCCAACACATTTAATTTAATTTGTTTGTGTCGTGAGCTTGTAGATCGGCTATTTGTTTGTGTTGTGAGCTTGTAGATCGGCTATTTGTTTGTGTCGTGAGCTTGTAGATCGGCTATTTGTTTGTGGTGAGCTTGTAGATCGGCTATTTTCAGCAAATGTAAAATCAGTCATTATGACGGCACCAAGGCCCGCCAAAATCCATTTTAGTCGACTAAATCAACTGTAGAGTTAGTCGACTAAAACCGTATATTTAGTCGCCAAAACTAGACTAAGACTAAAAATGGGCGGCTGTGGCTCAGGAGGTAGAGCAGGTCGTCCAATGGGTCGGCGGTTCGAATCCCGGCTCCTCCTGTCTACATGTCGAAGTGTCCTTGGGCAAGACACTGAACCCCAAATTGCTCCCGATGTGCTGGTTGGTGCCTTGCATCATCTATGTAAAGCGCCTTGGATAAAGGTGCTATATAAATGCACCATTTACCATTTAACATTCCAGGTGACTAAAATGTGACTTAAACCAAATAAAAACTATTCAAGAGACTATGACTAAAACTAAAATATAATGGAAGGGTGATGTGTCCGGAGGCTGGTAGAACGGCCGGATGGGAGCTACGCGAGGTTCCCAGTTCGATCCCTGTGGGCTCACCCCAGAGTTAGAGTCGAAGTGTCCTTGAGCAAGACTCTGAACCCCTAATTGCTCCCGATGTGCTGGTTGGTGCCTTGCATGGTTTCCACCACTGCTGTACATAATGACATAATCTCAATGACATCACAATGACATCATCTCACAATGACATCGCCGTCGCAAGCATTTGATGTCCCTTTAAAAGGAACCGTCGAATAAAACAGAGTGCCATTCAACAACGTTCACACTAACCTCATGGTAAGCATTTTTAAAGCTACGAGTGTCGTCGACAGCGTTTTCAAAGTGGTGCTTATTTGTAAAAATGGTACGCTGGACGTTACACCTGAAAGACACGCCGTCTGCCCGTGCTGCTGTAGCGGTCGGACACAAGGTGTACTGCTTTGGATGGGACACGAACAATGATCAGATTGAAGTGTTCGTCTTCAACACAGTGACTTTACGCTGGGTGAAGTTGCTCCCGGCGACAACTGGATGGTGGTCAACTGGATGGCCCCTGGAGGTTCCCTTCGGATTTGACCACGAGGACTACACAGCTGTGCTGATTGACACTATTGTATATATCTGGGGGGGACATTTTCTTGATGCGGACATGTTCAATCAACATCAGTGTAATAATCAGCTGTATGCATTTGACGTCGACACCCACAGGTGGCTCAAGACAGCGGTTTCTGGGGACGTTCCAGAGGGCAGAGCCGGCCACTCGGCCTGTGCCTTGGGGAAGCTCATGTATGTCTACGGCGGAATCCACTATGTCACTCAGTTCATCAAGAGCACCACTGATGACCTCCACGAGTTGGACACCACCACAATGGTCTGGACATTAATCAAGACCCACGGCACGCCACCTGCTTCAATTCATCACACTGCCACCATCATCGGTACAAAGATGTTTGTATGTGGCGAAGTGGCGGAGAAAATTGGAGTATTTGACACAAAGACCAACGTCTGGCTGAATATTCCTGTTACAGTGCGTTCAAAGAAACGGCGGGCTGTGTGGCTTCATTCAGCGTTTGCCTACAATGGAGAGCTGTATGTATTATGTGGTAGTCGCCGCAGAAGGACCCAGGACTCCAGTGCTCTGTGTAAACTCAATACAAAGACCTTCTCCTGGAAGACGGTTGAGCCCAAGGGAGAAGGACCGCCGCGCACAACGGACGGGTCTTGCTTTTGCGTGGCGGGAGACCAGATCGTCTTCTTCCATGGACGTGACCTGCACATCCTCGACCTCAGTCCAGTCAGTCTGAAGACGCTATGCAAGCAGGCAGTTACACGATACGGTCTGGAGCAGTCTGGACTACCACACAACATCAAGTGGGAACTGACAGGTTCTTCCAGTTGTTGCTGGCATCCAACAACAACTGAAACAGACAGACAGACATACTCACAAGGATATTACAGGTGATAACCTCAGTTTTCTTGGCATTTCACCTAAGGCCCACCTTGGCACAAGGACGTCCCACATTAACATATGTGGATGTATACTTAAAGAAAGACGCATAAGCGCAAAGCACCAACGAGCTGGCCAGATGTTTGGAGAACCAGGATGACTGGAAGCTACGATGGAGGGCTCGCCTGAGGACGACCTAGATAGGTAGCAGCTTTAAGAGGGTTGATCTGTTATTGAGGGACTTGTATACCCCAAGCTTAACCAAGGTCAGAACCCTCTGGGTTGTCAGCTTTGGATGTATATACAGCAATTGTGAGGTCTCGTGTCTGATTGATGACGTCATCCGAGAGGGAATCTGAAGAGTTTTCACCAAACTCCTCAAGTTCAGGGAGATCCAGACACATGCTGGCCTTGAACTATGCCTTCTTGTCGTTGCCACTTAAGCCATGGATAAAGGGCAGGGCAACGACGCCGTGCGAGCCCCAGTGCTGATACCATTTGATGGACAGGAAGGTATGCATCTGAGGTGGGTTGCTGCATAGTAAAGGCACATGATGATGATGTCTGTGTCATTGGCATGGATGACAACTCTGTCAACATTGGCATTCTGGACACTGTAGAGTGTGGAGTATTCTTGTATCAGCCTCCTGGTGTGTGGATTCTACGTCATATCAAACTCACAAGTGTTGACAACCAGCCAAGCTGAAGTTGTTGGCAAGTATGGGTGTGTAGTTCATTTATTAACCCTTAGAAGAGGAAAGACGCCAATTGGCATCATTGCTTACATTCTGTAAGAGAGCAATGACGCCAATTGGCGTCTTTCTCGTTTTTGATTAATCTAAAATTAATGTGCTCCGGAGCGCTGTTTAAATTCCTGAGCTTATATTCCAACTACATTACCCAGAAAACCCGTGTCACGTGACACACGTGTACGTGTTGCCATTGGAAGCTGGTCCCACCCCCTGTAAACAGTGGGGGCAGAGGGAGTCTTCATAGTTTTCATTGTTTAGCCTGTTTTGCCGTCTCGCCCGAGCGATTTTCTAGCAGAAAAAGTTGAAAGCAGTACTATTTATTTGAGCGAGTTTTGTGGTAGTAGTATTGATCCATACGCGTCCCAGTCGCCTTCTCCAGGCGGAGTAGCCCTGGTCCAGTGCTTACAGCGAGACTCGCTGGAGACGGCGGGTGGCAGCCGTCTCCCTTCCTCCTTTTTTCATTGTCTCCCCATCGTCGTCCGATGAGCTATACCGGGAAACCATTGAAGAAGACGATCAACCCGGAATGTTTTGAGGTAATCTTATTGTAGAAAATGCCCTTCTATAGTGATCAGAAATCATAAGATGATCGCTACAAATAGATGCTTGGATAATTACTACTACTAGTCAGATCATGACGCCAGAATGACTCACCACGATGGCCCCCAGCCATTAGCCAGCACCAAAGGTGCTGGCTAATGGGGGGGTTGGTGTCGATCGGTTGGTCGGTGCATTGGTGCTGGCTAATGGCTGGAGGGGGGGTTGGTGTCGATCGGTTGGTCGGTGCAGTACAAATGTATCGTAGCAGGCATGCACGCATGGCAGTACAATTATTTTATATTGTAGCGTGCCTTATAGGCGATCTGATCTTTAGAGTAATGTTCGCTCCTTTTATTTACTGTCTACAAAGACGGAGAACAAACATGCATCGTTTACTGAAGTAACGCGTGGTTATGATGACCTTGCTACAAGGATCGGAGGGGGGACGGGGAGTGAAGCTAACAGTAGCGTATTATATAAGATCTGTATGACGTTTCATTGACGTATGAGCTTGCATGATAATAGCATTCATTGTATATTGTATACAATCATGATTGTACATTGTTTAGTGTGTCTCCGTGTGATGATGATGATGACGATGATGTCAGATAGCCTACGTTCCCCCCCCCCCCCCCCCCCCCAACTGGCTATTGGCCGGGCTGACTACAGCTAAATGTTTATTTTTATATATTTAGAACTGGCATCAGATGAGGAGGAGGAGGAGGAGGATGATGATGATGATGATGAAGACGACGAAGAGTCAAGACTGCGATGGAGTTCTCCGACACTGAACCGGATGCATTCATTCATTTCAGTTGTTGTTGTTTTTTTTTAATTTAGCCTACACACACACACACACCGTCAAGAACAACTGGAATGCAGTGGTTTGGGGACACTGGGGAGTTTGGGGACAACTGTTTTGTATGTAGGCCTATTTATTTTCTGTAATATTTATTATAATTGTATTATGTTAGTAGTCATAAAAAATAAAAGACGCTTTTACAATGAGTTAGACCTGTCATGGCTATTTTGTTCACTATTCTGAGGTTTATGGTTTGACTAAGCGAGTTTCAACTGTGATTTACTCTGTAACGGTAGATGGTAAGAACCCAATTTTTTGTTATAATACAGTATACATTCAAGTCTATATTTTGATACATATCATGGGCACAAAGTCATATCAAAACAATGTCCTTGGATGTGTTTTTTATCAAAACTGTTTCTTCACAACAGGTTTTTGAGATACATGCATGAATAGACAAGGTACTGGTAAGACTATGTAAACATGGTATATATCAAAATGTGCGTTAGAATGTCTAATTTTACCCCAAAAAAGAATTGAGTTTATATGATGTTCCAATTCAGAGCTAGGGGGACTTTTAGCTGGATAGGTCAGATTGATCATGACTGACCATGCTATTTATAGATGGCAAAATATCTACAGTGGTACATGTGAGAAACTTTGTATTTTATTTTAATTGAACTAGACAACTCACCCTTTAAAATGAGATATTGCATGGCTATGTACGCCCAGCAGAAAAAAAGTTATTTAGAAAATAAAACTTCAACCGGGCATAACTTTTTTTGTTGTCCTAGAAACACTACCCAGTGTTCTTTTAAATGGCTTCCAACACAAAAACTAAACATTTTATCAACTCAGTTCATTTTTTTGGAAGCAGACAAGTCAAGCTTTCTCTGAAGGTCTTTCGTTGTCACACATTCACAACAGAGAATTTTCAATAAATCATTCAAAAACGGGATTATGCCATAGAAATCCTTGAAACTCTCAAAGAGTTAAAATGTCATATTTTTCTGTGCAATCATCCCCACAACTCTAGATAGAATCTGGGGGAAAATGACACTATAGGTTGTGTTCCTACTGGGTCATAGATATAATTTCTGGTGGCCAACCTTTTATAGCAGGGCAAATGCAGAAATTAAAAATCACACCCGTGTGAACTGAGTGGTGCAAGGTCTTATATAGCCTGATCAGCTGTGGTCTGACGTAATGTCCGTGACCATAGTAACCATTCTCATTTTTTTGAAATCACACCCGTGTGAACTGAGTGACCATAGTAACCATGCTCATTTTTTTGGTACGAACACGGGTACAAAGCCAGTTGTTGGAGTGGTTTACACCACTCAAAAAGGGGTTAACCAAGGTGGGTATTTTGCATTTTAAATGATATATGATGTAAAAATCACACCCGTGTGAAGTTAGGGGCGCTAATATATTATAGTCTAACTCATGTTTATTAGGTGATGTAAAACAAACGGTGCCAACACAAACATTAAACGCCATTAACAATAAAGAGACAATATGATGTAATGAGGCACATCATGATGTAAATTTTCCCTTCATTGTCAATGGCATTTACAAAACAAACATTGAACTAAAGACAAACATTAAACATGTAGGAAGGGCTAGCGCCCCTCAAAAATGTGAAATACCCACCCATACATGCCTACATTTAGAATTTAATCAGCTCCATTGGAGACGAGATATCGAGAAAATCGTTGTTGAAAGAAGCAATTTTTAAAGATCCAAGATGGCTGCTTATACCGACCTCGAAAAAAATGGCATCAAACATTTTCTGATTTGTTAGGCTATAAGGTTTCCAAAAATATATAGTTTAAAAAAAATCCTCTTCATCCTATGAAATGACATAATAGGAACCGGACTAATCGGACTATTTGAGGATAACCTTTACACGGTTTCAGTTGTCCGCTCATAAACTGCGTGTGGAAATGGGAAGATGGAGCTGCATACCTCCTGAACAGCGGTGTTGTCAATGTGAGACTGGTATACAAATTGAACAGCACATACTGGTGTGTCCTCCAACCTCACACAAGATATCAGAGTGAAATATGGACATGAGGGTATTGATTTGAGCTCACTCTTTGTGGGCACTAACGGAGAGACTTTGCGTATGCTACATGCCTGTCTGTCACTTGTGGAGCAATAGAGAGCTCCTATTGTAAAGGGAGTTTGTGTTGTGTATTGTATATTTGAATGTATTGTACCTTTTAAAGTTTTTGATTCATGGGTTTTGTTAGCCAATTAGGATGGAATATGAAATATCGGACAGATCCATCTCAAACACATGACTATAGAGATACTGTGTAACGATTTGTGGGATTTTTGGACATAATCTGGAGGAGTAATATTGAAAAAACTGTGTTTTACAAAAGTCGGCCTCCTGGTGGTGCTATAACAGGCCGTGGGGCAGAGGTTCATCGTTGGCATCAAGGGAGTGTGTGTGCAAAATGTTGCATCGACCGGGTTAACGGTGCCGGAGAATAGCTGTTCACAGACGGACGGACGGACACACGGACGGAGTGCATAACAGACTCTCTTTGGCCTGGTGGAGACAATAAGGACAAAGGAACTTTATCTAGTCCATCAAACAAACACAAATAACTCAATTGAAACAGTTGCAATCACGGTTAAAACATGTTTTGAAGCATTCCTTGGAACTGACCGAATGATGGGTGCATGTGTTTGGTCCGACTAGTCATTGGTCCGAAACACGACAACCCACCTCAAACCCTAACCTAACCATAGGAGCAGGCGCTAGTCCGAGGTGCGGACGCATGTCGAACCAATGCTCCGTCGGACCATAGTAAGCCTCCCCCGAATGATGGCAGGGAGCTTTATTTTTTAAGCATTTTGGAGTTAATTCCAGGATGTTGGGCCGCTGACAGAGAAGGCTGTCTCGCCCAGCTCTGTCTGAGCATTAGGAACCTAGCATTAAGAAGTCACTAGAGCGGGTCTGATAGGTGCTATCGTTCACTTCCAACATGGAGCAAATATAGGCATCCCAGCAACGGCTTTATATAAAAAAATAGGTACCAGTGTTTATCTCTCAGTCAGAGAGGATAAACCTGAGTTATAACCCATACCATCGTAGCTGTTTAAGGTGCAGCTCTGCGCCAATGAATTTAACACTTATAAGGCCTATTTTTGCCCATGCTAAACTAAACTACTTTGAAAAACATTTTCGAATAGTTCAAATCGCTCACAACGTCGTGTTGATGTAGATGGGCTATAGAACTATTTAAAAAAAAAAAAATCAAAATAGTAAATAGCAAAGTGTACATTTCTGTTTATACACATCAGGAACATGATACAGTTCACCCATAACACAGCTATGTTTGTGACAGAATCTGGCATATGTTTGGAGAGCAGCTCTCTCCCCTCTACCCCCGTGTGTGTGACTGTATATTTGAGTCACATCGGGGTGCCACCTGTTTAACGCATTCTGGGCGGGAACCCCTTTTGGTGTTTTAAGCAATATATTATGCTTTAGCTATTGAAAAATAGCAGATCTACAAGTGCCGCACCGAGTGCCGCGCTATGAGCTTGTAGGTCTGTTATTATTGAAAAATCGTGAAAATGTGGCGCAAATCTTTGAATATATATTCTAACTCAAATCTTTGCTTCTGGAAGGTCCCTGGAACAACATATTATCAGATATGGGCTGTGGCTCAGGAGGTAGGGCAGGTCGTCCAATGATCCAAGGGTCGGCGGTTCGAATCCCGGCTCCTCCTGTCTACATGTCGAAGTGTCCTTGGGCAAGACACTGAACCCCAAATTGCTCCCGATGTGCTGGTTTTACCTTGCATGGCTTCCGCCGCCATCGGTGTATGAATGTGTGTGTGAATGGGTGAATGTAATGCACAATCTATGTAAAGCGCCTTGGATAAAGGCGCTATATAAATGCACCATTTACCATTTACCATTTATCAGATGGGGGGTCGGAGGCCAAATACATATAATTCTGGGGGTCCTTGACATGAAATAGTTTGAGAACCACTGACATAGAAACATGGGTTTTTCAGAAAACTATAAGACATTTGTAGAACCGTTCCCAGGTCAAAATGGGTTAATCTAAACATCTCAGGGCGCCCTTGACATCTGACGTCCTCTGAAGTCTTGCAAGTTTTAATGCGTTCTTCACAGGAGAAATCTGTTTACGGAGGAGGATGGCGTGTGTGTGCTCGTGTGCTCGTGCGTGCGTGCGTGCGTGCGTGCGTGTGCGCCTCTACTCTGAAGCCCACTCAGAGTTCACCCCATAGATGTTGATGGTTCCTCTTGATCTCCCCAGTGGTACTGATTGGGAAACAGCTCCAGGCAACGTGTGTGTGTGTGTGTGTGTGTGTGTGTGTGTGTGTGTGTGTGTGTGTGTGTGTGTGTGTGTGTGTGTGTGTGTGTGTGTGTGTGTGTGTGTGTGTGTGTGTGTGTGTGTGTGTGTGTGTGTGTGTGTGTGTGTGTGTGTGTGTGTGTGTGTGTGTGTGTGTGTGTGTGAGCACACGTGTGTGTGTGTGCACACGTGTGTGCGTGCGTGTGTACACCCTGGCCTCTCAGTCAAAGCGCTTCATCTTGATTACCAGCTGCTACGTCTGGAAGAACAAAAACAAAGACAAAAAGGAGCAAATAAAAGGAGAGGGATGAAGGGTTGGGGCTTTTGGGAATATGTTTAGGCGTCGGGAGCACCGGTGGAGCATGATATATAAACAGGAAGGAACGGGAAGGAGGGCGACAAGGTGGGGGAAAACGACACATCTGAATATGAATCCGTGGTGGTTTTGACAGAACATTTTGGTTTCAGTTTTAAGTCACAGTCTCTTGAATAATGTTCATTTAGTTTCTGTCACATTTTAGCCACCTGGATTGTCTTAGTTTTAGTATAGTTTTAGTCGACTAAATCTACAGTTGATTTAGTCGACTAAAAGGTATTTTTGCGGGCCTTGATGCCGCCGTAATGGCTGATTTTACACTCACTGAAAATTGCCGATATGAATTATAGCTGCACACGACACGGACCAAACATTCTGTATTTAGGTCAGTGGAGGAAGAAGTACTCACATTTTTTACTTAAAGGGGAAAACCACCCATTTTCAACATTTTACTATGTCATTAATATACCTTAGAGCTGTTGTGTGGAAATAATAAAAAAGTCCCCCCATTTTGTGTTTCCTAGAACTGTAATTATGAAAAAAAATCACACCCGTGTGAACTGAGTGGTGTAAGGTTTTATATAGCATGATCAGCTGTGGTCTGACGTAATGTCTGACGTAATGAAATAAGATAAGGTAGTATGTAGCCTGATCAGCTCTGATCTGACGTAATGAAATCACACCCGGATGTGATTTCACAACTGGCTTTTTCTGTGCAGAGAAAATGACCATGGTTGCTACGGTCATCCAGTTCACCCGGGTGTCATTTAATTACGTCAGAAATGATTTTGAACATAGCAACCATGCTCATTTTTTCTGCACACAAAAGCCAGTTGTAGGAGTGGTTTACACCACTCAAAAATCATTAACATGGTGAAACACACCTTGATGATGTCATCAAGATGTGTTTCACCATGTTAATGATTCTTTTCAGACCTCTAGTTCTAGGAAACACAGAATGGGGGAACTTATTTATTATTTCCACACAACAGCTCTAAGGTACAATAATGACATAGTAAAATGTTGAAAATGAGTGGAATGCCCCTTTAACAAAAAATACCAATACTGTAATGTAGAAGTATAGCCAAGTACAAGTAAAAGTCCGGAATTCAAAATGTACTTAAAGTAAAAGTACAAAAGTATTGGTATCAAAATGTACTTTTAAGTACCAAAAATAGAAAGTTCTTGTTGTGCAGAATGTCCCGTTTAAAGTTTTAGAATTTATAAGAATCTTTTGAAAAATTGGCTCGAGTAATTCCTCTATATTAAAAAAAGGAAGCAAATAGAGAGATTAATTCAAGAACAAATCAACAGCTACCTCGCCGAGCATATTGAATTCCCATCTGGCTTCAGAACATCCCACTCCACTGACACATGCCATACTGTATTTGAACGACTACATCAAACCGTGGGCAAATCCTGTGGCATGGTCATGCCGGACCTCCAAAAGGCGTTCGACACTGTAAATCATTCAATTCTACTGGACAAACTGAAGGCGATCGGTTTTGATAGCTCATTAATAAACTGGATGAAATCCTACAAGTGGTCGACACCAATGGAACCATGTCCTCGTCCCTCCCAGTGAACTGCGGGGTTCCCCAAGGAAGCATACTTGGGCCTTTACTGTTTTTTTCTTTACATTAACAACATAAATGCTGCCTGTAACTGCAAATTGTTCACTATTCAATCAATCAATCAATCAATAGCAGATCTGCAAGCTCGTAGACCCGCAATGCCAAATGTTGTGATATTGATGCAATATGTGTGATATGTGTGATTTAATTTCATAATCTATATTTTAAGTGTTGCAACATCGAAAACTAAAGATTGATACAAAAAAATTTAAACAGTTTGACTGCGGAACACGCTATTAAAACCCATCTTTTTTCCCATTGTCTTTCCCCGCTGAACACACTAAACCCACCTTTTGTTTTATCTATCTAATAATGTAGCGATCGCTCGCCCGCTGTCTATTTTGCTCGGTCACTGTCTGTCCGTCCACTTCCGGGTCACCATCTATTTTGCTCGGTCGCTGTCTGTCCGTCCACTTCCGGGTCACCATCTATTTTGCTCGGTCGCTGTCTGTCCGTCCACTTCCGGGTCACCATCTATTTTGCTCGGTCGCTGTCTGTCCGTCCACTTCCGGGTCACCATCTATTTTGCTCGGTCGCTGTATGTCCGTCCACTTCCGGGTCACCATCTATTTTGCTCAGTCGCTGTCTGTCCGTCCACTTCCGGGTCACCATCTATTTTGCTCGGTCGCTGTCTGTCCGTCCACTTTCGGGTCACCATTTATTTTGCTCGGTCGCTGTCTGTCCGTCCACTTCCGGGTCACCATCTATTTTGCTCGGTCGCTGTCTGTCCGTCCACTTCCGGGTCACCATCTATTTTGCTCGGTCGCTGTCTGTCCGTCCACTTCCGGGTCACCATTTATTTTGCTCGGTCGCTGTCTGTCCGTCCACTTCCGGTTCACCATCTATTTTGCTCGGTCGCTGTCTGTCCGTCCACTTCCGGGTCACCATCTATTTTGCTCGGTCGCTGTATGTCCGTCCACTTCCGGGTCACCATCTATTTTGCTCGGTCGCTGTCTGTCCGTCCACTTCCGGGTCACCATCTATTTTGCTCGGTCGCTGTCTGTCCGTACACTTCCGGTTCACCGGTGAAATGCATGTTGGGACGGACACAGATTAATACTGGGACACACTTTTCCGCGTAACAGACCCACACGGACAGCGACCGAGCAAAATAGACAGCGGGCGAGCGATCGCTAAGTTATTAGATAGATTACCCGTGCACACTGAACATCATTTGCTGTTCATATATTCAGAACGGGTAAGGACTAGTATGTTTAAGGACTAGTATGTTTAAGGACTAGTATGTTTAATTCTCCGTTTTTTCATCACTTTTAAGACATAAGAGGTTTCCCTCCCTCCCGTCAGAGGATGACGCTTTAAGATGATGTAACCAGAAATCGACCAATCACTGGCTTGCAAGGGCTTCTGGGACAACCGAGGCTCAATGCATTGCCTACGGTGCGTGTCGGCTGCTTCCTGCTTGATCTGTTCAATGTTATATGGTTGGTGCCCCCCGGTGGTGGAATCCCGAATTCAAAAACAAAACGATGGGACTATTTTCAGGTGGACTTTCATGAATTGGGAGTTACAATTATGACGCTGTGATTCTTCAAAGGTTTCGTGTAAACACCTGCTTGCTTTCATCTTTTTGTCAGGCCAAGTACTGTACAAAGAATGTTTACACAGTCTGTTATGTTAACCCATTCTGGGCGGGAACCCCTTTTGGTGTTAGCATTATGTTATGCTTTAGCTTTTGAACTATCTACAAGCTTGTAGGTCTGCTGTTTTTGAAAAATCGAAGAACCACTGACATAGAAACATGGCTTTTTCAGAAAACTGTCAGGATGTAGAAGACATTTTTAGAATCTGATCTCCGGTCAAAATGGGTTGAAAGAGAGTGGAATCCCAGCTAGATGTTGGTAATACGACAAACCTGAGCGTCTCTCTCAAACAACAACAACGCTCTTCACCCCTCAGTGGGCTTCACATGCACATGCATGCGTCCACGTGCAAATCTCACAGAATAGATATCTACGGAATTGCAATTCCGTACATACACGACTAGAAAACCCAGAAATCTCGGAGGGGCGCCGTCTCTACCGAACTTGAGCCAACGGGAGAGAGACACCACCGTGAGTTGCCGTGTCGAGCGTTGCGAAGTTCTGGTAGAGCCGACTCGGCCCCGTCCGAGTTGTAACCCGATATGGACAGAATAGTAAAGAATGTCAAACCCGATCTCACCCAGCCCGACCTAGCCACGGTGAAATAGCACTTCCTTATACTAGTGAAAGACGCCTCCGTCACGGTGGGGGGGCACGGTGGCACAGTTGGTATAGTGCTGTCGCCTCACAGCTAGAAGGTCCTGGGTTCGATTCCCGCTCAGGGCACTGTGGGTGCTGGCGGCGTGTTTCCTCCTCCGCGTCATCAGTGCCCATACCCGAGGCGGGGTTGGTCAAAAGGGCCTTTCTGTGTGGAGTTTGCATGTTCTCCCCGTGTCCCCTAGGGTAGGTACCCTCACAAAAAACATGCAGTAATCCTGGTCTCTAAACTGCCTCCCCCTGGCCAGCCGGGACGCCTGATGGAGGGGAAAGGAACTGGTTGGAATAACGTGTTCCTTCCACGCGCTACGTCCAACCAGGGAAACTCCCCCCTGTCAGGCTTAAAGGAGCGATTTGGACACTCAGGCAGGAAGGAAGCATGAGTTAAAGTCCGTTGCTCTCCCCATGTCCCCCATATGGGGACTAGGTTGGCGGAGGGTGTGTAGAGCCCAGGATCACATTAGATAATTGACACAGGGGTGAAAAATGGGTTACAAAATTGTGGGATAAAAATTAAAGACGCCTCCGTCGCGTTCAAAACAGTAGTATACAGTAGTATAATGCATATGTATGGATTTGTGTGTTTTCTGGTCGTGTATGTACCGGGAGTTGCAATTCCGTACATATTTCCGTATTTCTGTGAGATTGCAGGCTGTTGCGTGCGTGCGTGCGTGCGTGCGTGCGTGCGTGCGTGCGTGCGTGCGTGTCTGTGTTTGTGTGTCCTTCAGAATGCTTCATTTGTCAGAATCT
>NC_136809.1:6102585-6209260 GCF_951216825.1 Electrona antarctica | reverse complement strand
AAGCTACAAGCTATACAAGCTCACAACACGTTGCGCTGCGACGCGTTGTGAGCTTGTAGACCTGCTATTTTCAGCATGCAGCCAACGGTAAAAGGACTTATACTGGATCTCTTGTCCACTAGTCCCTTCCTAGCATTTTAGTCTAGTTTTTAGCTGTTGACGAAATTGTCAATATATTTAGTCTTATAGCTTTAGTTTTCAGTGAAAAAAGGTATAGTCGACGGACATTTTTCGTCTTAGTTTTAGTCGACAAAAACTAAAACTAAACTGCAGGAGACAATGGCCACTATACTCACATGTCCCCCTTTGTCTTTCATGGTGTTCCTCTTTGTCATTTGCATGCATACACCCCCCCCCCCCCCCCCCCCCCTCTCTCTCTCTCTCTCTCTCTCTCTCTCTCTCTCTCTCTCTCTCCCCCCTCCCTCTCTCTCTCTCTCTCTCGTCCACATGTGGAGTCATTCTTTCGATTATCCCCATCAACAGTCTTGTCTTTCTGCCTCCCCATCTTGCTGACCTTCTTCAAATAAACCCATCAGCTATAATCAAGAGCTGTCTCATCTCCTTCTCGTATATTTACTGTGACACACGCACGCACACACACACACACACACCCCTACACACACACACATGCGCACATGCGCGTGCAGGCATGCATGCACGCATAAGCACACAGCGATCATCATTCAAGCCTTCTTCTCTCCCTTGTTGAGTTCAAAGGCAATCTGCGCGGCATGGCGTTTCAGCGGCATCCATATCCATCTCGTCCAACGCCACTCAGGGGCTACTTCTGCTTATTTAAAGGACTTATCGACCCACGCTCGCTCCTAGCATGCAGGCTCTGGAGAGCCACACAACGGCAACGTCAATGTTCTTTACAGGTATTTTAAACCGTTCTGGACGGGAGAACACCTCTTTTGGTGTTTCAAGCATTATGTTGTGCTTTAGCTGTTGAAAAAAACAAGCTCGTTGCGCGGCACCGAGTGGCGCGCTACGAGCTTGTAGGTCTGCTATTTTTGAAAAATCGTGAAAATATTTATTTCATAAAACTGGAGGATTTAGAAGATTTTTTTAAAATTTTGAGGTCAGGCCTAAATCGGTTAATATGATGGGATTCATTCCAGGGTCTCTGGGAAAGTGTAGGAGTCCTAAAAGTACTTTTACAAAGACGTCCCTATAACAGTTTTAACATGATTGTTAACACACATTTTTCACAACCTAACGGCATTCTCAAAACTACACACACAAAACTGAAAACCTCGCACACAAAATGCTAAACCCTGACACTCCTTTTTCCATGATGACTCTTTAGTCGATTCACTTTTGGGTCATCATCTATATGGTCAGGTTTTACTGTACCAACACATTGCTCACCAGACCTGAATGTTTAGAGATTTGAATAGTTGTGTGTTGTAGGTTGATGGTTTGCGATTTTACGTGATAAGTGTGTGCAACAACACGAACATTGTGTGTGTAGTGTTTGGACAACAAGGTGATGTTTAATTGACGTCGCAGTGTAAAGAAGGACAGCCAGAGTCTAATGCAGATAAGGGAGTGGGATCTAGTGCAGGGGTTCTCAACCCGTGGGTCGCGACCCCTCGGGGGGTCGCCAAATTATTTTAGGGGGTCCCCAAATTATTTTCAAAAAAAACAAAAAAAAACAAGATTTTTTTTACATTTTTATTTTCACGATTTTTCAAAAATAGCAGACCTACAAGCTCATAGCGCGCCACTCGGTGGCGCGCTATGAGCTTGTAGATCTGCTATTTTTCAATAGCTAAATTATAACAATGCTTAAAACACCAAAAGAGGTTCCCACCCAAAATGGTTTAAGGTTATTGTAGCAGTCAATTTATATTGGGGGTCGGGAGGGGGCGGGGCGGGGGTCCCGAGACATTGCCAAAGCATTTCCGGGGGTCCCCGGCCAAAAACGTTGAGAACCCCTGATCTAGTGCAAATTGTGTCGAGCGATTTATAGGTACATGAAGTGAAGGTTGTGCAAATTGGGCCAAATGTTCGATTTATTGTGAAAAACTGTAACACACGTTTCTCACAACAATAATGGCTTTCTCAAAGCTGCAGTATACCGCTCACCACCACACACAACTGAAAATGTCACACACAGAATGCTAAACCCCTGACACTCGTTTTGTGAGATGACTCTTTGCCGTCAAATCTCTGCTCACAAAATGGAACTTGTATTTTAATTTGGAACATGCAGAAACTATAGTAAAATACGCACATCACTTTAGTGGAGGGGGTTCATAAATGACATCAGAAAAAGAGAAGGGAACCCGCACAGCGCACACTCATCTGCTCCAAAAGTTTATTTATTGACAACGTTTGGAGCCAAGGCGCTTCATCTGGTCAAACTGCCATCTGGTCAGTTTCACCAGATGAAGAGCCTTGGCTCCAAACGTTGTCAATAAATACACTTTTGGAGCAGATGCAGGTTCCCTTCTCTTTTTCATTTGGTACACACAGCCATATTTTCACGACACACACATACCATTCATTGAGTAAACACACAACTAAGCATTTGCTACACACTACCAAGCATTCACAGCACAATTAAGTGCAAAACTGAAAACACAATCATAGAAATGGAACAGACCATATACGAATGACAATGACTCTGGACCCTATTTCTTCTTTTGTAAAATGACCCAGTGTAGGCCTATACCTGTGTCATAGTCAAACATAAAACAGCACACAAAACTGGTCGGAATAACGTGTTCCTTCCACGCGCTACGTCCGGCCAGGGAAATTCCCCCCTGTCAGGTGAAAAGAAGCAGCTTGGACTCCTCATGCATAGAAGGAGGCATGAGGTCAGTCCGCTGCCCCCCCTCAGGTTGGCAGAGGAAGTGTAGCGCCCAGGATTACATTAGATAATTGGCACTGGGTGAAAAAACTAGATTGCTAAATTGTGGGATAAAAAATATAAAAAATAAATAAATAATAAATAATAAAACAGCACACAAATATTCGCAAAAATTCATTTAGGCATGACGCCGGCCTCTGGTTCCTGTCTGGCCAGAGGGGCCTCGTCCACATCACAGGCAACGTTCTCCCTGTCCTGGTTCCTGTCTGGCCAGAAGGGCCTCGTCCACATCACAGGCAACGTTCTCCCTGTCCTGGTTCCTGTCTGGCCAGAGGGGCCTCGTCCACATCACAGGCAACGTTCTCCCTGTCCTGGTTCCTGTCTGGCCAGAGGGGCCTCGTCCACATCACAGGCAACGTTCTCCCTGTCCTGGTTCCTGTCTGGCCAGAGGGGCCTCGTCCACATCACAGGCAACGTTCTCCCTGTCCTGGTTCCTGTCTGGCCAGAGGGGCCTCGTCCACATCACAGGCAACGTTCTCTCTGTCTGCCCAGAAGGGCCTCGTCCACATCACAGGCAACGTTCTCCCTGTCCTGGTTCCTGTCTGGCCAGAGGGGCCTCGTCCACATCACAGGCAACGTTCTCCCTGTCCTGGTTCCTGTCTGGCCAGAAGGGCCTCGTCCACATCACAGGCAACGTTCTCCCTGTCCTGGTTCCTGTCTGGCCAGAGGGGCCTCGTCCACATCACAGGCAACGTTCTCCCTGTCCTGGTTCCTGTCTGGCCAGAAGGGCCTCGTCCACATCACAGGCAACGTTCTCCCTGTCCTGGTTCCTGTCTGGCCAGAGGGGCCTCGTCCACATCACAGGCAACGTTCTCCCTGTCCTGGTTCCTGTCTGGCCAGAGGGGCCTCGTCCACATCACAGGCAACGTTCTCCCTGTCCTGGTTCCTGTCTGGCCAGAGGGGCCTCGTCCACATCACAGGCAACGTTCTCCCTGTCCTGGTTCCTGTCTGGCCAGAAGGGCCTCGTCCACATCACAGGCAACGTTCTCCCTGTCCTGGTTCCTGTCTGGCCAGAGGGGCCTCGTCCACATCACAGGCAACGTTCTCCCTGTCCTGGTTCCTGTCTGGCCAGAGGGGCCTCGTCCACATCACAGGCAACGTTCTCCCTGTCCTGGTTCCTGTCTGGCCAGAGGGGCCTCGTCCACATCACAGGCAACGTTCTCCCTGTCCTGGTTCCTGTCTGGCCAGAAGGGCCTCGTCCACATCACAGGCAACGTTCTCCCTGTCCTGGTTCCTGTCTGGCCAGAGGGGCCTCGTCCACATCACAGGCAACGTTCTCCCTGTCCTGGTTCCTGTCTGGCCAGAGGGGCCTCGTCCACATCACAGGCAACGTTCTCCCTGTCCTGGTTCCTGTCTGGCCAGAGGGGCCTCGTCCACATCACAGGCAACGTTCTCCCTGTCCTGGTTCCTGTCTGGCCAGAGGGGCCTCGTCCACATCACAGGCAACGTTCTCCCTGTCCTGGTTCCTGTCTGGCCAGAGGGGCCTCGTCCACATCACAGGCAACGTTCTCCCTGTCCTGGTTCCTGTCTGGCCAGAGGGGCCTCGTCCACATCACAGGCAACGTTCTCCCTGTCCTGGTTCCTGTCTGGCCAGAAGGGCCTCGTCCACATCACAGGCAACGTTCTCCCTGTCCTGGTTCCTGTCTGGCCAGAGGGGCCTCGTCCACATCACAGGCAACGTTCTCCCTGTCCTGGTTCCTGTCTGGCCAGAGGGGCCTCGTCCACATCACAGGCAACGTTCTCCCTGTCTGGCCAGAAGGGCCTCGTCCACATCACAGGCAACGTTCTCCCTGTCTGGCCAGAAGGGCCTCGTCCACATCACAGGCAACGTTCTCCCTGTCTGGCCAGAAGGGCCTCGTCCACATCACAGGCAACGTTCTCCCTGTCCAGGCCCGAGTGGCGTATGAAGCCCTAACCTCCTCCATGGCCTGGAGCAGTGTGACCCTGGCTCTGTTCCGCTCATATACCTCCAAGCTGAAAATAACTCCTCAATGGGATTCAGGAGAGGATCTACTGTGGTCCTGGAACCACCTCACGCACTTGAGCAGACCAGAGGAAGCTCACATTGTCCCAGACAGCAAATTGCTCATGTCTAGAGATGCGCGGCTGTGGCTCAGGAGGTAGAGCAGGTCGTCCAATGATCGGCGGTTCGGATCCCGGCTCCTCCTGTCCACATGTCGAAGTGTCCTTGGGCAAGACACTGAACCCTACATTGCCTCCGATGAGTCGGTCGAGGACGCTGGCATCGACTGTTCGCCGCTTCACCTCCCAATGTGTGAATGAATGAACCATTGTAAAGCCATTTGTAGGTTGATGCTTTGAGATTTTATGTGAGAAGTGTGTGCAACAACTGAACATTGTGTGTAGTGTTTGGACAACAAGGTGATGTAATTGACATCAGAGTGTAAAGAAGGAAAGTCAGAGTCTAATGCAGATAAGGGAGTGATTACAGTAGAAGGTGCATGAAGTGAAGGTTGTGCCAAAGTTTAGCTTTTTGTGTTAACAATCATGAAAAACTGTAATGATGAACACCATATCAACTACCCTTATTCCATCACTCGCGGACACACGCACACACACACACACACACACAGTCACAGACACACACAGTCACAGTCACACACACACACACACACACACACTATCACACACACACACGCACGCACGCACGCACGCACACGCACGCACACACGTGCATGTGCGTACTGTAGGCTATCTCACAAGAACACTGCTCTTTGCTCATCCTTAGACCCAAGGCGAGAGAGAGGGGGGGGGGGGGAGAGAGAGGGGGGGAGAGAGAGGGAGATGGGGAGACAGAGGGAGATGGGGAGACAGAGAGGGGGGGGGAGACAGAGGGAGATGCACATAGAGAGAGAGAGAGAGAGGGGGGGGGGGGGAGACAGAGGGAGATGGGGAGACAGAGGGAGATGGGGAGACAGAGGGAGATGGGGAGACAGAGAGGGGGGGGGAGACAGAGGGAGATGGGGAGACAGAGGGAGATGGGGAGACAGAGGGAGATGCACATAGAGAGAGAGAGGGGGGGGGGGAGACAGAGGGAGATGGGGAGACAGAGGGAGATGGGGAGACAGAGGGAGATGCACAGAGAGAGAGAGAGGGGGGGGAGACAGAGGGAGATGGGGAGACAGAGGGAGATGGGGAGACAGAGGGAGATGCACAGAGAGAGAGAGAGGGGGGGGGGAGACAGAGGGAGATGGGGAGACAGAGGGAGATGGGGAGACAGAGGGAGATGCACAGAGAGAGAGAGAGAGAGAGGGGGGGAGACAGAGGGAGATGGGGAGACAGAGGGAGATGGGGAGACAGAGGGAGATGCACAGAGAGAGAGAGAGAGAGAGGGGGGGAGACAGAGGGAGATGGGGAGACAGAGGGAGATGCACAGAGAGAGAGAGAGAGAGAGGGGGGGAGACAGAGGGAGATGGGGAGACAGAGGGAGATGGGGAGACAGAGGGAGATGCACAGAGAGAGAGAGAGAGAGAGGGGGGAGACAGAGGGAGATGGGGAGACAGAGGGAGATGGGGAGACAGAGGGAGATGCACAGAGAGAGAGAGAGAGAGAGGGAGGGAGACAGAGGGAGATGGGGAGACAGAGGGAGATGCACAGAGAGAGAGAGGGAGAGAGACAGACAGACAGACAGACAGAGAGAGACGCACAGAGAGAGAGACGCACAGAGAGAGAGAGACAGAGAGAGAGGGAGAGAGACAGACAGACAGAGAGAGAGACGCACAGAGAGAGAGAGAGACAGAGAGAGAGACAGAGAGAGAGAGTAGCAGAGAGAGAGAGACAGAGAGAGAGAGTAGCAGAGAGCGCTTGTACTTTTCAGTGGGGTCACATGGTGGCGGCATGGTTAACAAGCTAACATGATTAAATTTAGCAGAGAGGCACAAGTCACATTGTCAACACACATCAAAGTCTACCCGCTGTACCGCAGGAGACTGTGGACTATTTGAACCCAAGAGAGAGAGACGAGAAGCAGGGGAAATAATGAAGAGCGATCTTTTAAAACATAAAAATAGGCATGTTACAGGAAATGTGACACAATGACGTTGCGATAGATGAGAGGGAGGCGAGTGTTGAGTTAACCTTTGAAATGAACCGTGTGAAGACGTTAGCATTTCACCGCGTCTTTTCTCGGTGTTATTCGTGTACAAAGCGAAGGGCCGCTGACGGCCGAGACTTGTGGTGGCAAGTACCAAGTACCAAGTACCAAGTACCAAGCCGTCTCCCTGACCTTGGAGTTATATCCTGGGCTTTAGGGGCTGAGTTTGTTGAGACCAATTGACCGGCCAGTTGCTTAACAGGCACTTAACATCATAACATGGCTCTGATGGCTGTCGAGAATATATATACGGCACTCCAACTGTGACACACAGGCCTTTATACTGTGATGTGCATGTCAACTGTGACACACAGGCCTTACTGTGATGTGCATGTCAACTGTGACACACAGGCCTTACTGTGATGTGCATGTCAACTGTGACACACAGGCCTTACTGTGATGTGCATGTCAACTGTGACACACAGGCCTTACTGTGATGTGCATGTCAACTGTGACACACAGGCCTTACTGTGATGTGCATGTCAACTGTGACACACAGGCCTTACTGTGATGTGCATGTCAACTGTGACACACAGGCCTTACTGTGATGTGCATGTCAACTGTGACACACAGGCCTTACTGTGATGTGCATGTCAACTGTGACACACAGGCCTTACTGTGATGTGCATGTCAACTGTGACACACAGGCCTTACTGTGATGTGCATGTTTATGAACCAGAAAGTGGCCATGCAGTCAGTTGAGAAAACAAATCATTGGATTGTTGAGTGGTGCAACCACTCCAAGGAACAGCAATGTCCGTGTTAACCTATGTGGCTATGTGACTATGTGTGTGACTATGAGTACCAGTAGGGGCAAAAGTGGCGCTGTTGTGCCAGAAACAGAGAGAGAGAGAGATAGTGCTGCACTGTTGCCTGCTAATTAGCCCCATATGTGCCCTCTCCCTACGCTCATTCTTCAGCTCCGAGGTCACACACAGGGCCCCTCCCACCCCGTTCAGAAACGGCGCATGTTTCCACAATTCCACGATTCTTACCCTTTTCTAAACAATTAACGTAGGGAGAGGGCACATATGGGGCTACCTGCTAATGAGAGAGAGAGAGAGGGGGGGGAGTTTCACCACTCAGCTCACACGGGTGTGATTTTTTCTAACTTAATTTAGGGGGCACGGTGGCACAGTTGGTAGTGCTGTCGCTTCACAGCTAGAAGGTCCTGGGTTCGATTCCCGCTGTGGGCGCTGGGGGCGTGTTCCCTCCTCCGTGTCATCAGTGCCCATATACCCAAGGCAGGGTTGGCGAAAGGGCCTTTCTGTGTGGAGTTTCAGCTTGGACTCCTCATGCATAGAAGGAAGCATGAGGTCAGTCCGCTGCCCCCCCCAGGTTGACAGAGGAGGTGTAGTGCCCAGGATTACATTCAATAATTGACACTGGGTGAAAGAAATTGGGTTGCAAAATTGTGGGCTAAAAATTATAGAAAAAAAGAAATGACTTCATTTACATGGATATTTGTGTCTCAAAAAGTAATTTGAAATAGTAAAAATGAGTTACGTAAGACAAACTTTAAGTCAGCCTAGGTATGTTTGAACATAATTTACTTAAAAATCCAAAATAGTGTTGCATGGCAGACTCTGCAACTCGACCGCCACCACTATTTGGTATTTTAAAATGAATTCCTTTAGCTCTCTGGAGTGGAAAGTATCCTTTTAAAAATGTCACGGGTGAATTTTAGGAAAATGGGGGTCGGCTAGGGGGGGGGGGGGGGGGGAGGGGGGGAAGAAGGATGAAAGGACGTTAAGGTCTTCAAATCGTATTTATACTGTCAAATAGTTAACCCATTTTGGACGAGAACCCCGTTTGGTGTTTTAAGCATTATGTTATGCTTTAGCTGTTGAAAAATAGCAGATCTACAAGCTCTACAAGCGATTTTTCGAAAATAGCAGACCTACAAGTTCATAGCGCGGCACCGAGTGCCGCACTATGAACTTGTAGGTCTGCTATTTTCGAAAAATCGTGAAAATGTGGCGCAAATCTTTGAATATATATTCTTTCAGAGCAAACGTTTTTAACTCAAATCTTTGCTTCTGGGGGGGGGGGGGGGGGGGTCCCTGAAACAACATATTCTCAGATGGGGGGTCGGGAGCCAAATACAGCCTTGACATGAAATATTGAGCACCACTGATACAGAAACATTTAGGCATTTCAGAAAACTGTCAGGATTTAGAAGACATTTTTTTAAATTTCGATGTCAGGCCTAAATGCGTTATGGGAATTCGGGGATTGGGAGCACAGAGGAAGCACACAACCCATAGTAACACTGTAGGGGTATTCCAGGACACACTTATAGAGAAAAGAATAGGGGAGAAAAAGAGGGTTTAGTACATCAGTGGAATCGAGGATTTAACCCATTCTGGGCGGGAACCCCTTTTGGTGTTTTAAGCATTATGAAAAATAGCAGATCTACAAGCTCATAGCGCGGCACCGAGTGCCGCGCTATGAGCTTGTAGGTCTGCTATTTTTGATAAATTGTGAAGCAAATCTTTATATATATATATATATATTCTTTTTTAAATGTTTTTTTTGTGGCTTTCGCCTTTATTTTATATATTTTTATAGAGGGACAGACAGTAGGCTGACAGGAAGTGGGGAGAGAGATGGGGGGGGAAGACATGCAGTAAAGGCCGTCGGGATTGGGAGTCGAACCCGCGGCACACTGCCAGACTGGATTACCAGCCAAGGTGCCTGGACCACTGAGCCATGGCCCAGGCCTATATATATATTCTTTCAGAGCGAACATTTTTAACTCATATATATTTGCTTCTGGGGGAGTCTCCGGAACCACATTTTTTCAGATGGGGGTCGGCGGCCGATTACATATAATTCTGGGGATCCTTGACATTAAATATTGTGCACCACTGATATAGAAACATAGGGTATTTCAGAAAACTGTTAAGGTGGTTGCACACTGGAAGCGTTTTTCGGAAAACCGACGTTTTTCCGTCACTTTTCCGAAAAACGCGTCCTTTAGGATTTTAGAAGACATCTTTTAAATGTCGACGTCAGGCCTAAATGGGTTAACATTCACTTATTCATACAACAGCACTAGCCCATTTCGGGCGGGAACCCCTTTTGGTGTTTTAAGCATTCTGTTCTACTTTAGCTATTGAAAAATAGCAGATCTACAAGCTCGTAGCGCGGCACCGAGTGCCGCGCTACGAGCTTGTAGACCTGCTATTTTTGAAAAATCGTGAAAATGTGGCACAAATCTTTGAATATACCTGTATATTCTTTCAGAGCGAACGTTTTTAACTCAAATCTTTGCTTCATGGGAGGTCACTGGAACAACATATTTTCACTCAGATGGGGGTCAGCGGTCAATTACATATATTTTGGGAGTCCTTGACATGAAATTGTTTGAGAACGACTGACATAGAAACATAGGTTTTTCACAATATTGTCTATTTAGAAGACTTTTTTTTTAAATCAGCCTCAGGTCTAAATGGGCTAGTATATTGGCACGCAGCGCATTAGGTATACAGTTTCAACACTTCCTTGTGGCCCCTGGAACACATTTCAATATTCCCATGAATAAAATGTAGGCTAGAAAGGCTACTATTTAGGAAGGGAGGGAGTGTCTGCGACACACTCGGGCTCTCACATTAACATGCCATGACTGCATTAGCAGTCGTGAAACTGCTAACAGGAACCCAGTATAACCAAATGCGGGTCAATGTAATCTTTGAGTGAGTGAAATTATGGAGACCATCTGCCACTCTCTGGCCATGCAGTAGGAAATAAATGTAGTACTATTGGAGATCTGCCGTGCTGCGTGTCCTCGTCCTTAGTACATAAATGAAATATAATATTTTATAATTTAGCATTTTATCCATCCGTCTTCAACCGCTTATCCGTAGTCGGGTAGCGGGGACAACAGCTCCACCAGAGTGCTCCAGACTACTGTAGGGATTATTAGGCAAGATTATGATGTCAATTAGCCAGAAATCAAATGCAACCCCGACTCGCCAGCGAATCGAATACACATTTAATTCCTATCTACTTGCATCTCATTAACGTCCAATTGAAGACGTGAGTCACTTAGCCTGTCAATATGCACATAGTTTCCACTCGGAATGAAGCGATTTGAAACTATGTACATACTGTGTATCTTATCATAAAAACGTCTATCTGAAGACGTGAGTTACGAATACCTGGTATGAATAAATACTGTGTTACAGTTCCCCCAATATAAAACAAATCAAATACACACAGACGGAATCAAAGAATAGTCCGGAGATTTGTTTAGATTGTACCAGCAAAATGAGATATTTATTATATCGAAATACTGTTACAACATACTTGTCATATACTCAAATAAAAACATAGCAAGAACGTGCGCGTCAGGGTTAATCCAATTCGGACATTAGCCAAAAAGACTTAACCATGCGCATTGAAAATATACTATTTGGTAGACTGTGGTATAGTTGCTTCTGACTAGTCTGCACATGAGTTGTGCAAAATAGCCAAGGGCAAACGTTATAAAGTCCAGTCTTACTCAAATAACAATTTCAACTATAGGTCCGTTCAGTTTACAAGCACAATGCAAAGATAGTTTTAGGAAGAAGAAAGAGGGAAGAGGCGCGAGGAGAGGCTCTGGTTGGCGTCACTTTCAGATTTAAATGACAAAACTAGGTCAAAAGGTAGCTAACCCTATCATTAGTTATCATGTCGTTCTGGGAGCTTGAATGTTATCAAATACATCCTTGACCAACCTTTCTGATGATGAAACCTCAGCGGCGCTCGGAAACTGGATACCAGGGTTAAGTTGACAAAATTAGTTTCCAGCGCGGCACGCGAGTGTATCTTTACTCGTCCGTCTTTAGTTAAGGTATAAAGTATGAAAGTCGATCAAATCGTTTCATATGGAAACCCACAAGTGGTAAACGGGACCGCTCTAAGTCCTGAGTTTCGCGGAGGTGCAGCCCCCCGGCTGCCGGTAAAAGAACGCACCGGCTGATGTGGTTCAGCCAGCGTCTCGACCAAAATGAGCAACGTGTCTTGGGTGACACACGTTATATTGAAAAGGGGTCTCAAACTAAATTAGGCGTTTTCCTTTGTCTAACTCCAAATCCAGTTTTAACCAGTTTTAGTTGGAGTCAACAGAATTGTTTATCCAGCTTTTTACGGCCCACAGGAAGAGGGAAAGACGCTGTCCTGTGCACCTATCACTCTCTCCTTATCGCTGAGCCATCTCCTCTTTCAAGCGTTAGTACACAGATGTGTGCGCACACGCGCACACACACACACACACACACACACACACACACACACACCCACACACACACACACACACACACACACACACACACACACACACACACACACACACACACACACACACACTCTCCCTTCAGCCTCGCTCACTCATTTTACATGTTCCATAGTTTCCATATGTCAACAGGTAGAAAATGATTATATTGAGAACAAAAACAGGGAGCATGTATTGCTGATTGGAGTATCAGTGGTGCGTGCGTGTGTTGTAATGTAACGAGGTAGGACACCCCATCTTGGTCCATCCTGTGAGAGTTCATCTCTCGGTCAGACCTGGGTCTGACCCTGGGTCGTGTCCTGATAGTCACCTCTCTCTTTCTCTTATTCGGTCTGTGGTCTCTCAAAAACCCCCCTTTGCTGTCAGGTTAATCCAGGGGTGGTTGATTGTTAATTCAGTTTGTAGACAAACGGGCGCATCTGGCACTTTTAGCAAGCCAGTGTAAGGGAGGAATGTTACTCCTTTTCACCTCACCATTGGGGCGTCTCTCTGATCTTACTTGCTCAGAGCGACACCGGTACTTGGGGGGAGGGAATCTGGTCCTCTTCCATTGTTCGGTTCAACTTGCATAATTGTCAATTACAAACCCTCCCAATGTCAGGCTACATATCCCCTCTCTAGGATAAATGAAGAGACAACGTTCGTGGACCTTCGTTTGGCCTAGTTACATATCCTGACCTCCATTCGGGACAAGATGTCAAGTTGAGGCCAATGGGGTGTCTGTCTTGCCCATAGGGCCCCTTTTTCGACAGTGGGGTCGCGTTCCCCTGTAGTGGTGTCAATGTTCGTAGCACTCCCTTGGATGCCCAGGATAGCACCTGTGACACAGGGGAAAGGTAGGAAAGGCAGTGTCTGTACGGTCGTTTCAGGTAGGTGTAGAGTTCTGCTGGGTGCAGAGTAGATTCCATGAGAGAGTGCACAGGCGACAGTGTCTGAATGTCATTCAGGCTTCCCCGAGCACGACATACGCTCCCAGGGGAAACAACACAATGTCAATTCATTCAAAACACTGTCATTCAGGTGGATGCCAGGTTCCGCTAGTCACGGAGCAGCATCCATGAGAGAGAGAAACAGGAGACAGTGTCTGAAGGTCATTCAGGCTTCCCCGAGCACGACATACGCTCCCAGGGGAAACAAAACAATGTCAATTCATTCAAAACACTGTCATTCAGGTGGATGCCAGGTTCCGCTAGTCACGGAGCAGCATCCATGAGAGAGAGGAACAGGAGACAGTGTCTGAAGGTCATTCAGGCTTCCCCGAGCACGACATACGCTCCCAGGGGAAACAAAACAATGTCAATTCATTCAAAACACTGTCATTCAGCTGGGTGTAATGCCCTCCAGGCATGGCGTAGCATTCATGTGGGGAAGAAAGAGCGGACAGGAGACAGTGTCTGTAGTGTCATCCAGGCGGATGCAAGGTTCCGCTAGGCGCGGGGTAACATCCATGTGAGGGAGAGAGAGGCAGGAGGCAGTGTCTGTAATGTCATTCAGGTGGGTGTAAGGCTTCCCCGAGCACGACCATACGCTCCCAGGGGAAACACAACAATGTCAAAACATGTCATTGCTGGCAGGTCAAAGTGTTATTGACCACATCATGCACCCAAAACGACATGGTTTCTCCTAAGTCATTTTACACTGAGCTCTCTACTCCTATTGATAAAGTTGTACTGGTCTAACCAGGGTGATAGAGAAGAGAAAAGTGGAACAAGGGCCAGAGTAGAAGAGAGGAAATAATACTTTCGTTTGTTAAAATAAAATTCAAACGATAACAGACTATAAGGAGCAAATGGCTCAACGTCTAGTGGAAATAATTATTTTGTCTGGTAAAAACAAACAAACGAAAAAACTAAGGAGCAATGGCTCACACTCTAATGGTAGAAAACAAAACAGTAACTACATTTTGTGACCACAGGTGGTTTAGCAGGCTAGTGCACCTACAGGTTTGAATTCATTCCGCTAGCGAGGTTGATGTTTGATCATGTCTCACACCGAGTCAGGAAACGGAACAAAAGGTCAACCCTCTATCTTAGGAAGCATTATTCTGCACAGGCACTTTGAGGTCGTTTTTATAATAATAAAACAAGAAAATGTAAACAAAAATTACTAATGGTGTGTGTGTTACACATACCAAGTGATCATCCCGTTTCGGTAGGGGAGGAGGTTTCTTACTGTTTCACGGGAAACAGGGTCCTATGTTGCTTAAACTATTTAGGGGAGAAACTCAATAGGCTAGGCACAACACAGCTAAGAGTTCTACAATGTAGAGCAGCCAACAAGGCACAGGGGACCTGTGCCTGCCGGTGAGTTCTCTCGCCTTGGTTTTGGTCTCAGAGTCTGTCAGTTCGGTGATTGTCTGGGGCGTGTGTAATTTGATTTGGTTTCGGTGTACCCATTTTGTCACTGGCTTGCCTTGGCCTTTCCCGATTTGTATCTTATAGGCTATCGGGGAAAACTTGTCCACTATATGGTACAGGCCTTTCCATTTGGGGAGGGACCTATTGTTCATCCCCTCTTGGTGAGCAAAAGTGGAACACCGAACCAAATCCCTTACTTGGAGCTGGTCCTGCGAGGGCCTTTTGCCATAGTGGGCTTTCTTGACCTCCATGCTCTTTGCCAAGTTCTTCTGAGAAGATCTGGCAAATGGTCCAATCCAATCTATCTGCAGATCTGCCCATGGGAACATAATTCCCCTCTCTTGTAAGGGTGTTCTCGGGGTTGGACTTGAAGGTTGGAACTGACAGCACGTCAAACAACCTTTCACATAATGAACCACGTCTTGGTACATTTTGGGCCAATAGGCCATCTGGCACAACTCATCGCAGGTTGCCTCGACACCTCGGTGTACAGCAGTTGGGGAGTTGTGGCCGAAGCTTAATAGTACCCCCCTGTGGTGCTGGGGTATAACTAGACGCGGAGAAGTATATGAATCAACAGCATACACCAACAGACCATTGCTCAGTGACATGTAGTCGCTTGACAACAGTAGTTGTGTTAGGTACTCTGTTGAGTCCCTGTCTGTGTCAGGGATAGGTGTTGGTGTGTCCCCAGCAAGGAGCGCCATCATGTGGGCTAGGGCTGGGTCAGCCGCCTGTAATGACACTAGATCAAAGTCTCTTTTCACAGGGGCCGTCGTCCCATCAGGGGACCGTTGGTCCCGCTGCAGTAACGCAGGGATTTTGCCAATGACCGGAATGGTCAGGCTGGAATCATAGAAGTCAGTGCTTATCAACAAACCCAAGTCTGTTCCTTCGCACAAAGTGACGTCGGTATCCAGCCGGTTGGTCACCAATGGGTCTGTAGACCTTCCTTCCACATCCAAAATGGGTGTGCCTTGGAAAGTCAGACTTTGCCGTAACTGGGCATCTCTCCCCCCTAAAGGAGGAGTCCCCGGTGGGGAATTAGTGCCCTGTAAGCAAGTTATTTCCAGCTGTGCCTCCACGAGGTCACTGTTGGTCTGTTGAAACTGGGTAAACTGCGCCTTGAGGTCGGCGATCTCTTGTTTAGCCCTATTCAACTTACTATCTGTGGTGGCTAGCTTGGTGACAATATCAGTCAAGCGAGCCTGTGTCTTTCGTAACTCAAGTTCATCAGTCAAGTCTTTTATCTGCTGCCGAGACCTGGCAATTGCCTCCACATTAGCTTTGGCTGCTAAGCAATCAAGCTCATGTAACCGGACAAAGTTTGCCAATACATGCCCAGCTAATTTCTCGCGTTCTGCCTCAGTGTAAAGTCTTGATTCAGCATGAGCACTAGCTAAAGTTTGGAGATTTGAAAGGACCGTGTCTGCATCTATTTGACCGACGTTAGGAATGTCAGAGCCTGTCAGACTAAGCATCTTTCTTATAGCTACGCAAGAATCCATGCTCCCTGTTCGTGTAGCTGGCTAACAGAACAGTATGCTTCTAAGCCGCAACAATTCTGTCAACAGACAGCGGTAGGAAACAATGCAACAACCACGCTCCCTCGCTGCCTCTCAGGTAAAAACAGCACTGTGGTCCTCAATTTGGTTTGAGGACAATTGTGCACAAGTGCAAAGGCTATATCGTTTGTGTTATTATTCCTGCCCCTAACCCCCCTTTTTATTAACACCCTTAGTTCCTTTTGCAAGGAAGAAAGGGAGTGAATAAAAATTAAAAAGGGAATAAACACACACAAAAAAAAATTGAATCAAAAATCTCAAACTGTAAATGTCCAAAATTAAAATAATTAATTAAACCCAATCAGTCAATTGCCTGATCAACCAAACCTCAAAGGTTTAATCAACCACACATCCAACCAAACGGAAATAACCAATTAAACCAGCAAGCTAATTGCCTGGTCGATCAAAACCTCAAAGGTTGTTAGATCCACCACTCATTTAGCCAGAAGGTTATTTCGAGCCTTAAATTTTAAATGCCACCAAGGAATGACTGAATCTCTTGAAATTCACACTCCTAATGACAAAATGGTATTAATTAAGTAAACTCAACAATTTAATTGCCTGGTCAATTAAAACTTCAACCACACACTTAAACAGAGTTTATTTTAAAAATCCCAGCGTCCAACGAGAGATCGGAATGAATCATTAAAATAATTAAGTCAATCCCCATCTCAAAATTGGAACTGTAATCTTCAAAACAAACCCATTTGAGCATAACAGGCCAATGAATCGACTGAAATCCTGAAAGATTTTAAAACGATCAGTCAACCAAAGTCCACCTTAAAAATTTAAAGTCAAATGATAATGCCTGAAATAAGCTAGGGCAGGGGTGTGATTAAAACGAATAACAAAAGACCTGTATCCCTTAAACAAAACAAGCTTGATTTTGCACAGAACAAAGGCTATGCAAATTTAAAGAATGCTCCAATTTTGTCCAAGGCACAGGCCGTAAATAGCAGAAACGTTTCACTTATGCACCACAAAATCAATTATCCACAACCGAATTTGCCTGAAATGAGCGTAAAAGAGGGTTTACGTGAGTTACCACAACACCACGCTATATGTTTACAAACACAAGCAAACAACGCAAAATGTCCCCACAGCAGTGAGGTAATTAATGAGCTACCAGTATATGCGAACTTAATGAGTGTATTTTGACACGCAAAATAACGTCCCCACCAAGTGCAAAGATTAAGAGGTGTTAATCTTCGTCAAGCAGCAAAACACACGACCATGCATGTGCCCTCTTACAGCTCACATAGTGAAGCTAATGTTATGACACGTGTGACACCAGCGACGGCCACTAGATGGGGCGGAACGCCTTACTTGTATCACAACAACGTGTCAGTAGGCTGGACACCAAGTGTCACGGCCTGAGACCCCCACCTCTCAGGGCGGAGTTCAGACGGGGGAAATCAAGATGGCGATTTTGCAATCTGGCTGGAAGCAGCGTCCCACAAGTACAGCGGAAACGCCCCACGTCACCAATTTCCAAAATGGCGACCTCGCAAAGTCGCAAAAAACAATGGCCAGAGTCCCCCGAACATTAGATGGTTTCACACTGTCTTTTGACCAACGTCACACCAAGTAAAAGTGTAACGCTGCTTGAACCGTACGGGCCCCGTAAAAGCAATCAAGCCTCTTCAACGACCAGACAGTCCACTAGATTTATTTCACTCCTGATTTAATGACCGGACACCTCAAAAACGACGCACTACGGCGACACTTAAGTCTAAATTCATACTAAACCTTTCAAAATGGTTTTTCTGTAATCCCGTGAGCCGCTATGGGTTCTAGACAATTCCCAGGCTCCAAATTAGCAATAGGCATTACACAATGACACTATACGAATTAAATCGATCAGCTAAATGGCAGAATAGATTCGTTGCAGAACGACCCACGAACAGCTTACGCTCGGAGCAATTGGCAACAGGGCGCTAGGAAATAAAATCTGTTAAAAACGATAGCCCTTGGTTTATTAATTTCGCTCCCTATATTAAACACCACAAGCCTCTGCAGAAAGCTGCGGATAAAATTGGGAGGGTATTCGAATGTAATGTTCTAGGTTCCAGCCACGGTCACAGCGTGAGACGCGGATCAAACCACTTACTCTAAAAACAACTCTAAAAAAAACAACCTCGATTCCAATTACATGTACATTAATTTCTCTCACATCGAAGGGTCTTATATAACACAGTAAACCAGTTCCGTTAACGGAGCACCATTATGTAGGGATTATTAGGCAAGATTATGATGTCAATTAGCCAGAAATCAAATGCAACCCCGACTCGCCAGCGAATCGAATACACATTTAATTCCTATCTACTTGCATCTCATTAACGTCCAATTGAAGACGTGAGTCACTTAGCCTGTCAATATGCACATAGTTTCCACTCGGAATGAAGCGATTTGAAACTATGTACATACTGTGTATCTTATCATAAAAACGTCTATCTGAAGACGTGAGTTACGAATACCTGGTATGAATAAATACTGTGTTACAGTTCCCCCAATATAAAACAAATCAAATACACACAGAGGGAATCAAAGAATAGTCCGGAGATTTGTTTAGATTGTACCAGCAAAATGAGATATTTATTATATCGAAATACTGTTACAACATACTTGTCATATACTCAAATAAAAACATAGCAAGAACGGGCGCGTCAGGGTTAATCCAATTCGGACATTAGCCAAAAAGACTTAACCATGCGCATTGAAAATATACTATTTGGTAGACTGTGGTATAGTTGCTTCTGACTAGTCTGCACATGAGTTGTGCAAAATAGCCAAGGGCAAACGTTATAAAGTCCAGTCTTACTCAAATAACAATTTCAACTATAGGTCCGTTCAGTTTACAAGCACAATGCAAAGATAGTTTTAGGAAGAAGAAAGAGGGAAGAGGCGCGAGGAGAGGCTCTGGTTGGCGTCACTTTCAGATTTAAATGACAAAACTAGGTCAAAAGGTAGCTAACCCTATCATTAGTTATCATGTCGTTCTGGGAGCTTGAATGTTATCAAATACATCCTTGACCAACCTTTCTGATGATGAAACCTCAGCGGCGCTCGGAAACTGGATACCAGGGTTAAGTTGACAAAATTAGTTTCCAGCGCGGCACGCGAGTGTATCTTTACTCGTCCGTCTTTAGTTAAGGTATAAAGTATGAAAGTCGATCAAATCGTTTCATATGGAAACCCACAAGTGGTAAACGGGACCGCTCTAAGTCCTGAGTTTCGCGGAGGTGCAGCCCCCCGGTTGCCGGTAAAAGAACGCACCGGCTGATGTGGTTCAGCCAGCGTCTCGACCAAAATGAGCAACGTGTCTTGGGTGACACACGTTATATTGAAAAGGGGTCTCAAACTAAATTAGGCGTTTTCCTTTGTCTAACTCCAAATCCAGTTTTAACCAGTTTTAGTTGGAGTCAACAGAATTGTTTATCCAGCTTTTTACGGCCCACAGGAAGAGGGAAAGACGCTGTCCTGTGCACCTATCACTCTCTCCTTATCGCTGAGCCATCTCCTCTTTCAAGCGTTAGTACACAGATGTGTGCGCACACGCGCGCACACACACACACACACACACACACACACACACACACACACACACACACACACACCCACACACACACACACATACACACACACACACACACACACACACACACACACACACACACACACACACACTCTCCCTTCAGCCTCGCTCACTCATTTTACATGTTCCATAGTTTCCATATGTCAACAGGTAGAAAATGATTATATTGAGAACAAAAACAGGGAGCATGTATTGCTGATTGGAGTATCAGTGGTGCGTGCGTGTGTTGTAATGTAACGAGGTAGGACACCCCATCTTGGTCCATCCTGTGAGAGTTCATCTCTCGGTCAGACCTGGGTCTGACCCTGGGTCGTGTCCTGATAGTCACCTCTCTCTTTCTCTTATTCGGTCTGTGGTCTCTCAAAAACCCCCCTTTGCTGTCAGGTTAATCCAGGGGTGGTTGATTGTTAATTCAGTTTGTAGACAAACGGGCGCATCTGGCACTTTTAGCAAGCCAGTGTAAGGGAGGAATGTTACTCCTTTTCACCTCACCATTGGGGCGTCTCTCTGATCTTACTTGCTCAGAGCGACACCGGTACTTGGGGGGAGGGAATCTGGTCCTCTTCCATTGTTCGGTTCAACTTGCATAATTGTCAATTACAAACCCTCCCAATGTCAGGCTACACTACCCTCTCCAGAGCAACATCAGTGACTTCCTCCTGTGTTTCCTCCAACTGCGCCTTGGTCTGCCCCGGGGTCTCCTCCCAGTGGGACGTGTGTCGAGGACCTCCCTAGGGAGACGCCCGAGAGGCATCCTAACCAGATGCCCCAGGGTCTCTCCTCCCAGTGGGACGTGCGTCGAGGACCTCCCTAGGGAGACGCCCGAGAGGCATCCTAACCAGATGCCCGAACCACCTAAGCTGGCTCCTTTCCAGGCGAAGGAGCAGCGGTTCTACTCTGAGTCTCTCTCGTGTGACTGAACTTCTCACCCTATCTCTAAGGGAGATGCCAGCCACCCGTCGAAGAAAACTCATTTCGGCCGCTTGTATTCGCAACCTTATTCTTTCGGTCATGACCCACACACTTCATGACCATAGGTGAGAGTAGGAACGAAGATTGCTCGGTAGACGTAGAGCTTTGCCTTCTGGCTCAACTCTCTTTTCGTCACAACAGTGCGGTACAGCGACTGCAATACCGCCCCATGCCGCTCCGATTCTCCGGCTGATCTCCTTCTCCGTCCTCCCCTCACTCGTGAACAAGACCCCGAGATACTTGAACTTTAGCATTTCAGTAGATTCATAATTTAGCATTTTATGTAGACATAGCACATATAGCACTCTTTAAGTCTTTGTTGGGAAGATAATTTGTCCGGAATTGGATACATTCCGCAAAACAAACTGAAATGTCAGACACATGTTTTTGATATATTTATTTATTTTGGTCCAAAACTCCCTGTGTGATTTTTTTTACATTCCACTATCCCTCCACAATTCCCAACATATACCTCCTACACTAAACCCTCCTCTCCCTCCTCCTGGCTCCCTGTGTCTCCTATGTATGCAGCAGACAGTGAAGGGCACAGAGGACTCCCGCTCTGCTCCTCATTAGAACAATATGTGTGATACCTTTTACAGTTGTCACAATGAGGGGGTATATCTGGCCATACCGCCCCCCTCTGGCAGGAAGGCCTGTCACATCAATGACCAGCGCTACTCTCTGATTGTGCCGTCGCCCAAAGGTTACAAATAACAAAAAGGATTCTAATCTGCAATGCTATAATTAAATACGCAAATCTCCCAAGTGAAATCGCTTGTTTCGGAGACGAGGCTGTCATTTTTTCAACAATCCTTTTTAAGCGATATTTCTGTAGTAGCAATGTAGTTTTGATTTGTCCACTTTGATAACTTGCATGTAGTGTGTGTGTGTGTGTGTGCGTGTGCGTGTGCGTGTGCGTGTGTGTGCGTGTGCGCGCGTGCGTGCGTGCCTGCGTGCCTATATATGTGTATATGTAAGTTTCACTGCAATTTGACAAATTATATTTCTGGACTTCGAGGGACTTGTTTGACAGCTGGGAAAAATCTTGTTATCGTTTGAGATGGAACTCTCGCTGATTTTTGAAGTGGCTAAAGATGATGTAAAAGTGTTGATTGGAATGCCAGTAAATGCTAATTGCTTCCTGTGGGAAGAGTTATGACAGGGATGACAGCGAGAAGAGGAGGAGGAGGAGGAAAAAGCTATAAAAATGCCTTCCATAAAACAATGACATACACCTCCTGACAGATGTGCCCGAGCTCGTAACAAACCCTATATATCAATTTATTGATCCATTGATAGCGCAATTCCTACCCCATGAAAAGGGAAGCAGGCCGTCTGAACGAGCACACGATACACACGGGAAGAGTGCTGCAGCCTCACTAATAATACGTCAAGTACAGCCTGTCAGGAGCTAAAGCAAGTTGAGGGTTTTTTAACCCAGTCTGGGCGGGGAGCCCCTTTTGGTGTTTTAAACTAAAGCATTGTGTTATACTTTAGCTATTGAAAAATATCAGATCTACAAGCTCATAGCGCGGCACCGAGTGCCGCGCTACGAGCTTGTAGGTCTGCTATTTTTGAAAAAACTTGAAAATGTGGCACAAATCTTTGAATATATATTCTTTCAGAGCCAACGTTTTTTAACTAAAATCTTTGTAGGGTCCCTGAAACAACATATTTTCAGATGGGGGGTCGGCGGCCATATAATTTTTGAGGTCCTTGACATGAAATATTGCAAACCACTGATACAGAAACATGAGTTTTTTTCAGAAAAAAATATTTTTTTTTTATTTCGACGTCAGGTCTAAGTGGGTTAAAACTGGGGGAAATCGTGTAAAAGAGTTGAAGAATTATCTTGGGTTTCACTGTAGTGTATTTCACACTTAGAGGGGAAACGTCTCTACTGGAAATGTCAAGGTGTTTTAACCCATTCTGACCTGAGATCAGATTCTAAAAATGTCTTCTACATCCTGACAGTTTTCTGAAAAACCGTTCTCAAACATTTTCATGTCAAGGACCCCCAAAATTATGTTATTGGTCGCCGACGCCCATCTGAAAATATGTACAGTAGTTCCATGGACCCCCCAGAAGCAAAGATTTGAGTTAAAAACGTTAATAGAATATATATTCAAAGATTTGCACTACATTTTTCACAATATTTCAAAAATAGCAGACCTACAAGCTCGTAGCGCGGCACTCGGTGGTGCGCTATGAGCTTGTAGATCTTCTATTTTTCAATAGCTAAAGCATAACATAATGCTAACACCAAAAGGGGTCCCCGCCCAAAATGGGTTAAGGAAGAAATATGCCTCTGTGTGGAACAGCAATCGGTAAAAAGGTGACCTTGAGCCTCTCAGATTCTCCCTTTCAAGTTTTTTATTGCATGAGAACGATGACTGATGGAGGTACCAGTGGAAAAAAAATTAATCACCCAAAATAAATGTTAAATGCTATACAACCGTAAACCACAAGGGCCACACTGTATGCTGTATAATGCTTATACATTATTATTATTATTATTGTTATCATTAGGGGTGTTCCGATCACGTTTTTTTGCTCCCGATTCCGATTTGAGATGCTCCGATGATCGGCCAGTGATCGGTGATCGGCCATATCGGCCAATATTCACTCTGATCGGTAATCGGCATTTACCCTATCTGGAGAAACTGATCTTTTACACCATTTGAGTGGTATAAATGTCAATCAGATATAGAGTATAATATTATAATGTATCATTTTTGGGACGGGCCTAAACATTCTCCCCTTCCTCCTCCCCACACACACAGGAACAGTTTTGACGTTGTTTTTTTTGTTTTGTTTTTTCAATGTATTTGTATTGAGGCTCTGAGATTTCACAGCTGTTCAATCACAATTCAATGTAAATAGAACCACACATTTTTTCTTTTTTCAACATAGCATAGAAAAACAACAAGAACCACAATACGGACATTACAATGCACAGACAAAAAACAAACGAAAAAAAAAAAAAAAAAGACAAAACCAGTACACCACAGTCTTGACATGATTACATTACAGGTCACCAGAGTCTTTGTTATTCACTACCGTTCAATACGGTACATTGAAGCACAGTCTAGAAGGGTCCACTGTATCTAAGACTGGTTCCCATACCTTTGTGAACCCTTCCATGTTATCACGGAGGAGATAAGTCAGTTTCTCCAGAGGAACCACAGTCATTACCTCTTTGTACCAATCATCCAGTGTAGGAACGTCTCTATGAATCCAAAGCTTGAGTATAGTCTTCCTCGCTATGTATAAGAGTATTCCAACCAATTTGGCGTTGTGTCTGGTCCTTGCACTGGATACCTTAGCTGCTAGTACACACTGGAGAGGTGACAAGTTCAAATTATATCCAAGCAAGGTGTCCAGCTCATTCTTCACCTCATTCCAAAACTTGACGTTGGTTTTGATATATAATAATTTTGGAAATATTAAAATTTGCAACATTTCACAAGATCAGTATCGGTATCGGACATATCAGTATCGGACATATCGGTATTGGTAATCATGAGAAAAACAATCGGTGATCGGTATCGGTCCAAAAAAACCTGATCGGAGCATCCCTAATTCCGATCATTTGATTTAGAGACACGCCGATATACCGATGTTTCCCGATGTGAGAAATGTACAGTTGGAGGCCATCGATATTGTCCTTTTCTTTTTGCTGAGGTTTGCGTGATCTGCGCAAAAGGACAGTTAACCCATTTTGGGCGGGAACCCCTTTTGGTGTTTGCATTATGTTATGCTTTAGCTATTGAAAAATAGCAGATCTACAAGCTCATAGCGCGCCACCGAGTGGCACGCTACGAGCTTGTAGGTCTGCTATTTTTGAAAAATCGTGAAAATATTTATTTCAGAAAACTGGAGGATTTAGAAGGATTTTTTTAAATGTTGAGGTCAGGCCTAAATGGGTCAAATGATAAGGGACAATATCGGTGGCACCCAACTGTATGTCCCTCTAGTCTCTAGTCTGTTGCCTTTCAATTGTTCAAAGGCAAAAAATATGTGACTACTTTTATTAGAACTATAGAAGGACTGTCGTCGTGTATTTTTTTGTATTTTTTTCATGTCATATGAAAGCAGGGAATCATAGCAAAAAACTAATGATGTATTGGTTAATTAGATTGAGTGAATCAGTACATCAATCACTACAGCTTATGGAACTGAAGTCAAAGTTAAAACTCTGTTTTCACTAGAGAAAACACCATTTGCATGGCTTTAATTTGGCTGTCATTCAGAGATAGATAATAGGCCTACTACAGCACATTATCATAATGCATATAGTGGGGGTTGCATTACTTTGTTTTCATCATTCATGGGTCTATTTCACGCCTCTGTGAATGTCTTTGTTGCATGATCTCTGAGACCAAGTGACCAGATTTGACTGAGAGACTGCCATCGCGCAAATTCCAGCTTTTCACCAGAGGAGAAAAACCTTTTTTTTATTTTTTTCCCCCCAAAATGAGTTTATAGCACAGGCAGACTCATCACATACTAGAGCATGTCTGAAATAAGTGTCAGAGCTGAAATCGACATGTAAATATGAAATAAATGCTTACACATGTAGCTAGGAGTAATGTTAGAGACCACAGAAGTGAACCTTTCAAGCCTGTTTTCTCAACTCACTGTTTCTCTGCAAGACATTACTCTATAAGCCATATCTCCTACACTGGTGGGTCAAACTGAACAACCAATATGTCAATTTAAAGCTATGATTCCCTGCTTTCATATGACATGAAAAAACGAAAATTCTAAAAAGTCCAATGGCAGTCCCTCAGTCAAATTTAGTCACAAGTGTTTGCCACTGCTGGAACTACAGTGCCCCAGGAGGACAAAACATCAAGCATAAACCAGCCTATTTAGACACACTATTTTATTAAAAAAAGAAAAGAAAAAAAATCTCTGATTTATTTATCCCGATCCCGATCCTTATTTTGAAAATGACATGATCTGCTCCGATTTTCCGATCACCTGATTGGATCAGGACATCCTAATGATCATTACGACTGATGAAAGACAAAGGGCGGTTTAGACACATCACTGATGAGACATTACATGTTTGAAGTGTTAACCCATTTAGACCTGAGATCAGATTCTACAAATGTCTTCTACATCCTGACAGTTTTCTGAAAAAGCTATGTTTCTATGTCAGTCGTCAAAAATAGCAGACCTACAAGCTCGTAGCGCGCCACCGAGTGGCGCGTTACGAGCTTGTAGATCTGCTATTTTTCAATAGCTAAAGCACAACGTAAATCCTGACAGTTTTCTGAAAAACCTCATGTTTCATGTGTCAGTCGTTCTCAAACATTTTCATGTCAAGGACCCCCAAATAAATATGTAATTGGCCGCCGACCCCCCCATCTGAAAATATGTTGTCCCCAGGGACCTTCCAGAAGCAAAGATTTGAGTTAAAAATGTTCGCTCTGAAAAGAATATTCAAAGGTTTTCATGATTTTTCAAAAATAGCAGAACTACGAGCTTGTAGATCTGCTATTTTTCAATAGCTAAAGTATAACATAATGCTTAAAACACCAAAAGGGGTTCCCGCCCAAGATGGGTTAAATTGAGATAAATGACCTGGGGGGGGGGATGGGGGGGAGGATAAAAAAATAAAGCTCACAATGTGTCACAATGTGACACATAAAGTGACATTGAAGAAGAATGGTTGATGTTCAAAGCCTCCATTGGTGAATCTGTGGCTGCGGGGAGCTGAGCTGTGAAGGCCATATAGGGACAAACATCCTGGTGGTCAGGGCAGTGGTGTTTTTGGCAGCAAATTTTGATTTTTAGTTCTAGTCATAGTCTCTTGAATAGTCTCTTGAATAGTTTTCATATAGTTTTAGTCACATTTTAGTCACCTGGAATGTGTAAAGGTCTCCACACACGAATTGGACGAATCGGACGAATCAGATTTTATGATGAATTCCTGTTCTGTTCTTTGTCTATATAGAAGTGTCTATTTGTACGTCTCTAAATGTTTTGATGAATTGAACATGGTGGACCCTGTTGTAAACAAGTGTAATGCTTAATTGGGTCGTCCACTCACAGTTAACAGCCTTTGTATTGAGTCATTCTGCAAACTGTTAATACATGATGCTGTCATAATGATTGATTTTACACTTGCTGAAAGTAGCTGATCTACAAGCTCACAAGGCGTCGCGATGCAACGCGCTGCGTGTTAAAGTCGGCGGGGCGAACGTTTCTCAAGTTACGTGGATCACAACGGTACACACACACACACACACACACACACACACACACACACACACACACACACACACACACACACACAGACAGACAGACAGACAGACAGACAGAGACGTGGTGTATTTATAGATAGATATTTATATCGTATATATCTTTTTTTTCGTTTGCTTTTAGTTTGCATTTTATGAATTTATATATATTTTTAAGGCGAATATTGTAACTGGCACAAGCAGGCAGGGAGCCCAGACAGAGTGCATCAATAGTGTGTCCAGGCCGGTGAGCCATTTATCCCATTATGAGCGGGAACCCCTTTTTGGTGTTTTAAGCATTATGTAATGCTTTAGCTATTGAAAAATAGCAGATCTACAAGCTCATAGCGCGGCACCGAGTGCCGCGCTACGAGCTTGTAGGTCTGCTATTTTTTTTTTAATCATGAAAATGTGGCTCAAATCTTTGAATATATATATTATTTCAGAGCGAACGTTTTTAACTCAAATGGGGAGGTCCCTGGAATTACATATATATTTGGGGTTCCTTGACATGAAAATGTTTGAGAACCACTGACATAGAAACATGGGTTTTTTTGAGTGGTGCAACTGCACCAAAGGAACAGCAATGTCCGTGTTCACCCATGTGTTCACCCACCCACCCATGTGACTATGAGCACGAGTACCAATGACTACCAAAAGTGGCGCTGTTGTGCCAGAAACAGAGGGAGAGAGATAGTGCTGCACTGCTGCCTGCTAATGAGAGAGAGAGAGAGAGAGAGAGGAGGGGGGTTGGGGGTGGGGTGAGTTGTGGCTCAGGAGGTAGAGCAGGTCGTCCAATGATCCATGGGTCGGCGGTTCGAATCCCGGCTCCTCCTGTCTACATGTCGAAGTGTCCTTGGGCAAGACACTGAACCCCAAATTGCTCCCGATGCTGGTTGGTACTACCTTGCATGGATTCCGCCGCAATCGGTGTATGAATGGGTGAATGTAATGCACATTTCTATCTATGTAAAGCGCCTTGGATAAAGGCACCATTTAGTTGCACCACTCAGTTCACACGGGTGTGATTTTCAGAAAACTGTCATGATTTAGAAGACATTAGTAGAATCTGGTGTCAGGCCCAAATGGGTTATAACGTTGAGCACAGTGAAACCGGTCCCTGTGGTCCAGTGGAGAGGAGTATAAAATGCATCCAACCCAGAAGACACTGCAATAGTAATGTTTCACGGTTCTTTATGGGTCCATTCAATACAAATAATGAATTTAATGTAACACACTTTTTTCTTTCAAGGTCAAAAGAAAAAGTTTCACCATTTTTAGAGTCGTGCAGTATAGCTGGCTGGGGTAAAATGGTGTTAATATTGGATGGTCTATGTTATGTATCTGCGTGCGTGCGTGCGTGCGTGCGTGCGTGCGTGCGTGCGTGCGTGCGTGCGTGCGTGCGTGCGTCCCTCCACAGTTGAAACGGAGGTCAGTGCTGTTGATGTCGAAGTGTTACAGCCACACACACACACACACACACACACACACAGTGTTACAGCCACACACACACACACACACACACACACACACACACACAGTGTTACAGCCACACACACACACACACACACACACACAGTGTTACAGCCACACACACACACACACACACACACACACACACACACACACACAGTGTTACAGCCACACACACAGCCACACACACACACACACACACACACACACACAGTGTTACAGCCACACACACACACACACACACACACACACACACACACAGTGTTACAGCCCCACACACACACAGCCACACACACACACACACACACACACACACAGTGTTACAGACACACACACACACACACACACACACACACACACACACACACACACACACACAAACACAGTGTTACAGACACACACACACACAAACACAGTGTTACAGACACACACACACACACACACACACACACAGACACAGTGTTACAGACACACACACACACACACACACACAGTGTTACAGCCACTGAAGGACAATCACGGCCACTAGTCTTCCCGTCAGTGTTGATTTCATCGACTGAAACTAAGACGAAAAATGTTCGGCGAATACCTTTTTTCACTGAGGAAAACTAAATGGAAACTAAATAAAACTAAGATTAAATATATTGACAATTTCGTCAACAAATAAAATCTAGAGTAAAATGTTAGGAAAGGACTAGTCGACAAGAGATGCAGTATAAGTCATTTTACACTAGGTTGCATGCTAAAAAAATTGCTGATCTTCAAGCTCACAACGTGTCTCGTTGCGACGCGTTGTGAGCTTGTAGATCAGCTATTTTCAGCAAGTGTAAAAACAGTCATTACGACGGCATCAAGGCCCGCCAAAATACATTTTAGTCGACTAAAACATTCCAGGTGACTAAGATCTGACTAAAACTAAGTGAAAACTATTCAAGAAACCATGACTGAAACTAAAATCAAAAGTTCCTGCCAAAAACAACACTGCTTCCCGTAAGAGTCCCTAAACACCAAGGAAGTCAATGCAACAAATAACATGGTCTACAACTTTAAATAACATGGTCTACAACTTTAAATAACATGGTCTACAACTTTAAATAACATGGTCTACAACTTTAAATAACATGGTCTACAACTTTAAATAACATGGTCTACAACTTTAAATAACATGGTCTACAACTTTAAATAACATGGTCTACAACTTTAAATAACATGGTCTACAACTTTAAATAACATGGTCTACAACTTTAAATAACATGGTCTACAACTTTAAATAACATGGTCTACAACTTTAAATAACATGGTCTACAACTTTAAATAACATGGTCTACAACTTTAAATAACATGGTCTACAACTTTAAATATATGACAAATTAAAGGACATCGTAAAATATAAAAGCTAGTTCTTGATGACGGATTTATTTGTGTCTGAAAGACTCACAATAGATGCTAAAACAATCGGAAAATTACTTTTAAATTACTTCCTGTGAACAAAAACGTGCTGCACGATGCCATACATAGACTCTTATGAATATAAATGAATCTTGATTTCATTCACCGGTTTGATTCCAGTGCAAAAAGCCATTGCAGTCCCAATTTAAAAATCCATTTTCAATCATACAAGTACATCAAAATAGTACTTGCAGTAAATTCAGTACTTGAGTAATCTACTTAGTTATACATTCCACCCCTGGACATCAGTGGTGCATTCAATTAATGGATAGAACATCCGGACGATAGGTGAATCAATAGAGAGGCTGCTGTATTGATATGGCAATGAACGGCATGAATATGTCTGGGTGATCAGTGTTGCCAAACGTACCTCTATTTAAAGGTATATTCAGTGATTTCACTTCATTCAAATACCACTTTTTTTTTCTTTTTTCTTTTGGGATAATCCTCCCTACTATAGAGTGTGCTGACCATATAAGGAGTTCCTCCCTGTCCCCAATGAGCCCCTGGGGTAAAAAAAACCCTAGTTTCAGTTTTGGTGGCGGGTGGCAAAGCCTTCATCCAATCAGGATGAGAGGGGCCTTCCTCCAATCATGATCGAGCCTTGGTGCACATGTTGGCCTGTTGCACTTCCCCCCACTGTAGAGCGTGCATGTGCACATTTTGTTACCGGGGCGGACTGGGTGGTTTTCCAAATCACCCACATCACTGAATGCTCCTTTAACGTTATCAAAGCCCCCCTTGCAAGTTGCAATGCACTCCCTTCCCAGACCCCTTGTTAGGATGTTTAGACATTTCGGGCTCCATCTCTCCTTCATTTTGGGATTTAGTATTGTGTAAGAGGCGGTCCCCTGTAAAAAATGCTTAGCACACTAAATTAACTTTGTACAACTAAGAATATATAATGGTACACTGTTAATACTGTATAGTATTTGGAAATCCCTAGAGGTCACATAAACCCTTGAATGATTGTGCAGGGTCAAACCACATATCGACTGGACTGCTGGATCCAGACCTGGTGCTCTGGTACTGGACTACTGTGACTGCTGGACCCAGAGCTGGTGCTCTGGTACTGGACTACTGTGACTGCTGGATCCAGACCTGATGCTCTGGTACTGTCCTGGACTGCTGTGACTGCTGGATCCAGACCTGATGCTCTGGTACTGGACTGGACTACTGTGACTGCTGGATCCAGACCTGATGCTCTGGTACTGGACTGGACTACTGTGACTGCTGGATCCAGACCTGGTGCTCTGGTACTGGACTGGACTGATGTGACTGCTGGATCCAGACCTGATGCTCTGGTACTGTCCTGGACTGATGTGACTGGATCCAGACCTGGTGCTCTGGTACTGTCCTGCAGCAACACCTGCATTTACTTTAAAAAAATGAATTGTAGAATTCCGACAAGATATTAAACTAGCACAGTATTACTGTGTCTGAACCCTGATTTTATATTTGTATTAATAATCCCCAACAATGCTATTATGTTCGTCATACTTTTTTAAAGCTAAGCAGCTGCTCTCGAGAAGAATGGTATTATGTGACAAAAGGTGTTTTATTGTCACTAATCTCTAGCCTGTACCCTATGCCAGAATTAATTTAATTTGAATACTTGAGCTCAAGGAGAGAAAACTCTTCTTTTAATTTGGAGGGAGGCAGGCAACCTTGGCACTTTATGACAAAGGGGAAAAAGCGTCACATTGTTGTGGCTCCATTGTACATTTCTCCCTAACAAAAAAAAAATACAATGTTGAATTTAACAATCCCAAAATGTCTTATAGAGTATATATGAATAGAGACGGAACCGGATATTTCCTCCCATCCACTTGCATTAAATTGCTCAAAAGCGCATGAGGCGATTTCACTCAGGAGTGCATTCTGGGATGGATTTGCCCCAAACACATGAACGCGCTGGCCGTTGACTATCATTGCACGCGTTCACGTATGAAACAGCGTTCACGTGTCATCATGAACGTGCACAATGATAGTCAACGGACCAGCGCGTTCATGAGTTTGGCCCAGCGCTGCAATACCAAATTCGGCCACTATGTCCATTTCGCCTCAGGGTTTCCTCCGGGTATCGTCTCTATTCATATATACTCTAAGCAAAATGTACATTTGTGTTTTATTGCCCCCCTCCCCCCATCAAACAACAAAAGTGTTTGGTCAAACCATGCATGACTTCCATTGGAAAAGCATTGAGGCGGCCATCAAACACAGACAGAACACAGAACGTGCGTTTGATATGTGTGTATGAAGCCTTCAACAACCATGCAGTTATACTATAGTATAGAACCCTTAACAGTTAAATAATGACACGGGCTAGGGTTTAACCTTAGAGTATATATGAATAGAGACGGCACCCGGATGAAACCCTGAGGCGAAATGGACATAGTGGCCGAATCTGATATTGCAGCGTGGGCCCAAACACATGAACGCGCTGGTCCGTTGACTATCATTGTGCACGTTCACGATGACACGTGAACGCTGAATGCCTGCAATGATAGTCAGCGGCAGCGCGTTCATGTCCCAGAATGCACTCTGTTCCTACCCAGAATGCACAGTGAAATCGCCTCATGCGCTTTTGAGCAACTTAATGCAAGTGGATGGGAGGAGAACTCGGGTGCCGTCTCTATTCATATATACTCTAAGGGTTTAACCCATTTTGGGCGGGAACCCCTTTTGGTGTTAGCATTATGTTATGCTTTAGCTATTGAAAAATAGCAGATCTACAGCTCGTAGCGCGCCACTTGTAGGTCTGCTATTTTAGAAAAATCGAAGAACGACTGACATAGCATAGCAAACATAGCTTTTTCAGAAAACTGTCAGGATGTAGAAGACATTTTTAGAATCTGATCTCAGGTCTAAATGTGTTAAAGCATGGCCCATAAATACATACATGAGGCCGTACTGTAAGTCACCTGCCATGTGCCATATCGACCAGCCAGCATACAGAGAGTCCAGGGGCTTTCTCTGGGAAACCAGAAATAACAGCTAAATTAAATATTTAGCCTTTCATGAGCAGAGGCAATATTTGAGACTATTGGGACCCTGGGCTAAAACAATCCCACGGTGCCGTTCCGATGGACTTGAAGGAGCCCTTATATTGCTCTCCTGGACCCCACAGGTACTTGAAGGAGCCCTTATATTGCTCTCCTGGACCCCACAGGTACTTGTGTCTGCCTTGCTTGTTCATAAAATTGCCTTCTGTATGTGGGGCCTTTTTGCTTTCCTCTTAACCCATTTAGACCTGACTTCGAAATTTAAAAAATGGCTTCTAAATTCTGACAGTTTTCTGAAATACCTCATGTTTCTGTATCAATATTTCATGTCAAGGACCCCAGAAACTATATGTATTTGGCCACCGACCCCCATCTGAAGATATGTTGTTCTAGGGACCCCCCAGAAGCAAAGATCTGAGTCGCTCTGAAAGAATATATATTCAAAGATTTGTTCACAATTTTTCAAAAATATCAGAACTACAAGTTCATAGCTTTGAGCTTGTAGATCTGATAGTTTTCAATAGCTAAAGTATAACATAATGCTTGAAACACCAAAAGGGGTTCCCGCCAAGATTGAGTTAATTCAGGGTCAGGCTCTGGAACAGTGGGTATATAAGTCGGGCCAATTTTAAAGAGGGACCCCTGGTCTTTGGGCCCCCGGGCCTGGATCCAGCTCTGGAGATGATACACGTTAGGAATGGGAGCCGAGTGGAATAGTAAGAGAGTGGCGACACGCTTTGATCTCGCCGCAAAGCGGATGCCTATTGGGCTATAGTTCCAATCACTGGAACAATCCCATTGAGACAAAGCGGGTGCCTATTGGGCTATAGTTCCAAACACTGGAACTATCCCATTGAGACAAAGCGGGTGTCTATTGGGCTATAGTTCCAAACACTGGAACTATCCCATTGAGACAAAGCGGGTGCCTATTGGGCTATAGTTCCAAACACTGGAACTATCCCATTGAGACAAAGCGGGTGCCTATTGGGCTATAGTTCCAAACACTGGAACTATCCCATTGAGACAAAGCGGGTGCCTATTGGGCTATAGTTCCAAACACTGGAACTATCCCATTGAGACAAAGCGGGTGCCTATTGGGCTATAGTTCCAAACACTTGGACTATCCCATTGAGACAAAGCGGGTGCCTATTGGGCTATAGTTCCAAACACTGGAACTATCCCATTGAGACAAAGCGGATGCCTATTGGGCTATAGTTCCAAACACTGGAACTATCCCATTGAGACAAAGCGGGTGCCTATTGGGCTATAGTTCCAAACACTGGAACTATCCCATTGAGACAAAGCGGGTGCCTATTGGGCTATAGTTCCAAACACTGGAACTATCCCATTGAGACAAAGCAGGTGCCAGTAGGTTAGGGGATTACAGCATGGATCCAGTAGGTTATGGATTACAGCATGGATCCAGTAGGTTATGGATCACAGCATGGATCCAGTAGGTTATGGATTACAGCATGGATCCAGTAGGTTATGGATTACAGCATGGATCCAGTAGGTTATGGATTACAGCATGGATCCAGTAGGTTAGGGGATTACAGCATGGATCCAGTAGGTTATGGATTACAGCATGGATCCAGTAGGTTAGGGGATTACAGCATGGATCCAGTAGGTTATGGATTACAGCATGGATCCAGTAGGTTATGGATTACAGCATGGATCCAGTAGGTTATGGATCACAGCATGGATCCAGTAGGTTATGGATTACAGCATGGATCCAGTAGGTTATGGATTACAGCATGGATCCAGTAGGTTATGGATTACAGCATGGATCCAGTAGGTTATGGATTACAGCATGGATCAAGTAGGTTATGGATTAGGTTATGGATTACAGCATGGATCCAGTAGGTTATGGATTACAGCATGGATCCAGTAGGTTATGGATTACAGCATGGATCCAGTAGGTTATGGATTACAGCATGGATCCAGTAGGTTATGGATTACAGCATGGATCCAGTAGGTTATGGATTACAGCATGGATCCAGTAGGTTATGGATTACAGCATGGATCAAGTAGGTTATGGATTAGGTTATGGATTACAGCATGGATCCAGTAGGTTATGGATTACAGCATGGATCCAGTAGGTTATGGATTACAGCATGGATCCAGTAGGTTATGGATTAGGTTATGGATTACAGCATGGATCCAGTAGGTTATGGGATTACAGCATGCGGATCCAGGGCATACTTTCCTTATTTCAACAAAAACAATAGCCCTAGAATTTCTGTGATCTTACATATATTTCATGTATTTCCAAATACACAGCCATAGATCGGTCCCATCCACAGGCGGTTATAGCAGACTAACATGCGTGTGTACACGCCAAATAATTAATTCCTAAGACTTAACGTCAGATATTGTCCTCAATATGTTTCATATCCATTTGAAAGTTCTGGGAGAAAAGTTGCACGTTTAGTAAAATATCACCACTTTTCCAAAAGCTACACACAAACATGATTTCCTCAGGGCGAGGGGCCCTGAATGACATAACATAATTATCAAAACTTCCTCTGGGAAGCACCAATGTATGGGGCACACAATTGGCAGGTGGTGTGATTATTTACCTCCGCACCAATCGCAACGCACCTGCCAGTCCTGTGCCCCATACAGTACGTTTGTGCTTCCCAAACATCAGCTGTTCCCAGAGGAAGTTTCCATGTGTTTCAGTCCAGCAGTCATTTCAGGTCCGGCCTCGTTGCTGAGAGAGAATGTCGTCTGTGTGCAGCTTGTGGTAAAGTGGAGATATTTAGATTTTTTATTAAGTGGTGCAACCACTTCCTTAAGTAGCTTTGTGTGTGCCTGGGTGGGTGGGTGGGTGGGTGCGTCTGAGCACGAAAACAGCATGGTTGTTTTTCACCACACGCACATATTAACTGTATATATGGTGATTTCGGGGTGTGCCAGTACAGTACAGTACAGTACAGTGCAGTGCAGTGCAGTACAGTACAGTGGGTCTGGAACCATAGAGTATATAAAAGGATAGAGACTGAGATGGCGCGAAGCTCCGCCCCCTCCGCTATTCATGTCAGTGGAAGTTGCTCAGTGGCGTTTTGAAGCACCCGGAAGACTGCCGGAAGTCCCTCCTCCGGACCTCAACTTTGAGGTCCGGAGTGACGTAGGGGAACCGAGCGCTCAATGTTAAAGCCCAGCTGCACGGGGTTTCCCGGTCATGAATCCACGGGTCCGCCTGTAGTCCCTCCTCCTACCACTAGGGCCCAGACCTTCAACGTTGAATAGCCTCACTGGCCACTTGTCTGGAACCCCCTGTACTAGAGGACATCATCTGCCTCCAGGTCTTAGGAATTCATTATTGGGTGCAAGCAGTGTTGATTTCGTTATTAACCCTTAGAAGATGAAAGACGCCAATTGGCGTCTTCATCAGAATTCCGTAAATGATCAATGACGCCAATTGGCGTCTTCACAGTTTTTGATGAATCTAAACATATTAATATGCTCCGAAGCGCTGTTTAAATTCCTGAGCTTATATTCCAACTACATTACCCAGAAAACCCGTGTCACGTGACACACGTGTACGTGTTGCCATTGGAAGCTGGTCCCACCCCCTGTAAACAGTGGGGGCAGAGGGAGTCTTCATAGTTTTCATTGTTTTGCCTGTTTGCCGTCTCGCCCGAGCGATTTTCTAGCAGAAAAAGTTGAAAGCAGTACTATTTATTTGAGCGAGTTTTGTGGTAGTAGTATTGATCCATACGCGTCCCAGTCGCCTTCTCCAGGCGGAGTAGCCCTGGTCCAGTGCTTACAGCGAGACTCGCTGCTCCCTCCCTCCTTTTTTCATTGTCTCCCCATCGTCGTCCGATGAGCTATACCGGGAAACCATTGAAGAAGACGATCAACCCGGAATGTTTTGAGGTAATCTTATTGTAGAAAATGCCCTTCTATAGTGATCAGAAATCATAAGATGATCGCTACAAATAGATGCTTGGATAATTACTACTACTAGTCAGATCATGACGCCAGAATGACTCACCACGATGGCCCCCAGCCATTAGCCAGCACCGAAGGTGCTGGCTAATGGTGTTGGTCGGTGCATTGGTGCTGGCTAAGGGCTGGAGGGGGGGGTTGGTGTCGATCGGTTGGTTGGTGCAGTACAAATGTATCGTAGCAGGCATGCACGCATGGCAGTACAAGTATTTTATATTGTAGCGTGCCTTATAGGCGATCTGATCTTTAGAGTAATGTTCGCTCCTTTTATTTACTGTCTACAAAGACGGAGAACAAACATGCATCGTTTACTGAAGCAACGCGTGGTTATGATGACGTTGCTACAAGGATCGGAGGGGGGACGGGGAGTGAAGCTAACAGTAGCGTATTATATAAGATCTGTATGACGTTTCATTGACGTCTGAGCTTGCATGATAATTGCATTCATTGTATATTGTATACAATCATGATTGTACATTGTTTAGTGTGTCTCCGTGTGATGATGATGATGACGATGATGTCAGATAGCCTACGTCCCCCCCCCCCCCAACTGGCTATTGGCCGGGCTGACTACAGCTAAATGTTTATTTTTATATATTTAGAACTGGCATCAGATGAGGAGGAGGAGGAGGATGATGATGATGATGATGAAGACGAAGAGTCAAGACTGCGATGGAGTTCTCCGACACTGAACCGGATGCATTCATTCATTTCAGTTGTTGTTTTTTTAAAATTTAGCCTACACACACACACACCGTCAAGAACAACTGGAATGCAGTGGTTTGGGGACACTGGGGAGTTTGGGGACAACTGTTTTGTATGTAGGCCTATTTATTTTCTGTAATATTTATTATAATTGTATTATGTTAGTAGTCATAAAAAATAAAAGACAAGCTTTTACAATGAGTTAGACCTGTCATGGCTATTTTGTTCACTAGTCTGAGGTTTATGGTTTGACTAAGCGAGTTTCAACTGTGATTTACTCTGTAGCGGTAGATGGTAAGAACCCAATTTTTTTGTTATAATACAGTATACATTCAAGTCTATATTTTGATACATATCATGGGCACAAAGTCATATCAAAACAATGTCCTTGGATGAGTTTTTTATCAAAACTGTTTCTTCACAACAGGTTTTTGAGATACATGCATGAATAGACACGGTACTGGTAAGACTATGTAAACATGGTATATATCAAAATGTGCGTTAGAATGTCTAATTTTACCCCAAAAAAGAATTGAGTTTATATGATGTTCCATTTCAGAGCTAGGGGGACTTTTAGCTGGATAGGTCAGATTGATCATGACTGACCATGCTATTTATAGATGGCAAAATATCTACAGTGGTACATGTGAGAAACTTTTTATTTTATTTTAATTGAACTAGACAACTCACCCTTTAAAATGAGATATTGCATGGCTATGTACGCCCAGCAGAAAAAAAGTTATTTAGAAAATAAAACTTCAACCGGTCATAACTTTTTTTGTTGTCCTAGAAACACTACCCAGTGTAAATGCAGGCTCTTTTAAATGGCTTCCAACACCACAACTAAACATTTTATCAACTCAGTTCATTTTTTTCCTGGAAGCAGACAAGCCAAGCTTTCTCTGAAGGTCTTTCGTTGTCACACATTCACAGCAGAGAATTTTCAATAAATCATTCAAAAACGCCATTCTGCCATAGAGAAGTCTAAAAACTATATAGAAATCCTTGAAACTCTCAAAGAGTTAATACTAAAAAAAATCACACCCGTGTGAACTGAGTGGTGTAAGGTTTTATATAGCATGATCAGCTGTGGTCTGACGTAATGTCTGACGTTAAAGATCTTTGGCTAGGTAGACTCGTCTTCTGATGTGATGATTTGTGACCATGAAGTTGATTCAGCTGGAGTTTTTGTCCGATGTGAGGTATTATATAAGGTAAGGTATTGTATAGCCTGATCAGCTCTGAACTGACGTAATGAAATCACACCTGGATGTGATTTCACAACTGGCTTTTTTTGTGCAGAGAAAATGACCATGGTTGCTACGGTCATCCAGTTCACCCGGGTGTGATTTAATTACGTCAGAAATTATTTTGAACATAGCAACCATGCTCATTTTTTTCTGCACACAAAAGCCAGTTGTAGGAGTGGTTTACACCACTCAACAAAAATGTTTGTCGACTACCATTTTTTGAGTGGTGTAAACCACTCCTACAACTGGCTTTTGTGTGCAGAAAAAAATGAGCATGGTTGCTATGTTCAAAATAATTTCTGACGTAATTAAATCACACCCGGGTGAACTGGATGACCGTAGCAACCATGGTCATTTTCTCTGCACAAAAAAAGCCAGTTGTGAAATCACACTGACGAAAACAAAATGGAAACTAAATGAAAACTAAGCTATGACTAAGGCGCGATTCATACTCGCCGAATAAAAGTCGGTTCGGCTCTGTAGAGCCTACAATGTTACGTCATTTGAGGTTCGGGGGGGGGCGGGTACCGTCCTAAAGTCGGCTCTTCGGTGCTACTGAAGGTTTCTGACGAGCCGAAATCATTTCGGCACTACAGCGGTAAAATAGGAGTATGAATCGACCCTTAGACTAAATATATTGACAACAAGGTCAACAAATAAAAACTAGACTAAAACTAGAAATGTTAGGAAGGGACTAGTGGATAAGAGATCCAATATGGTTTTGACGAGACAAGTTGTGGTGTGGGGGGGAGTGGGGGCAGAAGACAGCCGTTGGAGCAAGCTTGTCTCGTCAAAACCATGTGACTCTCATTGAAAATGAATTGCGAGCTGCTCTGCCCCCCTCACTTTCCCCCAAGGACAGCGAGAGAGCACACTGTCTTTTATGTGTGAGCGACGCATTGAAGCTCAGTCTAGCCAGATCTGCACCGCGCTCGATGCAAACCTCGAGAGACTCCACAGGACAGCTGTACTCAAATAATGTACTCAATTCAATTGTGTTGAGTAAAAGTATCAATACTGCAATATACAAATACTCCATTACAAGTAAAAGTCTGGAATTTGAACAATAATTGGTATTAAAAAGTACCAAAAGTAAAAGTACTCATTGCGCCGAATGTCCCATGCATTTAAGTTTTCAAATGTATATGAATTATTTTGAAAATAGACGAAATATATAAGTGGTTAACACACAGAGAAAACCCCCAGACCACAGAAAATACACTGAATGTTCAAAATTCAGGTTGTGTGGGTGAAATTGAGGTCATAAAACTTTAACCCATTTAGGCCTGACGTCGAAAAAAAAAAGTCTTCTGAAAGAATATATATTCAAAGATTTGTGCCGCATTTTCACGATTTTTCAAAATTAGCAGACCTACAAGCTCATAGCGCGCCACTCGGTGGCGCGCTATGAGCTTGTAGATCTGCTATTTTTCAATAGCTAAAGTATTATATAATGCTTAGTTAAAACACCAAAAGGGGTCCCGCCCAAAATGGGTTTTAAAGAAAAACGGAAAATTAAAATCAATGAAAATTAATGTCATGAAACCTTTGAGTAAGGTAAGTTTCCACCACTTTTCCACCGCTTGGAGAGGCCTGTGTTGGTTCTGCCAACGAAAGTAGCAATGGACCAGCATGTGTTTCATTTAGTATTATGCCAGTTGACCTGGTCCAAGAGCATGGCGGGTTGACCTGGTCCAAAACATGGCGGCCCGGCGGGCGGCGGATATGGTACAAATCGGCAGCCTCTTTGACACCAAAATAGCAGTGTGCTGATTTCACCGACAACACGCTCCCCTCCTGCACCATCCTCCCCTCCCACCTCAGGAGGCCTCGTGATTGGGAAATGGTGCAATTTGCCCATCTGCTGTGTGCCAAAGTTGCCAACACACTTACCCTTGTCTTGTCTACCCTTACCGGATCTGTTTTCCCCTCCAAAAGGCTAAAACTCTGCAGATCAAATATGTGACCAGATTTGACTGAGAGCCTGCCATTGTGCAACCTCCAGCTTTTCACCAGAGAGGAGAAAAACTGAATTGATTTACTTCTTTAAATTCACATGTAAATATGAAATAAATGCTTAAACATGTAGCTATAGGTGTAATGTTAGAGACCACAGAAGTGAACCTTTCAGGCCTGTTTTCTCAACTCGCTGTTTCTCTGCAAGACATTACTCTATAAGCCATATCTCCTAAACTGGTGGGTCAAACTGAACAATGGCAGTCCCTCAGTCAAATCTGGTCACATATAACATAGTTCTACTTAGCTGGCAGAATCCCTCTGAGCATTTTTCATCTAAAATACGTCTAAATGGGTGTCTAAAAATGGGTTATAAAATGGTCTAAATTAAAGTTTTTTAGCGTTCTAGGCTTAGGTTAGACATCGAAACAACGTTGTTTCAATGTCTATTATGTAGACCAGTGGTTCCCAAACTTTTTCATGTCACCCCCGTTTTAAAAGATTTGCCAAGGACCCCCATGAGAGAAGAGTTTTAAGGCTCTAGCAGTGATTCTCACCCCGTTCAAGGACCCCCAGTTTGACATGCATTTGGCTACAGACCCCCATTTAATGGCATTTCCATCTCTGGGACCCCCCAATTTATATTGTAAAATCAATGTCAATTTAACTCTGAGGGCAGTATTATGCGTGTCTTAAGTACCAGGTCTTATGACTTAACTTAAGACCTGGAGGCGTGGTCAATGCTGTTTGGCCACTCAGAATAGCCAAATGGCATTGATCACGCCTCCAGGTTTTAAGTTAAGTAATAAGACCTGGTACTTAAGACACGCATAATACTGCCCTCTGAGAGTCTAGTTACTTTGTAGACTTTTGCGCCAAAATAAACAATGTCAGTCTTTTCACATTCTCCATCTTTATCCATTGATTGTATACCCATCTACAGCCACATGTGGGTGTTATATGATCAAAATAAGAACATTATATAATGTTGTGTAAAACAGAAAATCGAAAATTTGCCACAGACAAGACCAAGTCTTTGTCACGGACACATATGTCCGTATCCGGACATGTTGGTGACTGACCCCTGCCTCCCAGTATCAGTTATTCCACTTTTGGTCAATTTCTCTTGCTCCTTCCATCTCTTACTCAACTACTTATTTTATGTATGTGTGTCTCTCTCAGACATACTGACCTTTCTTTTTTTATATATAATTTGTATCCCACAATTTTTCACCCAGTGTCAATTATCTAATACAATCCTGGGCGCTACACTTCCTCTGCCAACCTGGGGGGGCAGCGGACTGACCTCATGCTTCCTTCTATGCATGAGGAGTCCAAGCTGCTTCTTTTCACCTGACAGGGGGGAATTTCCCTGGTCGGACGTAGCGTGTGGAAGGAACACGTTATTCCGACCAGTTCCTTTCCCCTCCATCAGGCGCCCCGGCTGGCCAGGGGGAGGTAGTTTAGAGACCAGGATTACTGCATGTGTTTGTACCTACCCTATAGGGGACATGGGGAGAACATGCAAACTCCACACAGAAAGGCCCTTTCGCCAACCTCACCTCGGGTATGGGCACTGATGACGCAGAGGAGAGAGCACGCCCCCAGCGTCCCCAGCGGGAATGGAACCCAGGACCTTCTAGCTGTGAGGCGACAGCACTGTGCCACCGTGCCCCAGACTGACCTTTCTTTTTACTGCCCCTCGTCCACATACACGGAATTTGGTGTTTGTTCGTAGTTCGCCACGCTCCATGGTCCTGCAATCAGCTCCAGAAGTACATTAAACTGGAGCACTTAATCCCTTTTTTTTCAAAAAGTTCACTTCTTCAGACATTTATAAAAACCGAGGGCAGCAGATATGTTTTCCTTGGGTTTTTGTGTTTTTATTGAATGTTATGTTGTAATCCCTGTCTGTGTGCGGTCTTGGGCAGGACTCATTTGTAAAAAAGTGAGTTAAATCTCAATGGGTTTAACCTGGTTAAAGGTATGATAAATGATTTAAGAAATACAACATAGTTCTATATTATTGTTATTGTGTGCTTGTTCAGTATTAGGAGTCCCCATGGCACTTACTGTATTTTAACACAATTTGTGCCCAAGACGTCTCCAGACGTCCTAGGAATTATCTGTGAGTGGACGACCCATTAAAGCATTACACTTGTTTACAAGAGGGTCCACCTTGTTCAATTCATCAAAACATTTAGAGACGTACAAATAGACACTTCTATATAGCCAAAGAACAGAACAGGAATTAATCATAGAGGAGGTAAAAAGGGAAAAGAAACATATACAGTGAGGGGAAAAAGGGGTGGGGGGGGGATTCAGATTTTACGGGGGCCAGTTTCGAATTGCAGCCGTCCGTAGGTGCCCTTTGAGAGCGGTTTTGAAGGAGTCAAGAGATTTGCATGTCTTACTGACTGTTGGTAGGGCGTTCCACATTTTGGTAGCATAGGAGCGAAAAGATATACTCTCTGATTGGCTGGAATGTTGCAACCCACCCGAAAATGTATTTTCTCTTTACTAAGGAGCTGAGGGGACGGGGAGACCACTGTGTTAATGAACAAACGCTCTCCAATAGAGCACCGGAGTCTGAGGTGGGGTTGGCGAAACTTAAAGGGCCTTTCTGTGTGGAGTTTGCATGTTCTCCCCGTGTCCCTGGGGCGAGGTACCCTCACAAAACACATGCAGTAATCCTGGTCTCTAAACTGCCTCCCTCTGGCCAGCCGGGGCGCCTGATGGAGGGGAAAGGAACTGGTCGGAATAACGTGTTCCTACCACGCTCCACGTCCGGCCGGGGAAACTCCCCTCCTGTCAGGTGAAAAGAAGCAGCTTGGACTCCTCATGCATAGAAGGAAGCATGAGGTCAGTCCACTACCCCCCCAGGTTGGCAGAGGAAGTGTAGCGCCCAGGATTACATTAGATAATTGTCACAAAATGGGTTGCAAAATCATGGGATAAAATAAATAATTAAATATACGGGTTCCTGTTTATTTATTTGTATTATAATCCCCATAGGGGGATCTTAGATTGCCTCATATAAGAACTGTGTTTGAAAAATAAACAAATCATCCCGGAAGGTTTCACTCATATGAATCAACTGCTGCCAAATGTGTTACATTTCCACTAGAAGCAGACTGTATCAAATGTGATTTGAAAAGTGACTGACTGTCGTAAACGATACAGAGACACCTCCCCGACAATATCGCTGAGAAAGTTTGTTTCATACAGTTGCACCGTGTCAGTGGCCTTGTGGTTAGAGTGTCCGCCCTGAAACTGGGAGGTCGGAGGTTCGATCCCCGGCCGGGTCCTACCAAAGACTGTATAAATGGGACCCAATGCCTCCCTGCTTGGCACTCAGCATCAATGGGTTGGATTGGGGGGTAAAATCAACTAATGATTCCCGAGCGCTGCGCACGCTGCGGCTCACCGCTCCAAGAGATGGGTCAAATACTCTTACTTGCTACTCGCCCCCCACCCATCCCCCCGTCCCTCTCTGTCAACACCCCCACCCCAAGCCTGCCTCCCTCCCCCGCATCCTCCCCTTTCTTTCATTTTTTTCTGCAAGGACGAAACTAGTGGCGGCGCACTCAGTTGCAGCGGCTCAGTGCACTCTTTGTACACCCAAAGCAAAGCAAAGCAAAGTTCTTTGTTTACCCAGGGTGAATGGACTAAGCTCGAGATGCTTGTTTACAGCCAGACCCTGCTCATAGAACATTTCATGGTAGGGGTTCAATGCCTTGCTCAATGGCACTTCAGCGGTGGTAATTTTAACGTGCCGGTCCGGGGATTCGAACTGGCGACCTTCCGATAACAAGACCGCTCCGCAAACCGTTCGGCCACCGCTGCCCCTGCCCCTGCATTTCATTGTCTAAGTTTTTGTATACTCTGTACAGTGACAATAAATGTAATCTAATCTAATCTAATCTAATGCGGAGAACACATTTCACTGCGGTAACGTGTGTGACTAATCGTATGACTTTGACTTTGACAGTTTGTATCAAATCGTGGTATACATACACACTCAACACTGGCCAATGAAATCATCACAAATGTGATACATATAAAACACACAAAGCTGGGCATAGGAGGGTCTAGCGCCCCTCAAAAAACACCACTCGCCCTACCTTTTTAAATAAAGTTCAAATAAATATTAAAGTACCCTGTGGTCAGGTAAGGATATTGCATGAAAATCAAAGGGAAAATATCTTGCCTGCTATATCCCAAAAGGGCATTCTATTATAGCTCAACACTAGAGGAAATGCCTGGTGGTTGGTGCGGTGGCTCTGGGTTCATATACCCTGGGTGTGGGACATTTAATCTCACGGACTGCAGGTTTAAATTAACAGTCCACCTAGCCATCACTTCTTTGTTTGACTCTCTCACTCCTCTCCGTCCGTGCACTGCTCTGCTCACCTCCTCGCCCTATACAGCAGCCCTCCTCTCTACTTCTAATACCCTTTTCTGTTCCTTCGCCTTTCTCTCATTCGCCTCCAGCCTTCTTCTAGCCCCCGTGGGGCCGACCGGGGCCCTCCTACCTCATGAAAAAGTCATCAGCAGTGCATAGCTCTTAATAAGAGTTAATCTGTTTAAGCAGCCGCCAAAAAGGTCACGGCTTATTCGGCTCGAAAACGGACGGACGGACAGAGGGAGGGATGGAGGGATGGGGCGGAATTGAATATTTGTGAGAATATAAGAGCCCACAAGAATGGCTGAGGGAAGTAGGGGTGCTGGGTGGGGGGGGGGCTGGAGCACGTACCCCCTCCGCCCAGGCACAGCCCCCCCCTCGGACAGGAGGGGAGAAAATCATAATAATTTTAATCAAAACAGATTTCTGTTACTAGACCTAATAAATATGCTGTGTCACAGTATCGGCGCCTTATCCTGGTTAATTGCCTGTGTCGGTTGTGTCATGCGTGTGGAGAGGGAAAGTAAAGCCACTTTTCCGTGTGAAAATGCACGTGCATCGCGCATTTTGCGGCGTGCACGCTGACGCGCACGCACTGCTAACGCGCACGCACTGCTAACGCGCACGCACCCCCTACTAAACAGGGGCGGAAAAAAGAAGACAGGAGTGAAACCGAAGATGGAAGGAAAGTGGGATTAAAGGCAAAATCGTTGCCTTTCCCGTATAGAAGGTGTCGTTTTATGCACTCATAGGTACATATTACGTACTGTATAATTATACAGTATAGAGTGAACAAGATGACTTTCCTGTTAGGGGTAACCTTGTAAAAGTATTGGAGAAGATTCGCAACAGAATTAGTCCAAATTCTAACATTGGGGAACGGAGCCATGTGATCTCGCTAGCTCCACTATCACCATGGAAGTCTCCCTGAATCCAGCGTTTGGTTCAATGAGAAAGTGATTTGTGAAACACTCCCAGCCATCAGATCCTATTACGGCTCCTGCAAATTCTCCCATAATGACCGCGAGGAGACGTCCTATGGCAAAATCAATCATAGATCTATGCACTTATTGAGAAGCCATCAGAGGCGGAGCGGAGGGGGCATAGGGAGGGGAGGGAATCAATATGATGTAGCGATACTACAGTGAGATCACACGCGCACGCACGCACGCACACTGCATGGGGAAAGATGGTGGTAGGGTGTGTTAGAGAGAGAGAGAGGGGCTAGTGAACCTGCCGTGATTGGGGTCAGTCATATTGCCCAAGATGGAGACGGATGGGAGAAGCAGCGAAATGATGAGCCTTTACAAAGTGCGTTCCCACCATCCATCAGAGTTGTATTATCCCATTCTGGGCGGGAACCCCACATTGGTGTTTTAAGCATTATGTTATGCTTTAGCTGTTGAAAAATAGCAGACCTACAAGCTCATAGCGCGGCACCGAGTGCCGCGCTATGAGCTTGTAGGTCTGTTATTTTTGAAAAATAGTTAAAATGTGTCGCAAATTTAGAATATATTGTTTTAGAGCGAACATTTTTAACTCAAATCTTTTCTTCTGGGCGGAGGGTCCCTGGAACAACATATTTTCAGATGGGGGTCGGCGGCCAATTACATATAGTTTTTGGGGTCCTTGACATGACATGAAATATTGAGCACCACTGATACAGAAACCTATAGGTATTTCAGAAAACTGTCAGGATTTAGAAGACTTTTTTTTTTTTTTTTTTTTCGATGTCAGTCCCAAATGGTTTATGCATGGAGACACGTGGATATGGACCCCGAGTGGAATGGGCTCCATCTTGGAGACACGTGGATATGGACCCGGAGTGGAATGGGCTCCATCTGCATGCATGTCTGCAGCCCGCCCTGCATGGAGACACGTGGATATGGACCCCGAGTGGAATGGGCTCCATCTGCTTGGAGACACGTGGATATGGACCCAGAGTGGAATGGGCTCCATCTGCTTGGAGACACGTGGATATGGACCCAGAGTGGAATGGGCTCCATCTTGGAGACACGTGGATATGGACCCGGAGTGGAATGGGCTCCATCTTGGAGACACGTGGATATGGACCCAGAGTGGAATGGGCTCCATCTTGGAGACACGTGGATATGGACCCCGAGTGGAATGGGCTCCATCTGCATGGAGACACGTGGATATGGACCCAGAGTGGAATGGGCTCCATCTGCATGCATGTCTGCACCCCGCCCTGCATGGAGACACGTGGATATGGACCCCGAGTGGAATGGGCTCCATCTGCTTGGAGACACGTGGATATGGACCCAGAGTGGAATGGGCTCCATCTTGGAGACACGTGGATATGGACCCGGAGTGGAATGGGCTCCATCTTGGAGACACGTGGATATGGACCCAGAGTGGAATGGGCTCCATCTGCATGCATGTCTGCACCCCGCCCTGCATGGAGACACGTGGATATGGACCCGGAGTGGAATGGGCTCCATCTTGGAGACACGTGGATATGGACCCGGAGTGGAATGGGCTCCATCTTGGAGACACGTGGATATGGACCCAGAGTGGAATGGGCTCCATCTGCATGGAGACACGTGGATATGGACCCGGAGTGGAATGGGCTCCATCTGCATGGAGACACGTGGATATCGACCCGGAGTGGAATGGGCTCCATCTTGGAGACACGTGGATATGGACCCGGAGTGGAATGGGCTCCATCTTGGAGACACGTGGATATGGACCCAGAGTGGAATGGGCTCCATCTGCATGGAGACACGTGGATATGGACCCAGAGTGGAATGGGGTCCATCTTGGAGACACGTGGATATGGACCCAGAGTGGAATGGGCTCCATCTGCATGGAGACACGTGGATATGGACCCAGAGTGGAATGGGCTCCATCTGCATGGAGACACGTGGATATGGACCCAGAGTGGAATGGGCTCCATCTGGATATGGACCCAGAGTGGAAGGGGCTCCATCTGCATGCAGGTCTGCAGCCCGCCCTGCATGGTGGCTGTAATCACATCACATGATGTTGCTTCATTAGATTAACCCATTGTGGACGGAGGTCGATTACAAAAAAAGGCTTCTGGAACAGTTTTCTGAAAAACCTCATGTTTCTACAATATGTCAGTTGGTGCTCAACCTTCTTCATGTCAAGGACCTCCGGAAACGTCTGTATTCGGCCACTGACCCCCATCTCAAAATATGTTGTTCCAGGGATACCCTCCCAGAAGAAAAGATTTTAGTTAAAAATGTTCGCTCTGAAAGAATATATATATTCAAAGATTTGCTCCACATTTTCACAATTTTTCAAAAAATAGCAGATCTACAAGCTCGTAGCGCGGCACTCGGTGCCGCGCTATGAGCTTGTGGATCTGCTATTTTTCAATAGCTAAAGTATAACATAATGCTTGAAACACCAAAAGGGGTTCCCGTACAGAATGTGTTAACTGTATGTTTCTGAAGGGCCAGACAAGCGGTCAGGCATGTTGTTTATAGCCCAGTGAGTGTGACTCACATTGTACTGGATGTCACTAACTGCCCACCATTTTAGTTTGTTTAACCCCAGAACTTTTGTCAAAACCATCACTAAACCCCTGAGTATATTTTACCCAATGATATAATATAATATTGAAGTAAAGCAATACGTGGCAACTTGAGGTACTCTGCTTTAATATTTCATTGTGACTTTTAAAAAAAAAAAAAACGGAAAATAGATATTACGGGGGTCCTATCATAGGGGGCAAATTCTGTCAAAAATGTGGGTATTATTTAAAAAATCACACCTGTGTGAAGTGAGGGGTGCTCTTATCATCATATCATACATTCCAAACCAATGGCACATCTCCCACCCAATCACGCCGGCCAATCACAATTTGCGTCCTCACTTTTGTCTTCAATGTTTGTGTTTACACAGACCCTCAAAGAAGGACATAGGTGGGGCTAGTGCCCCTCAAAAATATTCCTAAAAACACTGGGAACGTCTCCTTTGGTCCACCCGTTCCTGGGATACGTGAGAACGGTGTATTTTTCTCTACCACTCTATCACTAAACACGGGTGAAATTCAACCAAACACCTGCCTGTAGAAAAAATCACACCCGTGTGAAACGAGTGGTGCAAATCCCCCCCTCCCCCCTCTCTGTCTCTCTCTCTCTCTCTCTCTCTCTCTCTCTCTCTCTCTCTCATTAGCAGGCAACATGCAGCACTATCTCTCTCTCTCCGTTTCTGGCACAACAGCGCCACTTTTGGTACTCATTGGTACTGCTCACATAGTCACACACAAACACGGACACGGACATTGCTGTTCGTTGGAGTGGTTGCACCACTCAAAAAAACCAGGGATGTGAGCAGGGAAACAAACCTACCTTCTATGATGTCACTGAGCATCATGAAGGTACTGAAAGACCCGCCCACCTCAGACATCAGCAACATTATGATGTCACTGAACATCATGAAGGTACTGAAAGACCCGCCCACCTCAGACATCAGCAACATTATGATGTCACTGAGCATCATGAAGGTACTGAAAGACCCGCCCACCTCAGACATCAGCAACATTATGATGTCACTGAGCATCATGAAGGTACTGAAAGACCCGCCCACCTCAGACATCAGCAACATTATGATGTCACTGAGCATCATGAAGGTACTGAAAGACCCGCCCACCTCAGACATCAACAACATTATGATGTCACTGAGCATCATGAAGGTACTGAAAGACCCTCCCACCTCAGACATCAACAACATTATGATGTCACTGAGCATCATGAAGGTACTGAAAGACCCGCCCACCTCAGACATCAGCAACATTATGAAAATTACAAAACTATAATTGTCTGGGTGAAAATCACCCATGTTTAGTGTTCTAGTTAATCTGAAGTTATCTGAAAATAGCCCCTTGAGTATAGATACATTTATTCAAGGACAAACGGAAATTCAAAACTGTGCAGTGTTTTTAGTGAATACTGAGAAGTTGTTCAGATAAGTTGAGTAAGGGTTTGATGGACAAAACAGAATTCTCTGCCCGGAAGACGTGCTGTGGCGCGACAGCTTGGCTGACAACACTGCAGAGCTCAAGAACCTGATGTTGGATAGGAAATTGTGGAGGGCAGCGATCCAGGAATCCCGAGTTGGTGTTGGCTAGACCTCACTCTCACAGCAACTGTATTGCCAGTCAATCAAAGGTCGACATTTGAAATGTCAGATTTCAAATCAGAAAGGGCTTCTCTACCTCTTGAGCCACTGCTGTCCCACTTGAGATTCAACACACTAAAAATAAAGTTTTGTTATCCTTGCATTTTTATGTGGATTGATTTGAAACGTGAAGCCAAAAATAAATCCCTGGTGTAAAGATTGATTTGCAAAGATAATTCAAACATCCATTTGAATTCATTACATCTATTATTAACCGGGCGTTTGTGTTTGACCAACTTTCTTTTGATTATTCATGTATATTCAGCAGCGTTGTACAAAATGTAATTAAGCATGAGTTACAAAACACTTTCGGGGCCTTAGATTAATCTACCGGGTATCCATATCCTATCTAGGCTGCCGGGATTGATCTGTGGAGCATAACGCCGAAGTATTTGCAGCTTTGATTCACGAAAATACAGCGGAAAATAGTCCCAATGCGAAACGAAACCACCCTGCACAGCATGTTGTAGTCCGCCCGTTCACTTGCATTGAACTCATTTTCCCAGAAGCCCTAGCAGCCCAGAGCATGTCTTGATTTCTGATTTCGTCATAACGCGACGGCCTCGTCAACATGGTCCGCGACAAATCCGCTCTTTCTTTTTAATTATTAAAAAACGGCGAATTAAACACACATTAAAGACAAATGCTGTTATAAGACACACATAGTGCAAAAAGCTAAACAAAAAACTCAGCTTCCCATCATGCACTTGTAACCCAGCATGCCTTGCAGTGCGTCGACGCGCGTGTCACGCGATCGGCCGTAGCCAATGGGAAGAAGGAAACATTTTCCGATGTTTATGCTGTGTCGAGGTTACAATATTGTAACGCCTATGAAGTGAAATAGATTATTTAGACGCACTGAGTGGCGAATGGCCGATGTCAGAAACGGAAGCTGCAGCGCAGCACGGAAACAGAAACTGCAGTTAAGCTCGGTTGAAAACGCAGAGGAGTGACGTCAGAAGTTCAGAACACGGGCAACGCACAGGCGTAAACGGCACTTCCGCATGCATACTCCGCATAATACGCCAGGGTCTATGGCTGCCTCGGCCACGCGACTGTGAACACCACAGAGCGAACGTTGTGAACAGGCGAGAGTCAGGGCACCTATAGAGCATTAGTTTTAATAAGTGGGCATGGCCGTTTTTAGCCCAATTCGTGTTTTGTTTTTTTTGCAAAACTAATGCTGATACTGATTCGGCATCATGAAAACCCCCTAGTTTGACACATCACATAAAGCATGATGACATTTTGAATATTTTGCCTTCTATAGGTTGTTAATGGTATGGTCACATATTATGCCAATTATGAAAATTGCTCAACATATGCAAGTTAGCATCTGGCAGTTTCTAGATGCTGGGAACTTACTAAACATTTCTAACATAAAACCTTGGTGTACTCAACATGTCCCGGTTCACAAATTCTGGCAAGTGGGCTATTGTTGTGTTTTAGGTGGATCTGCACACTAGCTACTTTCGAGGACATAATAATTTCAAATTCCTGTTTTGTTTAGCACTTCTGGAAATGAGGTGGCCTTGAAAACGAGTCTCACTGAACCCCCTTCAAAGAGAATATCTCATTTAACATTGTTCAGGCTTCTGTAGCAAAACTTTGCAGTCACAGACGCGCAACTTTCTGCCCACGCACTCGCACGCTTGCTTGCGCGTGCACTCAAAACACACGCGCACGCGCAAACACAACGAGCGACACAACACGTCCGTCACGTCACCTGTTTGAAATGCTTACGAGCAGGTGGTGGATTTCCCACTCAAAAAACTATAAAAAGACAAAAAAGCCACTTCAGTGCTCGACTACTCTCCGAGCGCCCCACGGGACTTAGTGGATTAGTTAGGCGCAAGGGAGCGCGGAGAGAGAGAGAGAAGAGAAGAGAGAGAAAGACCATGAAAGACTGTGAAAGAGCCAAAGACATAAAGGAGCCGAGAGTGAGATTGGGTTTTCTCTTTTCTATTCCCATTGTGGGCCGTGGGGGCCGTGCAGGTCTGAATAGCTATGCTAATAGGCAGCTGGAAGTACGACGAGATAACACAAAACCCACTTGACTCCCTGACACCTACTTGAGTTGGGGCCACGCTGCTTTTTCTGTGGGCTAGTTGTTATTCATGGGGCCCTGAAACTAGCCTGTCAGCCTCCATGTGGACGCTTCTGTGGCTTTCTAAGTAGCAACGCTCTGGAATAGAGCAGGTCCCTCCTTTTGTAGAGGCCACGGCTACAATCGAAGGATTAAGCATTAATTGTCATTTAAATGCTTGTAGGGCTGAAGTGGGTCTTTTTTTTGAAGGTGAGGGTTGGGATTAGGGGTTGTGCTGCAGTTATGGGGGATTTAGCTAGACCTTTGGTGAGGGTCACCAACTGGTTAGATTGTTTCCTACTGCAGCAGTTGGCTCACGGCGTGGTTCTCCAACATGGGATTGGCCGCCCTGTGTGGTGAAAAGACAACATTCCCACATTAGTCTACTTGCCAGCCCATAGAGCCCCATTGTGAACCCGGACATGTTGAGTACACCAAGGTTTTATGTTAGAAACGTTGAGTATGGGTCCCCAGCACGTAGAAACTGCCAGATGCTAACTTGCATATTGAGCAATTTTAATAATTGGCATAATCTGTTTTTAGCCCAATGAGTGTTTTTGTTTTTGCAAAACTAATGCTTGGAATGGTTTCAGCATCATGAAAACCCCCTAGTTTGACATTTCACATGCTACATAAAGTATGATGACATTTTTAATATTTTACAAATAAAAACATATGCAAATTAGCAGTTTCTACATGGGGACCCATACTCAACATTTCTAACATAAAACCTTGGTGTACTCAACATGTCTGGGTTCACATTCTGGCAAGTGAACTAAATGCTCAAATCCTCACTACATCCAGATGCCATCTATCTATAAATGCACCAAGTCTCTACATACGTACATACGTATGTACGTACGTACGTACGTACGTACGTATGTGTGTACAGTACGTCTGTCAAATTCAACACACACGTTCCACATCACCACAGGGAGTGCAGTGCCCGGCGTCGAGTCCGTCACATATAGCCAGTTCGGTTGTCCAGAACCACCACAAAAGGCCTCTGCCCGGGCTCTGGACCTGATCACCCCTATATCTCCATATATGGAGCTGGCCTGTTCTGACATCACAACACTTCATATTTGGGCATGCCTGACCTAGAACTCCACATATAGGAATAAAGGGACACAGAGAGGCATACAGATATCTCCATATATGGGCATAAAAGGGTCACAGACAGATGGGTGGAACGGGTACTCTGACACGGGTTCAACGGGTAGCGCATAGCCAGGTGCTGCATGGACCTCCAACTTCCATCGTTACCGACTGCCGGACACCGGTCTAGTACTCAAAATGTACCCATCAGCCATCACCCCCAAATGCCTCCATTGCACCTCTACCAGTTTTTCCCCCACATCCAACTTGAGTATATGGGTATTATTTTTTAACGAAGATGGGTTAAGTATGTGTGGAGTGAAGAGGTATAATCCTATATGGTTTACAGACGGGGAAAAGAGAGTGACATGGCGTTGGACAGTGGAGTTGATGAAAGGGAACGTGATGGCTGCTGATTAACACATTTAGACCTACTATCGATTCTACAAATCTCTTCTTCTAAATCCTGACAGTTTTCTGAAAAACCCATGTTTCTATGTCAGTCATTCTCAAACTATTTCACGTGAAGGACCCCCAAGATTATTATGTAAATGTCTGCCGACCCCCATCTGAAAATATGTTGTTCCAGGGACCCTCCCACCCAGAAGCAAAGATTTGAGTTCAATTCGTTCTCTCTGAAATAATATATATTCAAAGATTTGAGGCACATTTTAACAATTTTTCAAAAATAGCAGACCTACAAGCTCGTAGCGCGGCACTCGGTGCCGCGCTACGAGCTTGCCATAATGCTTCCCATAATGCTTAAAACACCAAGAGGGGTTCCCGTTTTGAATGGATTAAAGGAGAAGCTCTCATGTCTTCCCATTTCTCGTGGGCTATGACAGCTCAAGATGGCAGCTCTGTGCCATGGAAGGAAACTAACACCCGTCACAAGGAGCCGTAATGAGAAGAGAGCCCTGCGTTCTCTTGGCACCAGGCAACGGGAGGAGCCTGCTGGAAAGAACATTTATTTCAGCCGTGCAAGTCACCAGGTCCATTTGATCAACATTCAAACAACTTCCTCTGACTTCACAGCTTAACCCATTTGGACCTGAGAACCGATTCTACAAATGTCTTCTAAATCATGACAGTTTTCTGAAAAACCCATTTTTCTATGTCAGTGGTTCTCAGACTATTTCATGTCAAGGACCCCCAGAATTATCTGTATTTGTCCGCCGACCCCCATCTGAAAATATGTTGTTCCAGGGACCTTCCAGAAGCAAAGATTTGACTTAAAAACGTTTGCTCTGAAAAAATATATATTCAAAGATCTCGCCACATTTTCACAATTTTTCCAAAATAGCAGACCTACAAGCTTACCTATGAGCTTGTAGATCTGCTATTTTTCAATAGCTAAAGTATAACATAATGCTTTAAAACACCAAAAGGGTTTCCCGTTCAGAATGGTTTAAGAATGATCCGATGATTGGTGTCAGAGAGAGTTTTCCTTCAGATGCAAAACGAACGGGGGATTAAAGTGCTGTGGCCAACTTTTGGGATCTTTGAACTGCCAGTTTAGAGTCAGTGAAAATGCCATTGGAGTTGTTCTCGCAATCACAGTATCATTTTAGTATAGCAAAAGGCCCCCAAAAGATTGGACCGAGCGGGGTATATATATATTATATAGCTGCCAATTCATGAGGTCTGTCAATTGGAAGCGAGTCGCTGAATTGTTGCGCTATTCAAGTCACAGAATGTGCTTCTCTTTTTTTCAAAGTAACAGCATTACTTCGCCCGTTGCCTTCTTGTTCAGAAGTCCCTCTATCATCCTATATTTCACTGATTCCCAAACCTTTTCATGTCAGGGACCCCCAAAATGACACTCATTAGCCTGCGGACCCCCCATTTTAAAATATGACAAGGACCCCCCATATAAGAAGATTTTTACAGCTCTAGCAGTTTGATATGCAGCAGGCTACGGACCCCCATTGCTATCTCTGAGACCCCAATTTATATTGTAAAATCAATGTTAATTTAACTCTGAGAGTGTACAGGTCCATTTGGTTCCATTTGTACATGAGTTACAGACCCATAAGGATCCATTTGGTTCCAAACTATAATTTAGCTGGGGACCCACTGGAACTCCCTCTAGGACCCCTAGTGGTCCCCGGACCCCACTTTGGGAAGTATCTAGGCTCAAGTAAAGATGTCTTTCCACAATCCAGTTCAATATTACAGTACAGAATCACAACAAGTTGTCATGAGACACTTGGCATATGTTTCACACGGACCCCATTTTGCTCTTTTTGGTCCCCATGGTTTGATCTGTTGCCTTGACCATGTGTAGAAGACTGTGTGTTGATCATGCCTGGGCTGATACCAGTGACCATGTGTAGAAGACAGTGTGTTGATCATGCCTGGGCTGATACCAGTGACTATGTGTAGAAGACAGTGTTGATCATTCCTGGGGCTGGTACCAGTGACCATGTGTAGAAGACAGTGTGTTGATCATTCCTGGGTTGATACCAGTGACCATGTGTAGAAGACGGTGTGTCGATCATTCCTGGGCTGATACCAGTGACCATGTGTAGAAGACAGTGTGTTGATCATTCCTGGGGTTGATACCAGTGACCATGTGTAGAAGACAGTGTGTTGATCATTCCTGGGGTTGATACCAGTGACCATGTGTAGAAGACAGTGTGTTGATCGTTCCTGGGCTGATACCAGTGACCATGTGTAGAAGACAGTGTGTTGATCGTTCCTGGGCTGATACCAGTGACCATGTGTAGAAGACAGTGTGTTGATCATGCCTGGGCTGATATCATGCAGTGACCATGTGTAGAAGACAGTGTGTTGATCATGCCTGGGCTGATATCATGCAGTGACCATGTGTAGAAGACAGTGTGTTGATCATTCCTGGGCTGATACCAGTGACCATGTGTAGAAGACAGTGTGTTGATCATTCCTGGGCTGATACCAGTGACCATGTGTAGAAGACAGTGTGTTGATCATTCCTGGGCTGATACCAGTGACCATGTGTAGAAGACAGTGTGTTGATCATGCCTGGGCTGATATACCAGTGACCATGTGTAGAAGACAGTGTGTTGATCATTCCTGGGGTTGATACCAGTGACCATGTGTAGAAGACAGAGTGTTGATCATGCCTGGGCTGATATACCAGTGACCATGTGTAGAAGACAGTGTGTTGATCATGCCTGGGCTGATATACCAGTGACCATGTGTAGAAGACAGTGGGCTGATCATTCCTGGGGTTGATACCAGTGACTGTGTGTAGAAGACAGTGTGTTGATCATTCCTGGGGTTGATACCAGTGACCATGTGTAGAAGACAGTGTGTTGATCATTCCTGGGGTTGATACCAGTGACCATGTGTAGAAGACAGTGTGTTGATCATTCCTGGGCTGATACCATGTGTCTCGGGAGCACAAAGCCAGGCTCGTTCTAACGTCGTATATAATGGAGGCCATTTGCATCTCCATTGACTGAGGCTGCTGCTGCAAGCCCTTGAGAATCAAAGGTTGATTAATGCATCCGACCAGAATTTATTAGCAGCTGTTCAGGTGGATGCAGAGAGCGTGTGTGTGTGTGTGTGTGTGTGTGTGTGTGTGTGTGTGTGTGTGTGTGTGTGTGTGTGTGTGTGTGTGTGTGTGTGTGTGTGTGTGTGTGTGTGTGTGTGTGTGTGTGTGTGCACGCACGCACGCGCGTGCGTGCGTGCGTGCGTGTGTGTGTGTGCGCGCGTGCGTGACACTATAAACCATGTTACATGTGCATGCACAAGAGAGAGAAGGGGGGGGGGGGAGAACGAGACGAGAGAGATATGGAGAGGGACAGAGAGAGAGGCCGCAATAGAGAGAGAGGGAGAGTGTATGACATGTTCTTGTGCGCATATGTATTTTGACAAAACAAAGGCAGGGATACAGAGAGATAGGAGCCGTTTGCAAAGACTGTACTTCCTTTAAGGATCAATAAGTATTATATTTCTCAACGTCGTGCCTTTGACAACTTGAAAATGACATGCCGATATAGAGAAGTGGCGGCCGTGAGGAATCACAAAGAAAGCGATGTTCCATTGAGCCACCCACAGATTGCATTTGAAGTGAGCCACATGCTGTTTCTCGTTGCCGTGACACGCCTGTTGATTTTGACAGCAGGTTTTGATTTTAGTTTTAGTCATAGTCTCTTGAATAGATTTAATTTAGTTCTACTCCCATTTTAGTCAGCGTGGAATGTTTTAGTGTCGACCAAATATCATAAGACTTTAGTCGACTAAATCTACAGTTGATTTAGTCGACTAAAATGTGTTTTGGCGGGCCTTGATGGCGTCGTAATGGCTGATTTTACACTTGCTGAAAATGGCAGATCTACAAGCTCACAACGCGGAGCAGTGCGGCGCGTTGTGTGCTTGTAGATCTGCTATGTTCAGCATGCAACCAAGTGTAAAATGACTTGTGTCATTTACTCATACTGGATCTCTTGTCCACTATAGTCCCCTCCTAACATTTATTTTATTTGTTGACGGAATTGATCAACAGAGAGTTAGTCTTATAGTTTTAGTCATCGTAGCTTAGTTTTCATTTAGTTTCCATTTAGTTTTCATCAGTTAAAGGTATATTCAGTGATTTCGCTTCATTCAAATATCACTTATTTTTTATTTGTATTTGGATAATCCTCCCTACTATAGTAGAGTATGCTGACCATATAAGGAGTTCCTCCCTGTCCCCAGTGAGCCCCTGGGGTCAAAAAACCCTAGTTTCAGTTTTGGTGGCGGGTGGCAAAGCCTTCATCCAATCAGGATGAGAGGGGCCTTCCTCCAATCATGTGTGGGGGCGGGCCATGGTGCACATGCTGTTGCACTTCCCCCCACTGTAGAGCGTGTGAATGTGCACATTTTGTTACCAGGGCGGACTGGGTGGTTTTCCAAATCACCCAAATCACTGAATGCTCCTTTAAAAAAAACGTAGTCGACGAACATTTTTCGTCTTAGTTTTAGGCCTATAGTTGACGAAATCAACACTGGCCGTGACGGTATACCTGGTTCTGAATTTAAATTCAGCACCGTGGGTTGAAAAAAACAAAACCCAACAACAACTGCCTGGACACAATTAATGAGTCTGTATAGAAGTCCTTTGTCTATCCAACCGAACCCAAACCTCCTCTTCTCACTGACCTATTATGGAATTTTCATTCTCTGTGCCAACACCGTCTGCATATTAATAACCCAAGTACCTGCTGGAGAAAAAGAGAAAGGAGCATTCTGAAAGAAAAACCAACCAACGAAATAAAGACAGTCTAGCCCATTCTGGGCGGGAACACCCTTTTGGTGTTTCAAGCATTATGTTATGCTTTAGCTGTTGAAAAATAGCAGATCTACAAGCTCATAGCGCGGCACCGAGTGCCGCGCTAAGAGCTTGTAGGTCTGCTATTTTTGAATCGTGTAAAAACGTCGCGCAAATCTTTGAATATATATATATATGTTTTTAACTCAAATCTTTGCTTCTGCAAGGAGGGTCCCTGGGACAACATATTTTTTTAGATGGGGGTCGGCGGCCAAATACATATATTTTTTCCTTGGGGTCCTTGACATGAAATATTGAGCACCACTGGTTTTTCAGAAAATTGTCAAGATTTCGAAGACATTTTTTTTAAATTTCGACATGGCCTTAATGGGCTAATGTCTGCATGTCATTCAAAGTGTGAGGATTATTCCTCCGATCTGAGCAACGTTATTAAATGTTAACATGAGGCTCACGTGCATTCCGAGCAGGGATGATTCCGAAGGCTTGTGTTTTCTCAGTGTGGGTTTTTCTCTTTTTTCGAGGCGCCATGAAGCAGCCCTGGCAAATGAAACATTATTTGTACTATTTTAGTGTCACACCGGAGATGGGCGGTGGAGACGACGAGAGAAGAGAGAGAGAGAGAGGGGCTCATTCAGCCCCAACCATCTATAACCCATGTAGGCCTGACGTCGAAATTAAAAAAAAATGTCTTCAAAATCCTGACAGTTTTCTGAAAAACTTTATGTTTCTGTATCAGTGGTGCTCAATATTTCATGTAAAGGACCCCAAAAAATATATGTAATATGCCTCCGCCCCCCATCTCAAAATATGTTGTTCCAGGGACCTCCCCAGAAGCAAAGATTTGAGTTAAAATGTTCATTCTGTAATAATATATATTCAAAGAATTGAGGCACATTTTCGCGATTTTTCTAAAATAGCAGACCTACAAGTTCATAGCGCGGCACTCGGTGCCGCGCTATGAGCTTGTAGATCTGCTATTTTTCAATAGCTAAAGTAGAACATAATTAATGCTTTAAAACACCAAAAGGTGTTTTCCCGCCCAAAATGGGATAACAGCCACCTCTCACACACTCAGGAATAAATCAATCAGCGAGGGGGATGACTGAGGGGGAACGAGTGCCTCTCTTCCCTCACTTTACTGCCAAACGCATTGTCAAATACCTGAGGAGTCCGTATATCACCGCGACGCCTTCCTCTCCGAGAGAGAAATGCTTGATGCGTTCACCTGAAGACCTATGGGGGGAAGGGGGGAGGGGGGGGGGGGGGGGGGGGGGGGAGCAAGACAGGGGGTGGGGGGGAGGGAGAACTAGGGAAGAAAAGGGGGGGAGCGCGAAATGGAAACGTCGGCGAGGCACAGCAGAACTGTATAAATCTAAGCGAGTGCATTTGATCATGGGCTTTTGACAGAACTGGAGATGGAAGAAGGTAGTGGTGTTGGTGGTGGAGGAGGATGGGAGGGAGGGAGGGAGGGAGGGAGGGAGGGCGGAGATGTGGGAAGGTGAGGAAGTGTAGTACCGTGGCAGTTATGACGTGGACTCGCTATGTACTAGACGTTTTGTGATTTTGTGCACGTCTCGTGGAGTGCTAGCTCTTTGTCATGGCAGCGTTAGAGCACAGGCAGGCAGCGTTAGCACAAAAAGAAGGAGCACAACGCCTGAACGCCGTGATATTTCCAGCCCACTGTTCAGTGACACATGCGGTCGCTGTGGCTCCGGGCCACGCAGGTTTAGTTTAGCCCATTTTGACCTGGGAACGATTCTGCAAAATGTCTTCTAAATCCTGACCGTTTTCTGGAAAAACCCTATGTTTCTATGTCAGTCGTTCTCAAACATTTTCATGTCAAGGAGCCCCAAAATGATATGCATTTGGCCGCCGACCCCCATCTGAAAATATGTTGTTCCAGTGATTTCCCAGAAGCAAAGATTTGAGTTAAAAACGTTCGCTCTGAAAGAATATATTCTAAGATTTGCGCCACATTTTTAAGATTTTTTCAAAAATAGCAGACCTACGAGCTTGTAGATCTGCTATTTTTCAATAGCTAAAGTATAACATAATGCTTAAAACACCAACAGGGGTTCCCGCCCAGAATGGGTTAGAGTCTGACTCATGGCTATGATGTACTGTCGCATGCAGTGATAGCTCTGAGACATATTACGAGCCGGTAGAGTTCCAGACACTGCCAGGTTTTCAGGCCTGCCATTTTTCCAACCTTGAGATTAAGCACTTTAACCCCACGGTTGGGCATGCCATTATCGGGTGAAGATAATAAATAGATAAATGGATGAAAGAATCGAGCACACATCACATCGACGACGAAACGACCGACAGAAACCGCGTTGCAATGTGTGCCTTTCCTGTTTTGTATGTGTCTATATGGAGTTAACATTACTCTAATTGAACCACAGGTGTGGTTAGAATATTGAAATAATAATGTCTTCCCTGTGTATTTTTTTGTTTCTTCCTGGAAGCCTTTGAGTCAAACGGCCCAATATACACCACGTTAGTCTCCCTTTTATCATACAACCACAGCTGTTGGTGCGGCATCAGTTCAGGTGGATCACCACCCATCACCACCCACCAGGCGTCAGTTCAGGTGGATCACCACCCATCACCACCCACCAGGCAAACCAGGCATACTTAATGAATTGGTGAGTGTGGCCACGTAAAAACATAATAAAAAAATAATAATAATAAATAAATACTTTCTCCTAGTATAATTATAGTACCTGATGATGGGGGGAAATCACGGGATTTCATCTTGAAAGATGGAGTGCCTTTTGAAAAAAGTGCACAGTATTTGTTAAAATGTCGTTTTTATGTGGACACGCCCACCAGTTCATTTTGTATACGTGAGTTTAACCTTAGCACCACCCACCTAATGCAGTCCCTCCGCCTCCTACTTTAAGACCACCCACCTGTCCTAGTCCCTCCCACCTTCTTACAAAAGGACTGCCCATGGCTCTGCCCAATTGTTTACAAAATGGCAGAGGGGTGACAGATTTCAAGGTAGAATTTCAAGGCAGTTTTAATATAGGCTATAAGATGAGGATTATTATATAACTTACATTTCTCTTTTTTTACCATTGCAATAAAATAAAAAAAACACCCACAATTACCAGCTCAGTGGCCTTGTGGTTAGACTGTCCGACCTGAAACTGGGAGGTCGGGGTTCGATCCCCGGCCGGGTCATACCAAAGACTGTAAAAATGCGACCCAACCTCCCAATGCCTCCCTGCTTGACACTCAGCATCAATGGGTTTGATTGGGGGGTCAAATCAACTAATGTGGCTGCAGCTCACCGCTCCAAGAGATGGGTTAAATGCGGAGAACAAATTTCACTGCAGTAACGTTTGTGACAAATCGTACGACTTTGACTTTGAATTCAATGTTAAATTATCTACTTTTTTGGTTTAATTGTCCCAATACATTATTACTTATATATTTTTCATTTTCAAGAATTTTCTTCCATTGTGAAACTTTCTCATCAGCCTCATTCAGTTGGTAACTGAGTGGAAGTGACAGGATCCCCACATTGGACGACTATACAATATGCAAATGATCTCCATCACGGCTAAATGCTGAGATAGGGAATGACACCTCACAAGGTGTTAACAGTATTTTTCTTTCCAATATTAAATCACACTGCTTTGGCAATCTGTCAAGGAATGAATAATAAATTACATGCAGTTTATCTGTGGGATCTAATGTGCAATTTTCTGCATTTTTTTCTACAAATCAAGACTAGAAAAGTGTGCTCCTCTGAGTGCAGGTCGGTGCCTGAGATTCACGGTGAAGGTCAAGTTTATTTTGGCCCAAACTAGTCCAGTGGTTCCCAAACTTTGTTATGCCAAGGACCCCTAAATTGACATTTATTAGCCCGTGGACCCCCATTTGAAAAACATATGCCAGGGACCCCCCACTAGAGAAGAATTGTATGGCTCTAGCAGTGATTCTCAACCGGACGCCCATTTAATGGCATTTCTATCTCTGGGACCTCCAATGTATATTGTAAAATCAATGTAAATTTAACTCTGAGAGTGTACAAATGGAACCATTTGTACACTCTCAGAGTTACAGACCCATAAAGGTCCATTTGGTTCCATTTGTACACTCTCTGAGTTACAGACCCATAAAGGTCCATTTGGTTCCATTTGTACACTCTCAGAGTTACAGACCCATAAGGGTCCATTTGGTTCCATTTGTACACTCTCTGAGTTACAGACCCATAAGGGTCCATTTGGTTCCATTTGTACACTCTCTGAGTTACAGACCCATAAGGGTCCATTTGGTTCCATGTGTACACTCTCTGAGTTACAGACCCATAAGGGTCCATTTGGTTCCATGTGTACACTCTCTGAGTTACAGACCCATAAGGGTCCATTTGGTTCCATGTGTACACTATCTGAGTTACAGACCCATAAGGGTCCATTTGGTTCCATGTGTACACTCTCTGAGTTACAGACCCATAAGGGTCCATTTGGTTCCATTTGTACACTCAGAGTTACAGACCCATAAGGGTCCATTTGGTTCCTATAACTGTCATTTATCTGGGGACCCCCTGGAACTCCCTCAAGGACCCCTGGGGGTCCCCGGACCCCATATTTGGAACCACTGACCTAGGCAATTTGTAAAGATATTACTGTAAAAAGACACATTAAACATGCATAAAACAACAAAACATAGACATGATTTGTCTATAGTTCAAATGAAATGCTAGTGTAGGATTGTGTTAAAACAGGATTCCTATTGTCAGAATAAACCGTTGCCACATTACAGTAGGCAGATTAGAACGGCTGCTTTCAAATTGTACACATTGGCAGTTAACTAACTTTTCACTTAACTGACAAATATAACTATAAACATGTCATGAATTATAATTTATAGTGATACAATTTGGTAGGAATTAGTGTCTATACTCTATTGTGTGCAGTCAAATAACTCAATGACAGCTATAGCATACGATATGAGTAGGAACTAACTCAACGACAGCTATAGCATACGATATGAGTAGGAACTAACTCAACGACAGCTATAGCATACGATATGAGTAGGAACTAACTCAACGACAGCTATAGCATACGATATGAGTAGGAACTAAGGAACTATATAGCATACGATATGAGTAGGAACTAAGGAAGCAGCTTCGACCCTAAAGTGACTGACACACAGTCATAGAAAAGCAATGGTGGAAAAAGTGCTCAATTGTTTTACCTAAGTAAAAGTACCAATACTGCAATTTAGAACTACTTCGTTACAAGTAAAAGTACGGAATTGAAAATGTACTTGAGTAAAAGTACAAAAGTATCGGCATCAAAATGTAGCCTACTTAAAGTAGTAAAAGTGAAAGTACTCATTGCGCAGAATGTCCCATTTCACAAGTTCAAAATGTGTACAAAATCTATTGAAAATAGCCGATCTACAAGCTCACAATGCGCCGCGTTGCAACACATTGTGAGCTTGTAGATCGGCTATTTCAAATGGCCGAAATGTATAGGGTTGAAGTGGTTAATGTATGTTTTCTAATCAAAATTAAAATCGCCAAAGTAACTAGTAACTCAACTTTTCAAATACTGTAATTGTAGTGGAGTAAAAGTACAAATTTATTTTTGGCTCTGAGATGTAGTGGAGTAGAAGTAAAAGTACTGGAAATTGGAAATACTCAAGTAAAGTACAAATACCTCAAAATTGTACTTAAGTACAGTACTTAGTTACTTTCCACCACGGTATAAAAGCATAGAGAATCACAGCTTTGATTTGACAAGGATGTCTGTCATCAGCAGAACTCTCTGGCTGGACTCTTTTGAGGCGGAAATTCAGCCGAGGAAGATGACAAGACAAAAATCATATATATATATATTCCAAAGCCATCGACATCAGACAGCGGGTCCGAATATAAGCATAGAAATGAGACGAGGAATAACCGTGACGACAATCTAAAACGTTGGCCTTAGCTGGCCTCCATGAAGTTAAAGGGACACTACACCCTTTATATATCTTAAAGATGGAGTGCCACAATTTTTTTCCACCCTATAACATGATCATCAGGTATTATTATAATATAAGGAGGAAGAACTTTTTCCAAAAAAAGTACGTCTGGTTTGCCTGGTGGCTGAACTGAAGCCACTACACAGCTGTAGTTGTATGATAAAGGGGGAGGGGTTAGGGGAGGGGCTGATAGTGTGATGTCACTATTTTAGTGTTTATTTCATTGGCCCGTTTGACTGTCAAGGGTTCAGCCTCCAGGAAGAAACCCTAAATACAAAGTGAATACACCATTGCACATAAAAACGACTCCAGGGACACAAGTACTGTCACCTCATAGACACATGGAAAACTGGAAAAATAGATTTATAACACTTTCCTGCAGGGGTCTTTATGTGGGTAATATGTGGTTTTAGATATTTTAGTATTTCAAAGTGTCTGTGATGGGGTCGTTGCCCAGTGCCAGCCGTACTTGGAAAAGGTCACCAAATAGCTAGTGGATGTTGACATGGACTTGAACCGGAAGTGAAAGTCAGCCATTTCACAGTAGTGTATCTGAGCCTTTCTATACTAGCGATCCATTTTATTATCATAAACTAAGTCAATCTAAGGTGTAATCAAGCGCCGAATATCACATTTTTTGCAGATTATGAGCATATAGATACGGCTTGTGCATGTGCACGGGTGTGCACACGGGATTTTTGGCCGTTTTTTACGTAAGAATCGCTCGGTGCTAGCTAAAAATGTTGCAAAATGCTAACGTGATGCTAATCAAACGGTGATTAACGTGGATTAAACAAAACTTGTCTTTACGGCTCTGGCACCGGGGACAAAGTAAGGACAATCTCGTCTTAACGCCTATGGCACTTAAACTGTTTTAACCCATTTTGACCTGAGATCAGATTCTAAAAATGTCTTCTACATCCTGACAGTTTTCTGAAAAAGCTATGTTTCTATGTCCATCGTTCTTCGATTTTTCAAAAATAGCAGACCTACAAGCTTGTAGCACGCCACTCGGTGGCGCGCTATAGGGGTGCGGCCTATAGGGGTGTGTTCAAGCTACGTGCAACACAACATTTCTTTGGGAAACCCAGCCATTAACATTTTTCTTTTTCTTTTTTGCAAAAAGGGTGTAGTGTCCCTTTAAAGCGTGACTCAACAGCAGGCCACATTTGAGACATTGCTGCCCTCTAAAGGCTAAAAAGAAAATAGGCGTCACTAGTTTGCTGTAAAGCAACAGCAACAAGCAAGTGCAGTTGTGTTGCTTCTGCATCACAGTGTACCAGGTCAGGCTAGCCTATTAGCCTAGCATCACAGTGTACCAGGTCAGGCTAGCCTATTAGCCTACACTTCTGCATCACAGTGTACCAGGTCAGGCTAGCCTATTAGCCTACACTTCTGCATCACAGTGTACCAGGTCAGGCTAGCCTATTAGCCTACACTTCTGCATCACAGTGTACCAGGTCAGGCTAGCCTATTAGCCTACACTTCTGCATCACAGTGTACCAGGTCAGGCTAGCCTATTAGCCTACACTTCTGCATCACAGTGTACCAGGTCAGGCTAGCCTATTAGCCTACACTTCTGCATCACAGTGTACCAGGTCAGGCTAGCCTATTAGCCTACACTTCTGCATCACAGTGTACCAGGTCAGGCTAGCCTATTAGCCTACACTTCTGCATCACAGTGTACCAGGTCAGGCTAGCCTATTAGCCTACACTTCTGTAGTTTTTAACCTTAAAGGACCACTTCACCACTTTTCAACCCATCTTCATATAATTGGTCCTCACTAATAATCATGATAAAATGGCACCATTTTTTTCTACTCAGTTTCTCATAGGAGGACTGTGGGGAGTTCAGAAACCCGTCCACCAGTGACATCATCGTTAGGCAGATTTTTTTTAAACAATATTTTTCTACAAAAATGTTTAGATTTGTATTATCGTGAGAACGATGGCTTCCATTTTCACATTGCAACTTTTCAGGACTAGAAAGCCTGCAGTTTCTAATAGCTTGGATTCCCCATCGATGATGTCACTGGTGGACGGGTTTCTGAACTGCCCACAGTCCTCCTATGAGACACAGACTGAGTAGAAAAAAATGGTAGCCATTTTATCATGATTATTAGTGAGGACTAGTATATGAAGATGAAAAGTTGAAAAGTGGTGAAGTGGTCCTTTAAGAGGGCACAACGCTCACAACACATAATCCCATGCACACTTCCAAACAGAGCTATTTGGACGAGCAAAAAAAAACACTCTAAAAGAGCGACTCGTTATACTCCATCTCGTATTCTTTCCTCTACTTCTTGTTCTTCTTCTTCCACACCCTTCAAATAATTCATATAACAATCTTCAAAGAACCTTCAAACAACAGCTCGCCACACAGCCGTCAACGTAACGGAGGGTTATTTGATGAGCATCTCACGTTTCGTATAACATACCAACCACCTCATCACCATCACCACCTCATCACCATCACCACGTCCACCTTTTATAACATACCAACCACCTCATCACCATAACCACGTCCACCTTTTATAACATACCAACCACCTCATCACCATCACCACGTCCACCTTTTATAACATACCAACCACCTCATCACCATCACCACGTCCACCTTTTCACTTCCATACTGCGATGATGACACCCTGGGATGTGTTAAGCAAGCACTTAGAAACACAAGAGTGGTCGCAGAGAAGGTGGAATATAAGACACTATATGAATACGATGAGGCAAAAAAATAGTACAAAAAAATAGTACAAAAACAAAATGGGAAATAATCAAGTAAGTACAAGTACAGTAAGTAAGTAAGGCAGGGAGAAAGAGAGGCAGACAGACAGTAGAGGAAAGTGCAATATGAGAACAGTTATTGGTTTGGCACAGGTGGAGAGAGAGAGAGAGAGAGAGAGAGAGAGAGAGAGAGAGAGAGAGAGAGAGAGAGAGAGAGAGAGAGAGAGAGGCAAACTATCGACAGCGACTGTGCAGGAGCTCTGAAATTGCATTGTTCTGGCAGGACAACAAACCCCAAACTGTGACACACACACACACGCACACGCGAGAGGGCACGCATGCACGCACGCACACATGCACAGTTTACACACACACACACACACGGACACACACTCACACACACGCACCCACACATGCACACGCACGCACGCACACACTAGTGCATCCCAAATCAGACATAATGCCATGGATGTCCTCGGCGTTTCATCATCAAAGCCCTTATCAGGCGGCGGCGCTGCGCCGGGTTCTGAACGGGTGAATATGAAGCGGATAAAACAAATCGTTTGATGTGTGAAAGACAGACACCGCAACTCCAAAGTACTTAATCCATTCTGTACGGGAACCCCTTCTGGTGTTTTGTTATGCTTTAGCTATTGAAAAATAGCAGACCTACAAGCTCATATGAGCTTGTAGATCTGCTATTTTTGAAAAATCGTGAAAATGTGGCGCAAATCTTTGAATATACTGTATATACTTTCAGAGCGAACGCTTTTAACTCAAATCTTGGCTTCTGGGGAGGTCCCTGGAACAACATATTTTCAGATGGGTTTCGGCAGCCAATTACATATATTTTTGGGTGTTCTTGACATGAAAATGTTTGATCACCACCGACATAGAAACATGAGGTTTTTCAGGAAACTGTCAGGATTTAGAAGACAATTTGTAGAATCGGTCTCGGGCCTAAATGGGTTAAGCTTCACCTCCCAACGGACCAATACAGGAGAGAAAGACAGAGAGAGAGGAACCATCGCTGCTGCTTGCCTTCTTTTATTCCCTCTCCTCTCCCTCTCCTCTCCCTCACCTCTCTCCCTCTCCTCTCCCTCTCCTCTCCCTCTCCTCTCCTCTCCTCTCCTCTCCCTCACCTCTCTCCCTCTCCTCTCCCTCTCCTCTCCCTCTCCCTCTCCCTCTCCCTCTCCCTCTCCCTCTCCCTCTCCCCCTCCCTCTCCCTCTCCCTCTCCCTCTCCTCTCCCTCTCCTCTCCCTCTCCCTCTCCCTCTCCCTCTCCTCTCCCTCTCCTCTCCTCTCCCTCTCCTCTCCCTCTCCTCTCCCTCACCTCTCTCCCTCTCCTCTCCCTCTCCTCTCCCTCTCCCTCACCTCTCTCCCTCTCCTCTCCTCTCCTCTCCTCTCCTCTCCTCTCCTCTCCTCTCCTCTCCTCTCCTCTCCTCTCCTCTCCTCTCCTCTCCTCTCCTCTCCTCTCTCCCTCTCCTCTCCCTCTCCTCTCCCTCTCCTTTCCCTCTCCTCTCCTCTCCCTCACCTCTCTCCCTCTCCTCTCCCTCTCCTTTCCCTCTCCTCTCCTCTCCTCTCCTCTCCCTCCCTCTCCCTCTCCCTCTCCCTCTCCCTCTCCCTCTCCCTCTCCTCTCCCTCACCTCTCCCTCTCCTCTCCCTCTCCTCTCCTCACCTCTCTCCCTCTCCTCTCCTCTCCTCTCCTCTCCTCTCCTCTCCTCTCCTCTCCTCTCCTCTCCTCTCCTCTCCTCTCCCTCTCCCTCTCCCTCTCCCTCTCCTCTCCTCTCCTCTCCCTCACCTCTCTCCCTCTCCTCTCCCTCTCCTCTCCCTCTCCTCTCCTCTCCTCTTCTCCCTCTCCCTCTCCTCTCCCTCTCCTCTCCTCTCCTCTTCCTCCCCTCTCCCTCTCCTCTCCTCTCCTCTCCTCTCCCTCTCCTCTCCCTCTCCTCTCCTCTCCTCTCCTCTCCTCTCCTCTCCTCTCCTCTCCTCTCCTCTCCTCTCCTCTCAGCTCCTCTCTCCCTCTCCCTCTCCTCTCCCTCTCCTCTCTTCCTCCTTCATCAACCAGGACTTTATGAAATGTTGCGTCATTGTTTATGCAAGGTCCGTATGTCAGCCTGAGTGATGTAAATTAAATATATAAAGTCAATATTGTCGCGCACGACGTGGTGTGTGTGAGCACATGCTATAGTGTGTGTGTGTGTGTGTGTGCGCGTGCGTGTGTGCGTGCGTGTGTGTGTGTGTGTGCGTGCGTGCGCAGAGCCAACAGATGTGCGCTGGGGGAGCCGTACGTGGGATGAAAAAAGATGCAAGGGTAAAATCTTTGATATGAAGATGTTAGCATGAAATGTTTGTTGTCACAGCGATGCTTTGATGTCGGCCCTCGAGTCACCAATAACACCATCCTTCGGTCCTTTAGCGCTTCCTCTTTTGTAGTTGATGTTTTTTCATCTTACCGATATCACCCGCCTGTCGAATGCAGTGAAAGGACATTATAGAAAGCTTGGGAAATTAAATTACTCTTTAACTCATTCTGGGCGGGAACCTCCTTTTGGTGTTTTAAATATTATGTTATGCTTTAGCTGTTGAAAAATAGCAGATCTACAAGCTCATAGCGCGGCACCGAGTGCCGCGCTATGAGCTTGTAGATCTGCTATTTTTGAAAAATCGTGAAAATGTGGCGCAAATCTTCTTTCAGAGCAAACGTTTTTAACTCAAATCTTTGCTTCTGGGGGTGGTCCCTTGGAGCAACATATTTTAAGATGGGGGTCGGCGGCCAATTACATATATTTTTGGGGATCCTTGACATGAAAATAGAAATGATATAGAAACATGGGTTTTTTTAAGAAAACTGTCATGATTTAGAAGACATTTTTTAGAATCGTCCGCAGGTCAAAATGTGTTAAACATGGATTGTTTTCCTTGTCGTTATTAACTCCCCATACAAAGCAAGGCAGACAGATAAAACGTTCACTAAGCCACCATTAATTCTTTGATTGACTTGACAAAGGCCTTTTTTTATCCTCTGTTTATTTCACGATTTCCATACATTTAGATTAGCAGTGTTTCCCTTTTAGCTCTGGTTAATTTGCCTTCAAAGCAAAGGCAGGAGAAATGAATTAGTTATGACTGTGAATATGGCTCTGTTAATCCATTCTGGGCGGGAACCCCTTTTGGTGTTAGCATTATGTTGTGATTTAGCTATTGAAAAATAGCAGATCTACAAGCTCGTAGCGCGCCACCGAGTGGCGCGCTACGAGCTTGTAGGTCTGCTATTTTTTGAAAAATCATGAAAATGTGGCACAAATCTTTGAATATATATTCTTTCAGAGCGAACGTTTTTTAACTCAAATATTTGCTTCTGAGGGGTTCCTTCCTGGAACAACATATTTTCAGATGGGGGTCGGCGGCAAAATACATATTATTTTTGGGGTCCTTGACATGAAATATTGAGCACCACTGATACAGAAACATGAGGTATTTCAGAAAACTGTCAGAATTTAGAAGACATTCTTTTTTAAATTTCGACGTCAGGCCAAAACGGGTTAAGTCTCAAGATGAAAGGCATCCTCTCTCCTCCCGTGTCAGGCAGCCCACCTGACCCTTTCATGGTTGCAAAAAAAAAAAGGACTTTATAGAATCAAATCCCTTTTAGATGATCGCATTCTTTGAAGACGTTTGCTTGCAAAATCAAAATGACGCAAATAGGCTACGGGCATCTTTGTTTGATGATCAGAGGAATTATTTGTAATTCCGCCCATCACATGGACGTGGATGAATGGGCCTTTGACAAAATAAAACAATAATCCAGTAAATATAACCTTCAAATATAATGAGAGGATTTTATTCAGAGCCCCCCCCCCCGTCAGTCAAGTCAGGAGTTTCAGAGATGATGGGAGAGGATTGATAAAGTCTGGGCAAACTTTAAAAGCCAATGTTAGCCAATTAGGATGGAATACGAAATATCGGACAGATCCGTCTTGAAGACATGACTTTACCGTCTGGACAATTTGACCGTTCTGGACAATTTGGGGCAGAGGTTCATCGTTGGCATCCAGGGAGTGTGTGTGCAAAGTTTGGCATCGACCGGGTTAATGGTGCCGGAGATTAGCTGGTAACAGACGGACGCACACACACACACGGATGGAGTGCAGAACATACTCTCTCCCCATGCCTTCGGCCTGGTGGAGACAATCAAAAGAACCACATTTATTGTCACATCACAGGTTTAAAACGTTTTTGTACAGGCTCCATCATGCTCCTGAGCAAGTAGCTCCCCCCCGTGAGGTCATCAAAACCCTTGAGTGTCCCCTCTCATCGACCAATCGAGTGTCCCCTCTCTGTTGTTGTAATGGAACGACCAATCGAGTGTCCCCTCTCTGTTGTTGTTGTAATGGAACGACCAATCGAGTGTCCCCTCTCGGTCTGGGACCTCTTCGATTTGCCATGCCTCATTTCATGTGCGCACATGCATCGTTTCCTCATGTGCAAGCACTACATGTGTATACCTGGAAGGTACTCCACACACACACACGCACGCACGCACGCACGCACGCACGCACGCACGCACGCACGCACGTACGTACGTATGTATGTATGTATGTATGTATGTATGTATGTATGTATGTATGTATGTATGTATGTATGTATGTATGTATGTATGTATGTTTATATGTTGTATGTATGTATGTATGTATGTATGTATATTTGTATGTATATGTACCGTCTAACTGAAAGAGAAAAGTAGACATGAATGATCTCTTCATTGTGTCTGCTGAGCTTTGTGCCTCCTAAATAGCTTTGCGCCAGAAGCACGCTCATTGCCTTAATAGCAATAATTAAGTAGTTAATGATACATTCACTGTGTGAAATAACAATCCTAAAAATAATCCACATTATGTAGGGAACACTTTGGCCCGGGCGGCATGCTATAATTAGCCACGTAATTACCCACCGTTGTAATGATTCTTTGAACACTATAGCAAATATTTACTGTGATTTACACCTACAATAGGGTACTATAGAGTAGCTGCAAATGCTTAACCCATTTTGGGGCGGGAACCCCTTTTGGAGTTTTAAACTTTAGCTATTGAAAAATAGCAGATCTACAAGCTCATAGCGCGCCACCGAGTGGCGCGCTACGAGCTTGTAGGTCTGCTATTTTTGAAAAGTCGTGAAAATGTGGCGCAAATCTTTGAATATATATTCTTTCAGAGTTTCAGTTTTTAACTCAAATCTTCTTGCTTCTGGGGGTGTCCCTGGAACAAAATATTTTCAGATGGGGGTCGGCGGCATATTACATACATTACATAATACATACATAGGCTACATACATAATTTTTGGGGTCCTTGACATGAAATATTGAGAACCACTGATATAGAAACTTTTTTTTTTTTCCAGAAAAAAATACATTTTAAAAATACTTTTTTTTTTATTTCGACGCCAGGCCTAAATGGGTTAACACAGTTAGACCTGAGGATGATTCTACAAATGTCTTCTAAATTCTGACAGTTTTCTGAAAAAGCCATGTTTCTACGACAGTGGTTGAAAAGGAAAGGATGTCCGCAGTCTGCACACTGTCTCTCTGCTCCCAGGACATTTTTATTTGGTACGTTTCGACCAAGGGGCCAGTGAGGCGCTCCAACGTTAAAGCACTGGGCCCTAGTGGTAAGAGGAGGGACTACAGGCGGACCCGTGGATTCATGACCGGGAAACCCCGTGCAGCTGGGCTTTAACATTGAGCGCTCGGTTGCACTTCCGCATTTGACCACCAAAATGTGGTGGTCCAATGCGGAAGTAGACGTTTTGAGACGGTCCTTCCGGGTGCTTAAAAACGCCACTGAGCAACTTCCACTGACATGAATAGCGGAGGGGGCGGAGCTTCGCGCCAGATCAGTCTCTATCCTTTTATATACTCTATGGTTTCGACCCTTGCGTGTCTTTGTCAGGTATGCCCGCAAGGGGTCGAAACGTTGTACCAAATCAAAATGACCTGGGAGCAGAGAGACAGTGTGCGGACATCCCTTCCTTTTCAGTGTACATATATTTTTGACCAGCACCTGTAGAATTTCTGGAGATGTGTTTTTTTGGATCCTATCTCTATGTCAGTGGTTCTCAAACTATTTCATGTCAAGGACCCCCAGAATTATCCATATTTGGCTGCGGACCCCTATCTCAAAATATGTTGTTCCAGACACCCCCCCCCCCCCCCCCCAGAAGCAAATATGAGTTAAAAACGTTCGATCTGAAAGAATATACGTTCAAAGATTTGCGCCACATTTTCACGACTTTTCAAAAAATAGCTAAAAAATAACATACCGTAATGCTTTAAAACACCAAAAGGGGTTCCCGCCCAGAATGGTTTAATGAATATGACACGTTACATAAGGAAAACAATAGAGCACATGAGAAATAATCAGGCATTGGAGTGGTTTGAACCGACTGACACACTGCCATATCCTCAGAGACCCGTGCAGTGCTCTGGGTTGTGGAGCTAAAAATGGAGACAAATAAAACCAAGTACCGTAATTAAAAAAGCTACAAAGTGCCTTTACAATTGAAAACAAGTTGAAATGTTGACCTAAGGGTGGTACTTTTTTTAATCGTGGGCCATTTGCTTTTTTTAATTAAGGTACTTTGTTTTTATTTAACTTTTAAAACCTTTGCAAAGCTATAGTGTTAATCCTTGAGTGAATATATGCTATTGTTTGAATCAATCAATTGATTCCGAGTCGAGTCAGTCAGTCAGTCAGTCAGACAGACAGACAGACAGACAGACAGACAGACAGACAGACAGACAGACAGACAGACAGACAGACAGACAGACAGACAGACAGACAGACAGACAGACAGACAGACACCAAATGGACCCTTATGGGTTAAATCAACATTGATTTTACAATATAAATTGGGGTCTCAGAGATAGAAATGCCATTTAAATAGGGGTCCATAGTCAAATGCATGTCAAACTGGGCGTCCTTGAAATTAAACAGGTTGAGAATCACTGCTAGAGCCTTAAAAACCTTTCTCTTATGCATGGCATATCTTTTCAAATGGGAGTCTGCGGGCTAATTATGGGGTCAATTTGGGGGTCCTTCACATGAAAACGTTTGGGAACCACATGGTTTGGCATAATTATGCTCGGCAACATGACACACTGTGCGCTTGTAGTAATATTATTGTAATAATAATATTACAGCAGCACATTCTTCTTTTTTTACCTCGTTACTGCCAACACTGCACAAAGTCTCATCTCTCTTTCCGTCACGACAGCGTGGAGGTACAGCAACCTCAGCACCGCTAGCCTCCTGCTGCTGCTCTGATTCTCCTCAGCACCGCTCCTCCTCCTCCTGCTGCTGCTCTGACTCTCCTCCTGCTGCTCTGACTCTCCTCCTGCTGCTCTGACTCTCCTCCTGCTGCTCTGACTCTCCGGCTGATTCTCCCCGTTGTCGTCCTTCCCTCATCGTGACCTAGCCTGGGGTCCACCTATCCTTCCCTCACTAGTGACCTAGCCTGGGGTCCACCTATCCTTCCCTCATCGTGACCTAGCCTGGGGTCCACCTATCCTTCCCTCACTAGTGACCTAGCCTGGGGTCCACCTATCCTTCCCTCATCGTGACCTAGCCTGGGGTCCACCTATCCTTCCCTCATCGTGACCTAGCCTGGGGTCCACCTATGCTTCCCTCACTAGTGACCTAGCCTGGGGTCCACCTATGCTTCCCTCACTAGTGACCTAGCCTGGGGTCCACCTATGCTTCCCTCACTAGTGACCTAGCCTGGGGTCCACCTATCCTTCCCTCATCGTGACCTAGCCTGGGGTCCACCTATGCTTCCCTCACTAGTGACCTAGCCTGGGGTCCACCTATGCTTCCCTCACTAGTGACCTAGCCTGGGGTCCACCTATCCTTCCCTCACTAGTGACCTAGCCTGGGGTCCACCTATCCTTCCCTCATCGTGACCTAGCCTGGGGTCCACCTATGCTTCCCTCACTAGTGACCTAGCCTGGGGTCCACCTATGCTTCCCTCACTAGTGACCTAGCCTGGGGTCCACCTATCGTTCCCTCATCGTGACCTAGCCTGGGGTCCACCTATCCTTCCCTCACTAGTGACCTAGCCTGGGGTCCACCTATCCTTCCCTCACTTGTGACCTAGGGGTCCACCTATCCTTCCCTCACTCGTGACCTAGCCTGGGGTCCACCTATCCTTCCCTCACTAGTGACCTAGCCTGGGGTCCACCTATCCTTCCCTCACTAGTGACCTAGCCTGGGGTCCACCTATCCTTCCCTCACTAGTGACCTAGCCTGGGGTCCACCTATCCTTCCCTCACTAGTGACCTAGCCTGGGGTCCACCTATCCTTCCCTCATCGTGACCTAGCCTGGGGTCCACCTATCCTTCCCTCACTTGTGACCTAGGGGTCCACCTATCCTTCCCTCACTAGTGACCTAGGGGTCCACCTATCCTTCCCTCACTAGTGACCTAGCCTGGGGTCCACCTATCCTTCCCTCACTTGTGACCTAGGGGTCCACCTATCCTTCCCTCACTAGTGACCTAGGGGTCCACCTATCCTTCCCTCACTAGTGACCTAGCCTGGGGTCCACCTATCCTTCCCTCACTAGTGACCTAGCCTGGGGTCCACCTATCCTTCCCTCACTCGTGACCTAGCCTGGGGTCCACCTATCCTTCCCTCACTCGTGACCTAGCCTGGGGTCCACCTATCCTTCCCTCACTTGTGACCTAGGGGTCCACCTATCCTTCCCTCACTTGTGACCTAGGGGTCCACCTATCCTTCCCTCACTCGTGACCTAGCCTGGGGTCCACCTATCCTTCCCTCACTCGTGACCTAGCCTGGGGTCCACCTATCCTTCCCTCACTTGTGACCTAGCCTGGGGTCCACCTATCCTTCCCTCACTTGTGACCTAGCCTGGGGTCCACCTATCCTTCCCTCACTCGTGACCTAGCCTGGGGTCCACCTATCCTTCCCTCACTCGTGACCTAGCCTGGGGTCCACCTATCCTTCCCTCACTTGTGACCTAGCCTGGGTCCTAGCCACTCGTGACCTAGCCTGGGTCCTATAGCCACTCATGACCTAGCCTGGGGTCCACCTATCCTTTCTATGGCATATAGGCAGCTCCCGGCAGGATCCGCCGGGAGAATCTAGACGCAGCTGCGCGACATGAGACTAATTAATTAGAGCGACAGAGAGAGAGAGAGGAGTGTGTGGTGTGTGTGTGTGTACGTGTGTGCGTCAATTTAACAAAGGTGCAGACGATCAGAAATAAGCAGAGAGTGATCGACGTCTGCGCTACTCTATGCCGAATTCACCCTTTGTCAAGTCCCGCACGTGGTTGTGTCCCTCTTCGCACCCATTGGTTGCCGTTTCGTGGTTGGACAAAAATCCTCTCTCTCCATCCACTACCATTGAAATAAGGTGTTTTTCAGTTGATTCGTATTGATATTCTGTGCGTTCAATTCTTATTTTAAACTAAAAAGGAACATCACAGGTGCAGCATGGTGACTGCAGGGCATATCATGTTTGTTTTTAGTTTTTTCCAAAAATGATGTTTTTGCAAATTCAACATAAACAAGGCGGAAGCAGGGCGGAACAAGGCAGAAAGAGCCTGTTGGTTAGTCAGTCAGGGACCAATCAGAAGGCTGACAAAGGACTTTTCTTTTCCTCCCTGGAAATAAAAACGTCTGGGTTTCCGAGGTTCGTGACCTGACCAGACCCATAGAGGCTCGTGACCTGACCAGACCCATAGAGTGACCTGACCAGACCCATAGAGCCAGAGGCTCGTGACCTGACCAGACCCATAGAGCCAGAGGCTCGTGACCTGACCAGACCCATAGAGCCAGAGATACCTGACCAGACCCATAGAGCCAGAGATACCTGAACTATACTTCACATGGGGGGCAAGAAGAACTCATTCCCTACAGTATATACCCGGAGTGGGCTTTGGACCGGCTTTCCTGCGCAGAACCATGACCTCAGAATGTGGAGATGCTAATCCTCATCCAGCCGCTTCACACTCGACCGCACGCGGACCGATCCAGTGGGAGCTGGAGGCCAACAGACCGCATGAAACGCCATCAGGACCACATCATCCGCAAAACGCAGCCATGCGAACCGTAACCCATTCTGGGCGGGAACCCAGAATGGTGTTTTAAGGATTATGATATACTTTAGCTATTGAAAAATAGCGGATCTACAAGCTCGTAGCACGGCACAAAAATTGTGAAAATGCGCCACAAATCTTTGTTTGTTTTTAACTCATATCTTTGCTTCTGAGGGGTTCCTGGAACAACATATTTTCACATGTGGGTCGGTGGTCAATTACATATATTTTTTGGAGTCGTTGACATGAAATATTGAGCACCACTGATACAGAAACATGAGGTATTTCAGAAAACCAGAACAAAAAAATTCAGAAAAACATTTTCTAAATGTCGATGTCTGGCCTAAATGGGTTAAGCTCAGTGGTTCCCAAAGTGGGGTCCGGGGACCCCTATAGGGGTCATTGAGAGAGTTCCAGGGGGTCCGGGGACCCCTATAGGGGTCATTGAGAGAGTTCCAGGGGGTCCCCAGCTAAATGATAATTAGGAATCAAATGGACCCCTTATCTGTAACTCAGAGAGTGTATACAAATGGAACCAAATTCACCCATTTGGTTCCATTTGTAGTGGAGTTAAATTAACTTTGATTTTACAATATGCATTGGGTGTCCCAGAGATAGATAGATATAAATGCCATTAAATTGGGAGTCGTAGCCTGTAATTCAGGTCAAAACTGGAGTGAGTCCTTCAATGAAAATGGTTGAGAATCACTGCTAGAGCCGTACAAATCTTCTCTTATGGGAGTGCTTGGCGTATTTTTTTCTAATGGGGGTCAGGTGGTGCTAGCACCTGACGAAGCTCACGGCGAAACGCGTCGTGCTAATAAATAAGTCGATACAGTAAGTTGTCCGTCTCTGTTCCCTGGAGTGTGCAGTCCCTTCCGTGGAAGGCTTTTTCCCCTTTTTGAAGTCTATGCCTGCTAACTAGACTTGCACCTCCCACGTTTTTTTTTTATGTGCAGGAGTCCATTTTCTGTCTCATATATACATATATATATATATATATATGAGAGAGAGCGAGACAGTGAGATGAAAAGATGTGTTTGGTCCAAGCCAATGGAGAGCTCCGCTCGCGGGGGATCAGAAATAATTCATGCTGCCGTCTGCAGAGAGAAAAAAAAACAGTAGCATATAGAGACAGACAGACAGACAGACGGAAGCTAGCTATAGTGGAAGAATAGTTCCATGCAGAGAGATTCCCCGGGCCGGAGGCCGGGGGCCGCGGGCCGGGGGCCGAGCTATAGAGGAGATATCAGAGGAGATATCAGTGATTCAAGCAGCTGTGAGGGGTGTGTGATCTGTGATCTGTGTGTAGGTCACCTTGCTGTCATGTTCCGGAGCTCCAAGGGTCTCTGATCTCAGCTGTACTGATCGAAGCTCAACCTCTCCTCGCTCTCCTCGCTCTCCGCTAGCATTTCATCCTCGCTCGCTTCTTTCTTCATGCGCTACACACTCTGAAGATCCTGAGGGTTTATTTAACCCACTTAGGACGGGAACGTGTCGTCGTCTTGTATAGCTTTTAACCACTTAGAACCGTTATTTTAAACATTTAGCTGGTGAAAAATAGCAGATCTACAGATCTACAAGATCTACAAGCTTTGAGTAAATAGAGTTTTTAACACATATTTGCTTGTTGGGTGGGGGTCCCTGGAACAACACATTTTCAGATGGGGGTCGGTGGCCAATTACATATTATGTTTGGGGGTCCTTGACCTGAAATAGTTTGAGAACCACTGATATAGAAACATAGGGTTTTTCAGAAAACTGTCAGGATTAATAGAAGAATCTGAATTTGATATAGAATCTGCATGGTCTCAGTCCTAAATGGGTTAACTATCTGAGCATGTTAGGAGTTAGGAGTTATGAGATCTTAACACTGAGGATTTCCACGGTGTACACTCACTCCACTCTCACTCACTTACATGCACCTCCCCCTTATCTGCACTTGCACATTCTTCTCTTCTCCCCCCCCCCCTTCCCCCTCCCTCCCCCCTCCTCCCCCCCCCCCCCCCCCCTCCCCCCTCCTCCCCCCCTCCTTCCCATGCATGCATGTCCACCAGAAAACCCTCTGACCTCAGTCATCCCCATGAGCGGTCGTCTTCACTTGATCTCCCCCCAACCCTCCGGCTATAATACGCACCGCCGATCAAACCTCTTGCACCGCTCGTTTTCTATTTGTTCCTTCCTCCCACCACCTCCCCACCCCCCCGTCCCCCCCACCACCCCTCCCCCAACGCCGTTTGTCTTCCGCCAGCCATGCATCCCGCTCTCGTATGACGTGAAATGGTTTAGTTTTAATCTGAACGGCCATGCTGCTGACTCCCCCCTCCCCCCCCCCCCCCCCCCCCCACCAGCCCCACCACCTCTCTCTCAGCTCATGGGCCCTGCATGCAATGACATAATTTAATATTTGGGGGGTGACACGCTAAAGAGAGGAGGAGGCTGCGGTTGTCAGTGTGCGGTTCAAGGGACCGTTGATTTAGCACTATAGGCGTCACAGGGGGAGCATCTCTTCATTTTATTAGCGGACATCGGCTACGATCGTATACGCCCCACGACGCAACGCGACGGGGGAGGAGGTGGGGCGGTATAGCGCCATTTGACAGTGGTGTAAAGTACTGTATACTTAAGTACAATTTTGAGGTATCTGTAGTTTACTTGAGTATTTCCAAATTCCAATGCTTTTTACGCCACTACACATCTCAAATCCAAATATTGTACTTTTACTCCACTACAATTATTTGCAAAACTTTAGTTACTAGTTACTTTGATTAGTATTACAAAACGCACATTAACCACTTCTTCAGCCCTATATACATTTCGTCCAATTGAAAATGGCCTTTTTTTGTCATTTCAATTGGCCCTTTTGACCTATAGCTTGGCCTCAATTGGGCCTTTTGAGAAACCATAAATACACAGGGAAGACTTCTAACCACACCTGGGGGTCTTTTAGAGTATAATGTTAACTCCATAGACACATACAAAACAGAAAAAGTACACAAATCACAGCACTCCGGGGGCGGGGGCGGCTCAGGGGTAGAGTGGCTGGATGGTAACCGCAAGGTTGCCAGTTCGAACCCTGTGGGCTCCCCCAGAGTTAATGTGGAAGTGTCCTTGAGCAAGACACTGAACCCCTAATAGCTCCTGATGTGCTGGTTGGTGCCTTGCATGGTTTCCGCTGCCATCGGTGTATGAATGTGTGTGTGAATGAGTGAATGTAATATATATTTAAATTCTTTATTTGGAATACCCCTTGAGATACAATATCTCGTTTTCGAGAGGGTCCACAAGTATACAGTCGCACAGTATACAGTCAAGGTAATTACAAGTAATTACAGTACAAGGTAATTAACAGAAGAAAAAAAAAGGAAAATTAAAGAAAACAAAACAAAACACAAAACAAACAGTTACAAAACACAAAACAACACAAAACAGGGTATTGCACTAGACAAGCAGAGTAGCAACAAGATGGAAAAGTTGTTCCGTCAGTATCATTGTCACTATAGGTCAGCATTAAGATACATTTAATTTGGTTTTCAGCATTGGATAACTTTTGATACAAAGAAACATTTAGTTAATCTCATTGTTTGCATGAGAGTATATTAAGTAATATATTAATAAAGTAAGAAACTACAATGAACAATCATATTGAAGCCTTATGTCCCAAAGGGGACGAAGAGGAGTAGTAAGTAAGTAAGTAAGTAAGTAATATTAAGTAATAGTGTATGAATGTATACATAATAAATACAATGGAGTGAGATGGTCATGGGCAGGTATACAAGAGGTCGTAATATAAGACGACAGTGCACTTTTGAACATATTAAAAGATGAAACGGTTCGGATATGCGTTGGTAAATTGTTCCAATCAGAGGGGGCTTTAAATATGAATGCTTTCTTACCTAATGCATTGGAGACTGTTGGAACAGAAAAATAGGGTAATGCACAATCTATGTAAAGCGCCTTGGATAAAGGCACTATATAAATGCACCATTTACCATTTACTCCATGTTTAAGTACAAAATGTGTGTACTTTTTTCCACAACTGCCATTCGAACTGATTAGGGCTGATTAGGGAGAGTGTGTGGTGTGTTACACATCCTAGTATAAGGCCTGGGAGAGGAGAGTGTGTGGTGTGTTACTACACATCCTAGTATAAGGCCTGGGAGAGGAGAGTGTGTGGTGTGTTACTACACATCCTAGCATAAGGCCTGGGAGAGGAGAGTGTGTGGTGTGTTACACATCCTAGCATAAGGAGAGGAGAGTGTGTGGTGTGTTACTACACATCCTAGCATAAGGAGAGGAGAGTGTGTGGTGTGTTACTACACATCCTAGCATAAGGAGAGGAGAGTGTGTGGTGTGTTACTACACATCCTAGCATAAGGAGAGGAGAGTGTGTGGTGTGTTACTACACATCCTAGTATAAGGAGAGGAGAGTGTGTGGTGTGTTACTACACATCCTAGTATAAGGCCTGGGAGAGGAGAGTGTGTGGTGTGTTACACATCCTAGTATAAGGCCTGGGAGAGGAGAGTGTGTGGTGTGTTACTACACATCCTAGTATAAGGAGAGGAGAGTGTGTGGTGTGTTACTACACATCCTAGTATAAGGCCTGGGAGAGGAGAGTGTGTGGTGTGTTACTACACATCCTAGCATAAGGCCTGGGAGAGGAGAGTGTGTGGTGTGTTACTACACATCCTAGCATAAGGAGAGGAGAGTGTGTGGTGTGTTACTACACATCCTAGTATAAGGAGAGGAGAGTGTGTGGTGTGTTACACATCCTAGTATAAGGAGAGGAGAGTGTGTGGTGTGTTACTACACATCCTAGTATAAGGCCTGGGAGAGGAGAGTGTGTGGTGTGTTACTACACATCCTAGTATAAGGAGAGGAGAGTGTGTGGTGTGTTACACATCCTAGTATAAGGAGAGGAGAGTGTGTGGTGTGTTACTACACATCCTAGTATAAGGCCTGGGAGAGGAGAGTGTGTGGTGTGTTACTACACATCCTAGTATAAGGAGAGGAGAGTGTGTGGTGTGTTACACATCCTAGTATAAGGAGAGGAGAGTGTGTGGTGTGTTACTACACATCCTAGTATAAGGCCTGGGAGAGGAGAGTGTGTGGTGTGTTACTACACATCCTAGTATAAGGAGAGGAGAGTGTGTGGTGTGTTACACATCCTAGTATAAGGAGAGGAGAGTGTGTGGTGTGTTACTACACATCCTAGCATAAGGCCTGGGAGAGGAGAGTGTGTGGTGTGTTACTACACATCCTAGCATAAGGAGAGGAGAGTGTGTGGTGTGTTACTACACATCCTAGCATAAGGCCTGGGAGAGGAGAGTGTGTGGTGTGTTACTACACATCCTAGCATAAGGAGAGGAGAGTGTGTGGTGTGTTACTACACATCCTAGCATAAGGAGAGGAGAGTGTGTGGTGTGTTACTACACATCCTAGTATAAGGAGAGGAGAGTGTGTGGTGTGTTACTACACATCCTAGTATAAGGAGAGGAGAGTGTGTGGTGTGTTACTACACATCCTAGTATAAGGAGAGGAGAGTGTGTGGTGTGTTACACATCCTAGTATAAGGAGAGGAGAGTGTGTGGTGTGTTACTACACATCCTAGTATAAGGAGAGGAGAGTGTGTGGTGTGTTACTACACATCCTAGTATAAGGAGAGGAGAGTGTGTGGTGTGTTACTACACATCCTAGCATAAGGAGAGGAGAGTGTGTGGTGTGTTACTACACATCCTAGTATAAGGAGAGGAGAGTGTGTGGTGTGTTACTACACATCCTAGTATAAGGAGAGGAGAGTGTGTGGTGTGTTACACATCCTAGTATAAGGAGAGGAGAGTGTGTGGTGTGTTACTACACATCCTAGTATAAGGAGAGGAGAGTGTGTGGTGTGTTACTACACATCCTAGTATAAGGAGAGGAGAGTGTGTGGTGTGTTACTACACATCCTAGTATAAGGCCTGGGAGAGGAGAGTGTGTGGTGTGTTACTACACATCCTAGTATAAGGAGAGGAGAGTGTGTGGTGTGTTACTACACATCCTAGTATAAGGCCTGGGAGAGGAGAGTGTGTGGTGTGTTACTACACATCCTAGTATAAGGAGAGGAGAGTGTGTGGTGTGTTACTACACATCCTAGTATAAGGAGAGGAGAGTGTGTGGTGTGTTACTACACATCCTAGCATAAGGCCTGGGAGAGGAGAGTGTGTGGTGTGTTACTACACATCCTAGCATAAGGAGAGGAGAGTGTGTGGTGTGTTACTACACATCCTAGTATAAGGAGAGGAGAGTGTGTGGTGTGTTACTACACATCCTAGTATAAGGCCTGGGAGAGGAGAGTGTGTGGTGTGTTACTACACATCCTAGTATAAGGCCTGGGAGAGGAGAGTGTGTGGTGTGTTACTACACATCCTAGTATAAGGAGAGGAGAGTGTGTGGTGTGTTACTACACATCCTAGCATAAGGCCTGGGAGAGAAGAGTGTGTGGTGTGTTACTACACATCCTAGTATAAGGAGAGGAGAGTGTGTGGTGTGTTACTACACATCCTAGTATAAGGCCTGGGAGAGGAGAGTGTGTGGTGTGTTACTACACATCCTAGTATAAGGCCTGGGAGAGGAGAGTGTGTGGTGTGTTACTACACATCCTAGTATAAGGAGAGGAGAGTGTGTGGTGTGTTACTACACATCCTAGCATAAGGCCTGGGAGAGAAGAGTGTGTGGTGTGTTACTACACATCCTAGTATAAGGAGAGGAGAGTGTGTGGTGTGTTACTACACATCCTAGTATAAGGCCTGGGAGAGGAGAGTGTGTGGTGTGTTACTACACATCCTAGCATAAGGCCTGGGAGAGGAGAGTGTGTGGTGTGTTACTACACATCCTAGTATAAGGAGAGGAGAGTGTGTGGTGTGTTACTACACATCCTAGCATAAGGCCTGGGAGAGGAGAGTGTGTAGTGTGTTACTACACATCCTAGTATAAGGAGAGGAGAGTGTGTGGTGTGTTACTACACATCCTAGTATAAGGCCTGGGAGAGGAGAGTGTGTGGTGTGTTACTACACATCCTAGCATAAGGAGAGGAGAGTGTGTGGTGTGTTACTACACATCCTAGCATAAGGCCTGGGAGAGGAGAGTGTGTGGTGTGTTACACATCCTAGTATAAGGAGAGGAGAGTGTGTGGTGTGTTACTACACATCCTAGCATAAGGCCTGGGAGAGGAGAGTGTGTGGTGTGTTACACATCCTAGTATAAGGAGAGGAGAGTGTGTGGTGTGTTACTACACATCCTAGTATAAGGAGAGGAGAGTGTGTGGTGTGTTACTACACATCCTAGCATAAGGCCTGGGAGAGGAGAGTGTGTAGTGTGTTACTACACATCCTAGTATAAGGAGAGGAGAGTGTGTGGTGTGTTACTACACATCCTAGTATAAGGCCTGGGAGAGGAGAGTGTGTGGTGTGTTACTACACATCCTAGCATAAGGAGAGGAGAGTGTGTGGTGTGTTACTACACATCCTAGCATAAGGCCTGGGAGAGGAGAGTGTGTGGTGTGTTACACATCCTAGTATAAGGAGAGGAGAGTGTGTGGTGTGTTACTACACATCCTAGCATAAGGCCTGGGAGAGGAGAGTGTGTGGTGTGTTACTACACATCCTAGCATAAGGAGAGGAGAGTGTGTGGTGTGTTACTACACATCCTAGTATAAGGAGAGGAGAGTGTGTGGTGTGTTACTACACATCCTAGTATAAGGAGAGGAGAGTGTGTGGTGTGTTACACATCCTAGTATAAGGCCTGGGAGAGGAGAGTGTGTGGTGTGTTACTACACATCCTAGCATAAGGCCTGGGAGAGGAGAGTGTGTGGTGTGTTACTACACATCCTAGCATAAGGAGAGGAGAGTGTGTGGTGTGTTACTACACATCCTAGTATAAGGCCTGGGAGAGGAGAGTGTGTGCATGGTGTGTTACTACACATCCTAGTATAAGGAGAGGAGAGTGTGTGCATGGTGTGTTACTACACATCCTAGTATAAGGCCTGGGAGAGGAGAGTGTGTGGTGTGTTACTACACATCCTAGCATAAGGCCTGGGAGAGGAGAGTGTGTGGTGTGTTACTACACATCCTAGCATAAGGCCTGGGAGAGGAGAGTGTGTGGTGTGTTACTACACATCCTAGCATAAGGCCTGGGAGAGGAGAGTGTGTGGTGTGTTACTACACATCCTAGTATAAGGCCTGGGAGAGGAGAGTGTGTGGTGTGTTACTACACATCCTAGTATAAGGAGAGGAGAGTGTGTGCATGGTGTGTTACTACACATCCTAGTATAAGGAGAGGAGAGTGTGTGCATGGTGTGTTACTACACATCCTAGCATAAGGAGAGGAGAGTGTGTGGTGTGTTACTACACATCCTAGTATAAGGCCTGGGAGAGGAGAGTGTGTGGTGTGTTACTACACATCCTAGTATAAGGCCTGGGAGAGGAGAGTGTGTGGTGTGTTACTACACATCCTAGTATAAGGAGAGGAGAGTGTGTGCATGGTGTGTTACTACACATCCTAGTATAAGGCCTGGGAGAGGAGAGTGTGTGGTGTGTTACTACACATCCTAGTATAAGGCCTGGGAGAGGAGAGTGTGTGGTGTGTTACTACACATCCTAGTATAAGGCCTGGGAGAGGAGAGTGTGTGGTGTGTTACACATCCTAGTATAAGGCCTGGGAGAGGAGAGTGTGTGGTGTGTTACACATCCTAGCATAAGGCCTGGGAGAGGAGAGTGTGTGGTGTGTTACACATCCTAGTATAAGGCCTGGGAGAGGAGAGTGTGTGGTGTGTTACACATCCTAGTATAAGGCCTGGGAGAGGAGAGTGTGTGGTGTGTTACACATCCTAGTATAAGGCCTGGGAGAGGAGAGTGTGTGGTGTGTTACACATCCTAGTATAAGGCCTGGGAGAGGAGAGTGTGTGGTGTGTTACACATCCTAGCATAAGGCCTGGGAGAGGAGAGTGTGTGGTGTGTTACTACACATCCTATTATAAGGCCTGGGAGAGGAGAGTGTGTGGTGTGTTACTACACATCCTAGCATAAGGAGAGGAGAGTGTGTGGTGTGTTACTACACATCCTAGTATAAGTCTACACGTCTCTATGTATAGCTGTAATTAAGAGGTTATGAGTTGATCTGGCTCTACCGCCTCACTATTAGCACTTTTCCCTCATCTTTAATGACTTGACATCTGCTGTATCGTATGAAGGAATAATTGACGGAGCTAAAAGCACCAAGGCTATAGGAGTCACACGCTGGTGTTTATATAAATGCAACATGCTGCATCCGCAGATCTGGATGCTCTGTAGTGGCCTTTGTGGTTTAGAGTTGTATTATGGAAATCAAGTCAATTTCATCAACTTAATGTTTGATGGCGGTGGAATCTTCAGGCTCCGCCTCCACATGCTGCATAGTGATATTGCCTATGTGCAGTGGTTCCCAAACATTTTCATGTCACGGACCCGCGTCCCGGACTACAATTCCCATAATGCTTTGGTGCAGTGCTGCTCCTCATGGATAGGGGGAGGGCTGTCTTACTGAGACAACATGTAGTCCAGGAAGTAAGTGAGCTCATGCATGATATCATGGACACTTTGAAATACTAAAATATCTAAAAACACATTTTACCCACAGAAAGAAACCGCCAGGAAAGTGTTTATTGTCAACAACGTTGTCTCTGTTGCTGACCCCCATCATGTGATGACATTAAATTGACATCGGGCCTATATATACCGTAATGGAGCACACATATAGCCACCTTAATTGAGTTCAATCCCCACTTTTCTACACCTCTATATATCTGAGCATCTCATCCAGATATCGACGTCTATTGTGTGAACGTCTCTCTGGGGGGAAAAGGCTGCTGGAGATCCAAAGGTACAGCAGGTGCAGTGGAGGCACCGGCTGTATATGTCAGAGCATTGGCCTGTGACTCTGTGTATGTGTGCGTGCGTGCGTGTGTGTGTGTGTGTGTGTGTGTGTGTGTGTGTGTGTGTGTGTGTGCGTGTGTGTGTGTGTGCGTGTGTGTGTGTGTGCGTGTGTGTGTCACACACTACCGTGAAGGGATCGATGCGCCGGGCGATATGATGTATGCGCCTATCCTGTGATGAAGTACAGGTCCAAGGTTTTAGGCTAGCGCTGTGTAATTCATTACAACTGTGTGTGTGTGTGTGTGTGTGTGTGTGTGTGTGTGTGTGTGTGTGTGTGTGTGTGTGTGTGTGTGCGTGTGCGCGTGTGTGTGTGTGTGTGTGCGCACGCACGCGCGTGTGTGTGCATGCGTGTGTTCGTGTGCGTGTCTGCAATTCATCAGATCGAACTGTGTATTTGTGCGTGTGTTTGTGTGCGCACGTGTGCATGCGTGCGTGCGCGTACAGTATGTGCGCATATGTGATTCATCAGATGGAGCTGGCCCGGCTATGAGGGGAACTCATTAGACTCCTGTCGACTTGCCTCCCGATAGGAAAAATACCTGGCATCTGGGAGTTTATCCCATTTTGGGCGGGAACCCCTTTTGGTGTTAGCATTATGTTATGCTTTAGCTATTGAAAAATAGCAGATCTACAAGCTTGTAGTTCTGCTATTTTTGAAAATCGAAGAACCACTGACATAGAAACATAGCTTTTTCAGAAAACTGTCAGGATGTAGAAGACATTTTTAGAATCTGATCTCAGGTCAAAATGGGTTATACTCTCTCTCTCTCTCTCTCTCTCTCTCTCTCTCTCTCTCCTCTCTCTAGTTTTTATAGCTTCCACACACTGCCGCCACAAAAATCCGAGAGCAATCACCAATCAATCTTGTGCACTCATCCAGACCCTGTCGCTGCTCCTAACCATCTCCCTCCCCTCTGTTTTCCTTTCCTCTCTTTCTTCTCCTTCTTTTTGGTTTTGTTTTCTCCTCTTGTCTTTCTTGCAGGATCATTGGAGTTGTCGTCGCAGAGCTCTGGCCTCACAGCAGTGGGTTACATTCAACGCTTTTTCATATCAAGGCCCAGTATTTATTTATTCTGAGCCACGGACCACCATTTGATGAGCCCCTTATAGCACTTTATGTAGACTTAGATATAGACTTATAGCATGTTACGTAGACAGCACTAGAATTGCATTTTATGTAGTCATAGCACTTTATAGTATATATGTATAGTATAGTATGTATAGTTTAATTATATAGATATTCCACTGTTACGTTCTTATCTTACGCATGTTTCTTGATAACTACTTTTTTATGTAGGCTATGTGATGTATTGCCATGCTTTTTGTTCTTGCTTAATGTAAGTCGCTCTGGATTAAGAGCGTCTGCTAAATGCCTAAATTGTAAATTGATGACATCTAGCCTCTCGGACCCAAAACTACGGAAGATGTTATCGTCGGATAAGATTGTGTCCACTATTCCATGCTGTGTTGATGTTGGTACCGAAGGAGAGACAATATTAACTATTCCACACTCTCTAATATTATGTGTAGAGTTATTGATGTTTAACAATAATTTAACTCTTGAGAGCGTAAAATGAAACCAAATGGACCCTAGAATTAAATAAGGGTCCCTATGCAGGTTACCAAGTCTCCATCATTTAGCTGGGGGACCACCTGGAACCCCCTCAAGGACCACTGGTTGAAAACCACCACACTATAGTATAGTAATGCATTTTTTTTCAGGCTATCTGCAAATACATTTATATCGGATGTAAATGAAAATATAAGATCACAGTGCGTCACACCTTTGTGGGTGATCTTATATTTACATTGAAAACATTTAGCCGAGTTATATTTAGTATGGAGAGTACATATACATCGGTCTTTTACATGAGTTTGAGTAACAGTATATTGCTAGTAGTATCGTGTTGTCCAGACAATCACAGATGCTCTGCTATACGGATAGGTCTGGTATCTAAATTCAATGGAAAAAAACAATAATAATAAAAACAGCATTGCAGCACCAATGCAGAGACTTTAGGGCGGTTATATTCATATAGAGATGGTATCAAGGATTGCTTTTCTAAGCCATTTTGACCTGAGATCAGATTCTATAAATGTCTTCTACATCCTGACAGTTTTCTGAAAAAGCTATGTTTCTATGTCAGTCGTTCTTCGATTTTTCAAAAATAGCAGACCTACAAGCTCGTAGCGCGCCACTCGGTGGCGCGCTATGAGCTTGTAGATCTGCTATTTTTCAACAGCTAAAGCATAACATAATGCTAACACCGAAAGGGGTTCCCGCCCAAAATGGGCTAAGCAGTGAGCTAGCGCCGGTTCTTGCCACTATACAGTATAGATATCATATTAGATTTCAGTGTACATGATGTATCTTCTGTGTAGGTCTACAGTTTCCTATTTCTTCTTTGTGCTTTTGCGCTTCTGATCGTGAGATGCATCTATATAGTTTACTGGACAGGTTTTATGTGCACGGGAGACAGGCACGTACGTGCACACATAGACATCCGGTGGCCTCAGCCCCTAGCCTGCCCTTCTACCCGTCTGTAAAAGACTGCCCTCTCCAGACCACGAATGCAGTGTTTACTACATGGTGGAAGAAATGCAAATGCCCCCTTTTTTTCCATGCCATATACGCGAAGGCAGCATTCAGGAGAATTGGCTTTTTCTGAACTTGAACGTATATCATTTTACGCTGAAAGAATTTGTTTTCGAAATCTATGACACATACGCCACATCTCCAGTAGCTAAAAAAGTGCTGCGGATTGTGCCTTGAAAATAGCAGATCTGCAAGCTCTCAACGCGTCCCAGCGCGATGCGTTGAGTGCTTTATAGATCTGCCATTTATTTTCCCGCTATTCCTCAGCCCCCTACCTCTCTAACATTCTCTACACGTCCCTGAGACGGAAAACATGCTGTTTGCCTTTTTTCCATTACAACCAAAACAACATGCGAAACGGTCCAGTATATATTTACTGTGTTGGTTTAGTATTTATACGTTTGAAGCTATTTCTTCCCCTCTCTCTCCTCCTGCTGGGATTCCTTTGTCCTTTCAGTTGATACCGTGTCCCTTGTCTTCTCTAAGCCATTCTGGACTGAGGTCGATTAAAGAAAAGGCTTCTAAATCCTAACATTTTTCTGATAAAAACATGTTTCTATGTCAGTGGTCCTCAACCTTTTTCATGTCAAGGACCCCCAGAATTATCTATATTGGGCCACGGACCCCCATCTCAAAATATGTAGTTCCAGGGACCCCCCACCCAGAAGCCAATATTTTAGTTAAAAATGTTCGCTCTGAAATATATATTCAAAGATTTGCGCCACATTTTCACGACTTTTCAAAAATAGCAGAACTACAAGCTCGTAGCGCACCACAGATCTGCTATTTTTCAATAGCTAAAGTAGAACGGAATGCTTGAAACACCAAGAGGGGTTCCCGCCCAGAATGGGCTAAGCCCTCTTTCCCCCTCCACTCTGCCACGACCCTTCTGGCCTCTCCTTAGCTCTCGTGCTCCACAGGGTAATGGTGCTGTGCCGTTTCCATCAATATGGGGTCCCCCCTCGGTCTGGGCAAGGGCAGGTCAGGCTATACGCTATATAGCACACCCACCAACCCACCCCTTCCACAAAATAAGAAAAAACACATATCCATTCGATTCCACCCCATCTCCCCCATGTATATGCGGTTCATAGCCTCGGAAAACACAGACGTTTTTATTTCCAGGGAGAGAAAACAAAGTCTGGGTCCGAGTCCACTTCAATTCGGCATAGAGTATAGCGCAATCGTCGATCACTCTCTGCTGATTTCTGATTGTCTGCACCTTCGTTAAATTGACGCACACGCACCCACACACACACACACACATTTCATATCCCACGCACTCGAAATATCATGTGCTTTGAGTCCAAACAAGCCCTAAATGTACAGAATATAGGCAACACATGAACTTAATCACAGCCAACATTGGTCACTTCAGTCTGTCATATTACCAACACCGAAAGTAAATCATGGGTACAGAAAGCACCTTCTCCTCCAAATAGACCGACTGCCTATAATGGAGGAGATTGAACAGTATGTTGCAAGCTGCTTTGCCTTACACTTGGACAGCCCTATAATCCTCAAGCCTCTGACCACTAGCCTGTGGACATGGCCCAGGCTGCCAAATATAAAAACAATGAGCTGACACGTATATCCCAGTTGTATAATGGCCTGTACTAATGGTTGATATTTGACTTGTTTAGTAAGGAAAGCTTCCTCTAAACTTGAATCAAAAGCACAGCCAACTTCCAATAGGAAAACCTCTCTGCTGTTCTGGGTCATTGCATTGAAACATTTCTGGTTTCACACAGGAATTTTTGTGAAACACAGCAGAGGAATTAAACATAGGTGACACATCTTTGGCAATAATGTTCACAATTATGTCATGCCTGGCTATGTACACACACACACACACACACACACACACACACACACACACACACACACACACACACACACACACACACACACACACACACACACACACACACACACACACACACACACACACACACACACACACACACACACACACACACACATACATACTCCTCTCTCTCTCTCTCTCTGTTGCTCTAATTAATTAGTCTCATATCGCGCAGCTGCGTCTAGATTCTCCCGGCAGATCCTGCCGGGAGCTGCCTATAATTATGCCATAGAAAGCATAGGTGGCGGTGGCGGCTCAGGGGTAGAGTAGCTGGATGGTAACCGCAAGGTTGCCAGTTCGAACCCGGGCTCCCCCAGAGTTAGTGTCGAAGTGTCCTTGAGCAAGACACTGAACCCCAAATTGCTCCTGATGTGCTGGTTGGTGCCTTGCATGGTTTCCACCGCCATCCGTGTATGAATGTGTGTGTGAATGTGTGAATGTAATGCACAATCTATGTAAAAGCGCCTTGGATAAAGGCGCTATATAAATGCACCATTTACCATTATAGGTGGACCCCAGGCTATGCGCTTCACTGTGGCCCAAGAAGAAGCCATCTTTTTCATTCTAGCTCTGAGCCAGGCCACACTTTTTTTTTTTTTTCTCCCCGCCCGCCGTCAATCCTTCAACCTTGATAGAGACAGACAAACAACGTTTGTGTGTAACAACCGCACGGGTGTGTACGACGTGAGCCTGTGAAATTGGCAAGGACATGTAGCGCTTTTCCCTTTTCAGAGAAACGTCAGAAATAAACGCTGCATGTGCGCTGCGCTCATCGTGAAAACCCAGTGTTTCTTTTCCTGGATGAAAAGCGGTAAAACTCACAAAGAGATGTCTTAACCCATTGACGCCTGGTGCAACCTATACGCTGTTCTACCCTTGATGCCGACGCGCTCTCTGTGTCTCATCAGCTATTGCTATACATGTAGTAACATAACTATTTAAAAAAAAGATTTTGAAGGATTTCAGAAACCTTAGGTCAGGCCCTAGAAGGCATTCCCCGATTCGGCCTCAGGCATCAATGGGTTAAGCCATTTGGGACGGGAGCGCATCTGTGTCACCGTGTAGCTTTTAGCAACTTTAACCGTTATTTTAAACTTCAGCTGTTGAAAGCTGTGAAAAATAGCAGATCTACAAGCTCATAGCGTGGCACCGAGTGCCGCGCTACAAGCTTGTAGAGGGGGGGGGGGGTCCCTGGAACAACATATTTTCAGATGGGGATCGGCGGCCAATTACATATTTTTTTGGGGGTCCTTGACATGAAAATGTTTGAGAACCACTGATATATAGTGGTTATAATTTTGAAGACATTTGTAGAATCGACGTCAGGTCTAAACGGGTTAAGTAATCACCTGCAGGCCTCACATGCAGGGGGAGAAGTACAGAATGTGCCAGTGCGCCACATAAAGAGAGGAGATACAAGTCATTAATGTCGGGCCCGGTAATTGAATGAAAGGTGGGCTGCTGTTTTAGTGCTGGGAACACAGGTATGTGTTCTAACAAGCTGCTATCGGAGACCGTGGCTTTTTGGTTGTTACAGTATGGGTGCAGGACCATTAGACTTTAACCCATTTTGGGCGGGAACTCCTTTTGGTGTTTTAAACATTAGGTTATAATTTAGCTATTGAAAAATAGCAGATCTACAAGCTTATAGCGTGCCACTCGGTGGCGCGCTACGAGCTTGTAGGTCTGCTATTTTTTTTTAAATCATGAAAATGTGGCACAAATCTTTGAATATAATATTCCTTCAGTGAACGTTTTTAACTCAAATCTTTGCTTCTGGGGGTCCCTGGAACAACATATTTTGAGATGGGTTGTCGGAGGCCAATTACATATAATTGTTGGGGGTCCTTGACATGAAAAGGACATAGAAACATGGGTTTTTCAGAAAACTGTCATGATTTAGAAGGTATTTTGTAGAATCGGTCGGAATGGGTTAACGGCTGGCATCACGCTTGGTATAGTATTGGGCCTAGTCAGATGTGAAATGGCAAAATGGGGGAAATGCTGCCGTGATGGGTTGTTTCACATGATGATAGATGGACACATATAGCACAGCTTATGTTCCCTATCACGACCCCCAGAGTTTTATGCACATGTGGGTTTGTGCCAGTGTGTGAGTGTGTATACGTGTGCGCTCGCGTTGTGTGCGTGCGTGAGTGCGCGTGCAAACGCAGATATATGGCTGTTTAGTTATTTTTGGTACTGTGTGCGTGCGTGCGTGCGTGCGTTTGCGTGCGCGTGTCTCTTATCATCAGCTGGGTGTTTAGCCCATTCTGGGCGGGAACCCCTTTTGGTGTTTTAAGCATTATTTAAAAAAATAGCAGATCTACAAGCTCATAGCGCGGCACCGAGTGCCGCGCTACGAGCTTGTAGGTCTGCTATTTTTGAAAAATCGTGGAAATGTGGCGCAAACCTTGGAATATTCTTTCAGAGCGACCGATTTGAACTCAAATCTTTGCTTCTGGGGTTGCCCCTGGAACAACATATTTTGAGATGGGGGTCGGCGGGCAATTACATATAATTTTTGGAGTCCTTGACATGAAATATTGAGTGATATATATGTCTAGAAACATGAGGTATTTCAGAAAACTGTCCGGATTTAGAAGACTTTTTTTTTATTTCAACGTCAGGCCTAAATGTGTTAGTTGAAGGCAACCCGCCAGGCATTTCAATCAGTTAGTGCATTCTTCTTATCTACCAGCCCCGACGCACAAATGCAATGCAACATCATCAGTATGCAAGAAAGGCTCTTTTTTTTTGGTTGCAGAGGGCAGATTGGAACGGTTACAAAATTGGGAAGGACCTGTAATGTACTGTGTGTGTGTGTGTGTGTGTGTGTGTGTGTGTGTGTGTGTGTGTGTGTGTGTGTGTGTGTGTGTGTGTGTGTGTGTGTGTGTGTGTGTGTGTGTGTGTTAGGGGTGGGACGATATGGGTATACCTCACGATACGATATCTGTGGTGATATTAGGCCCTCGATGATGATAATATCACGATATTCAATATATTGCAGGAGATTTAATCAACGATAAATCACGATATCTGTAACTGAAAATGAAAATGAAAAATTAACCATGAAAGGCAAAAATCTGGAATTATGTATTAATTTCAAAATCTTACAAGATGCTATGTGTCACAAACTGGCCAATAGAGAGTATGCACATGCATAAAGCGAATGGCAAATCGAGTGGCAAAGTGAGTGGAAAAGTGAGTTTAACATTCTTTAACGTCGTTTAATGCAATCAAATAGGACTTTTCTGTGTGGATGAATGGGTTGTCAAGGCCAGAAAGTTGTTTTTTGCCACTCAGTAGGCGTTCCCGCATAACTTCCAGATATGATGATGATGTCACGCACATACCCTCAATAAGTACATGAATCCTGCCTCCTCCAAACAGTAAAACACTGAATGCAACTTTGCAACTTGTCCACAACTTGTCTCTTCACAACAATGGGTAGCCAATACTAGTACTAACTAATCAATATCACAATATTGGGAGGACGATATGATATATATCGCAGTTATATATGTCACCATATCTATATATCGTCCCACCCCGCGTGCGTGCGTGCGTGCCCGCGTGCGTGCGTGCGTGCGTGCGTGCGTGCGTGCGTGCGTGCGTGCGCCGCGTGCCCGGGTTACTCATCTCTCCGCATGGGCCTGGTGAGCAGGTTGTCAGGCTCCATGGCATATGGCATGCACCCAGGTGATGAGGCAGTCTCCAACATATCCCGTGTTTCGCATGTGTGTGTGTGCGCGCGTGTGGGTGGGTGGGTGTGTGTGTGTGTGTGCGTGTGTGTGGGTGGGTGGGTGCATGTGTGTGCTGTGCGCCCGTGTGCGTGCACCATGCTCTCTCCGATGACCATCTGTGCCCCCCGCTCTTCAAAGCGGTCCTCCATGCCCAGCCCCCGTAGACAAATGAATTATTAAAACTGCTTTTTTCCCCCTCCAGGTGACACCCTGTGCATTTGTTATACTTCCTCTCAGGAAGCACAGACACGCGCTGGCGTAAAGCGATCACTGCAGAGAGCCTTCCTATATGCCCTCACCGCACGTGTGGTGGAAAGACTATACTCACATGTTTTGCTTTACATTCTGTGCGTTATAGTCTAATATAACTTTGTCGGTCGCTGCCGGTGTTGTTTAATTAAGCAATATTACACTGGAGGGGGTGGTTTAACGTCATTAACGCACGCCTGCATTGCTTTCGGAACTCGTTCTGCGGGCTCGTTCTTCCAGCATCGCAGAAGTGCATTAATAACGTTAAACCACCCCCTCGAGTGTAATATTGCAATTATACAACAGTTACCCTTAGTTAAAACTAATAAAACCGCTGAAAAAACATGTTTTTTTAATGACAGATGTAGTCACTATACGACCACAGATGTCCCAAGAAACTAGCTAGCCTATAGCCACCGAGTTTGCTGCGCTCTGGGAGAACAGAGCAGCTGAATTCTTTGTTTTGATTAGGTGTGGAGTGGTGCTCGTTTGAACCACGGCTAGAAGGCTGTTTCAACCAATCAGATTGCTTCCTCGAAACGACCTGTTGTATAATAAGCCTATCTCACAGAATTTCCCCGCCCCCCTTAATACGCCCCCTTTTGGGGTTAGTGGTGATAGTGTGACGTCACTCCATAGACGCTACATGTTAACAGGGGTAATTTAAGAAGTCTACAACTTTTGTTTTCTCAAGGTAAGGTTTGTTCTATCTGTTCGAGCTGATTTACCATCTTGTTTGCTTCATAATAATATTGGTCTGTCACATTTTTACATTAGAACATGTACTTAGATTCTCCAGAGAAAAAAACGTGTAAATGCTAATGTTAAAGACACCACTATTTACCGGAAGTGGGCGTGAAAAGCGGGCTGTGAGATAGGCCTATTACCTTTGGAGCAATACGCCGCAGTATTTGCATCTTTGATCCATGAAAATCCCTCTGAAAAAAATAGTCCCGTGCCTATCCGAGAAATAATCCACCGTTTCGATGCAGAAGAACAACAAACAGTAATAGCGGAGGGATCTCAGGTGAAACCCTGTTCACTTGCATTGAACTCATTTTCCCAGAAGCCCTTGGGGGAAGGACAATGGAATACAATGCAGGTTTAACGGCTTATGTAGTCAATGTGTTCATTAAAAGTAGCAATACTGCCAAAGTCTGGAATTCAAAATGTACTTGAGCAAAAAGTACAAAAGTATCGGCATCAAAATGTCTTTATGCAGAATGACTCATGTCAAGTACACAATGTATATTAAAAACACATCAATATAATGCATTGCAAATGTATACAAATCTTTTGAAAATAGCAGATCTACAAAGCTCGCAATGCGTTGCGATGCGACGCATTGTGAGCTTGTAGATATTTTCAAATGGCCAAAAATTGTATTATAGGGCTGAAGTAGGTAATGTATATTTTGTAATAATAATCCAAATATACAAAGTAACTAGTAACTAAAGCTGTCAAATAAATGTAGCAAAAGTACAATATTTGGATCTGAGATGTATAGTGGTGTAGCTGTATAAAAGCATTGGATATTGGAAATACAAATAACTCAAAAATGTACTGAAGTACAGTACTTAACACTTTCAGCGCCCCCTGCTGTTCATTTAAAATGACCGCAGGGAGCCAGCTGGCGCCATTCTATTTCCGCCCACACAGCCCAATACAACGAGAGGAGGGGCAAAAACGTTTTCGAGCAGCAGCCGACATGTCTCAGGTTTCACAACAAGGTAACATGGCTGGCGTGATGCGATCAGAAATCACTGTTTACATCTGAACGTCGGGTGGTTTGGACTAAAACAACAACTTTGGAGTATTCTTCGGAGAAAACAAGCAACAAAGAAACGACAATGAGTGGATCCTTATGTAGTCTCGCGTTACCAGACAACTATTCCACAATCTCCGAATGCTATATAGAGTCTGGGACTATTACTATAGCCCCCATGAGCTGAGTAACGGAAGCTGCCACTTACGTTCACGAAAATATCTTTTTTATTTCCTTTTCTGCTAAGCAACAAGCTATATATGCTTAAATGTTTTCTATTTATATTAGGATAAATGTGCGCGACTGTAAAGACGAAACGGAAGTGGCGAGGAGGCTCCACTTCCGCTTCATCGCATACTCATGAGACCTCTTCCGTTGTTCCAGACTGTATGATGAAGCGTTTGGAAATCGCGGAGGCAACAGTCTGGTAACGCGAGACTAATCCTTATGGGAGGCGCGCGCATTGATGATCCTCACGATGGGAAGGACGTAGGCGCTGTGTAGCAGCCTGGGCAGCACGGGAAGGTTAGTGTTGAGCTTCGGGTGCATGGTATTGATATAACCCTTACAACCCGCCATCTGACGGGTTCGGCGACCTCCGGGGGTTAAATCTTAACCCGTCATCTGACGGGTTTGCGAGGCGTTTTGGCGTCCATCGTGTTAAGTAAATGCACGTTACTTTTCCACCTCTGGTCCTCCTCACACGCTGCCATCCATCCTCCACCCACCCAGTTCACTCACCTTTATCCTTTATACTGTACACATACACCCAGTTATTATCACACACCTCCCATATCTGGAGCATTCTTTATTTCGCTGAGATTTCAACCTTACTACTACTTTGTACTACTTTGTACTACTTTGCAGAGGAAAATATGTAAAAAATAAAATAAAAAATGTTTTATGCACATTTATAATAATTATTAAAATAATAATAATAAAATAATAATTTACATTTGGGGGATATCTTTCACAATAATAAATGTACATGTTCTAGACATAATAATGATCACAACATATATATACTACAGGCCTTTTTACTTACTTTTTCAGGGTTAAAGGTTAAAGGAGTCCAGAGAGATTTTGAAGTTGTGTGAATTTCTGCCTCTGTGGGGAGGAGGGGGGGGGGGGGATTTATTTATATGCAAATTTCATGACCAATGGCATTGCAAGACTGAACAATGAAAACCAATGATGATGTTTAGGTGAAAAAAGAACAGGGGGAAAAAAATAAACAAATAATTTATTAATTAAAATATTAATGTTGCCCAATAGCATCGCTGGGGCTTGCAGGGTTTAACCTGTCCGGTTCTTTTATATTGTGACCCTATGGGCAGTATACATAGAGGCGTGATCAATGCCATTTGGCTATTCTGAGTGGCCAAACAGCATTGACCACGCCTCCAGGTCATAAGTTAAGTAATAAGACATGGTACTTAAGACACGCATAATACTACCCATATATCTCTTACCCCATTGCTATGCCTCTCAAAGGACTGTGCAGTGGCGTGCACAGATAGACACTAGGGGGTGCTAGAGCACCACCTGCCCGTGCCCTTTTGTACAGTGTACAGTATGTAGACCATGGTGACATTGATCAATTATTATTGATAAAAAAAAAGCTTCTAATATATTATTTATGCCCCAAAATCTATAAATCTCACACTATTTAGGCAACCGGCCGGTTGTGGAGTATGTAGAGGAGATGTAGTGGAGTACATATAGAAGTAAAAGCATTGGATATTGGAAATACTCAAGTGAAGTACAAATACCTAAAAAATGTACTGAAGTACAGTACTTAACACTTTTAGCGCCCCCTGCTGTTCATTTCAAATGACCGCAGGGAGCCAGCTGGCGCCATTCTATTTCCGCCCCCACACAGCCCAATACAACGAGAGGAGGAGCAAAAACCTTTTCGAGCAGCAGCCGACAGGTCTCAGGTTTCACAACAAGCGGTAACATGGCTGCCACGATGCGATCAGAAATCACTGTTTACATCTGAACGTCGGGCGGTTTGGACTAAAACAACAACTTTGGAGTATTTTTTCGGAGAAAACAAGCAACAAAGAAACGACAAGTGGATCCTTATGTAGTCTCGCGTTACCAGACAACTATTCCACAATCTCCGAATGCTATATAGAGTCTGGGACTATTACTATAGCCCCCATGAGCTGAGTAACGGAAGCTGCCACTTACGTTCACGAAAATATCTTTTTTATTTCCTTTTCTGCTAAGCAACAAGCTATATATGCTTAAATGTTTTCTATTTATATTAGGATAAATGTGCGTGACTGTAAAGACGAAACGGAAGTGGCGAGGAGGCTCCACTTCCGCTTCATCGCTTACTCATGAGACCTCTTCCGTTGTTCCAGACTGTATGATGAAGCGTTTGGAAATCGTGGAGGCAACAGTCTGGTAACGCGAGACTAATCCTTATGGGAGGCGCGCGCATTGATGATCCTCACGATGGGAAGAACGTAGGCGCTGTCTAGCAGCCTGGGCAGCACGGGAAGGTTAGTGTTGAGCTTCGGGTGCTTGGTATTGATATAACCCTTACAACCCAACATCTGACGGGTTCGGCGACCTCCGGGGGTTAAATCTTAACCTGTCAGCTGACGGGTTGCGAGGCGTTTTGGCGTCCATCGTGTTAAGTAAATGCACGTTACTTTTCCACCTCTGGTCCTCCTCCTCACACTGCCATCCATCCTCCACCCACCCAGTTCACTCACCTTTATCCTTTATACTGTACATACTGTACACCCAGTTATCACACACCTCCCATATCTGGAGCATTCTTTATTTCGCTGAGATTTCAACCTTACTACTACTTTGTACTACTTTGTACTACTTTGCAGAGGAAAATATGTAAAAAATAAAATAAAAAATGTTTTATGCACATTTATAATAATTATTAAAATAATAATAATAAAATAATAATTTACATTTGGGGGATATCTTTCACAATAATAAATGTACATGTTCTAGACATAATAATGATCACAACATATATATACTACAGGCCTTTTTACTTACTTTTTCAGGGTTAAAGGTTAAAGGAGTCCAGAGAGATTTTGAAGTTGTGTGAATTTCTGCCTCTGTGGGGAGGAGGGGGGGGGGGGGGGGGGATTTATTTATATGCAAATTTCATGACCAATGGCATTGCAAGACTGAACAATGAAAACCAATGATGATGTTTAGGTGAAAAAAGAACAGGGGGAAAAAAATAAACAAATAATGTATTAATTAAAATATTAATGTTGCCCAATAGCATCGCTGGGGCTTGCAGGGTTTAACATGTCCGGTTCTTTTATATTGTGACCCTATGGGCAGTATACATAGAGGCGTGATCAATGCCATTTGGCTATTCTGAGTGGCCAAACAGCATTGACCACGCCTCCAGGCCTTAAGTTAAGTAATAAGACATGGTACTTAAGACACGCATAATACTGCCCGTATATCTCTTACCCCATTGCTATGCCTCTCAAAGGACTGTGCAGTGGCGTGCACAGATAGACACTAGGGGGTGCTAGAGCACCACCTGCCCGTGCCCTTTTGTACAGTGTACAGTATGTAGACCATGGTGACATTGATCAATTCTTGATAAAAAAAAGCTTCTAATATATTTTTTATGCCCCAAAATCTATAAATCTCACACTATTTAGGCAACCGGCCGGTTGTGGAGTATGTAGATGAGATGTAGTGGAGTACGTATAGAAGTAAAAGCATTGGATATTGGAAATACTCAAGTGAAGTACAAATACATAAAAAATGTACTGAAGTACAGTACTTAACACTTTCAGCACCCCTGCTGTTCATTTAAAATGACTGCAGGGAGCCAGCTGGCGCCATTCTATTTCCGCCCACACAGCCCAATACAACGAGAGGAGGAGCAAAAACCTTTTTCGAGCAGCAGCCGACATGTCTCAGGTTTCACAACAAGCGGTGACATGGCTGGAGCGATGCGATCAGAAATCACTGTTTACATCTGAACGCCGGGCGGTTTGGACTAAAACAACAACTTTGGAGTATTTTTCGGAGAAAACAAGCAACAAAGAAACGACAATGAGTGGATCCTTATGGGAGGCGCGCGCATTGATCCTCACGGTGGGAAGAACGTACGGTAGGCGCTGTCTTAGCAGCCTGGGCAGCACGGGAAGGTTAGTGTTGAGCTTCGGGTGCTTGGTATTGATATAACCCTTACAACCCGCCATCTGACGGGTTCGGCGACCTCCGGGGGTTAAATCTTAACCTGTCAGCTGACGGGTTGCGAGGCGTTTTGGCGTCCATCGTGTTAAGTAAATGCACGTTACTTTTCCACCTCTGGTCCTCCTCACACACTGCCATCCATCCTCCACCCACCCAGTTCACTCACCTTTATCCTTTATACTGTACATACTGTACACCCAGTTATCACACACCTCCCATATCTGGAGCATTCTTTCGCTGTTAACCTGTCCGTTTCTTTTCATATTAAATGGTAAATGGTGCATTTATATAGCGCCTTTATCCAAGGCGCTTTACATAGATTGTGCATTACATTCACCCATTCACACACACATTCATACACCGATGGCGGCGGAGACCATGCAAGGCACCAACCAGCACATCAGGAGCAATTAGGGGTTCAGAGTCTTGCTCAAGGACACTTCGACACTAACTCTGGGGGAGCCCACAGGGTTCGAACTGGCGACCTTGCGGTTTCCATCCGGCCACTCTACCCCTGAGCCACCACCACCCCTATTGTGACCCTAGCTCTTTCCCCATTGCTATGCCTCTCTTGGTTGATTCAGCAATATTTCCCTCCGTCTTCCTCCTTCTGTCCAAAAAAGAATAAGTCAATCTTTTCTCCCAGCTTCAGGCAAGGGTTGGGGGGGGGGGGGGGGGGGGGGTCGGGGGGGTAACTGTGACCGCTTGGGGAATCCAATAAGGTTGATTAAGTGATGACAGTATAATTACAGTCCGTGGCACGCAAGGGCCACGATAAATCTCTCGCCATCCTGAAGAGGATAAATGAGCTAACCTGGGTCATCAGTGCACGGGAGATAACTTCACTCTTCTTTCTTAACGCGTGTGAAGAAAGAAGAAGAAGAGGAAGGGAGGGAGAGAGAGAGAGAGATATAAAGAGGTGGGGAGGGGGAGAGAGAGAGAGAGAGATAAATAGGTGGGGAGGGGGAGAGAGAGAGATATAAAGAGGTGGGGAGGGGGAGAGAGAGAGAGAGAGAGATAAAGAGGTGGGGAGGGGGAGAGAGAGAGATAAAGAGGTGGGGAGGGGGAGGAGAGAGAGAGAGAGAGAGATAAAGAGGTGGGGAGGGGGAGGAGAGAGAGAGAGATAAAGAGGTGGGGAGGGGGAGAGAGAGAGAGAGAGAGATAAAGAGGTGGGGAGGGGGAGAGAGAGAGATAAAGAGGTGGGGAGGGGGAGGAGAGAGAGAGAGAGAGAGATAAAGAGGTGGGGAGGGGGAGGAGAGAGAGAGAGAGAGAGATAAAGAGGTGGGGAGGGGGAGGTAAAAGGCAGGGAGGTGACAATGAGGTCGTGGAAATGAGCATTTCCCTCTGGGCCATCTGTTTCACTGATACTTGATTAACTCATTCCGGGCGGGAACACCTTTTGGTGTTTTAAGCGTTATTACGTTATACTTTAGCTATTATTGAAAAAAATAGCAGATCTACAAGCTCATAGTGCGGCACCGAGTGCCGCGCTAGGAGCTTGTAGATCTGCTATTTTTTTGAAAAATCGTGAAAAATGTGGCGCAGATCTTTGAATATATATTATTTCGGAGCGAACGTTTTTAACTCAAATCTTTGCTTCTTGGGGGGTCCCTCCCTGGAACTATATATTTTCAGATGGCAGTCTGCGGCCAAATACAGATAATTATGTGGGTCCTTGTACATGGAAAAGGTTGAGAACCACTGACATAGAAACATAGGGTTTTTCAGAAAACTGTTAGGATTTAGAAGACTTTTCTTTTCTTTTGAATGGTCCTCAGTCCGAGATGTGTTAATCTACCAGTCCCTCCATGTTGGTGGCTTCCCCACAGCACAGCCTCTATATGTGTTAATCTAGCAGTCCCTCCATGTTGGTGGCTTCCCCACAGCACAGCCTCTATATGTGTTAATCTACCAGTCCCTCCATGTTGGTGGCTTCCCCACAGCACAGCCTCTATATGCCACAGTGCTGATGAGTCCCTCTACCAGTCCCTCCATGTTGGTGGCTTCCCCACAGCACAGCCTCTATATGCCCAGTCCCTCCATGTTGGTGGCTTCCCCACAGCACAGCCTCTATATGCCACAGTGCTGATGAGTCCCTCTACCAGTCCCTCCATGTTGGTGGCTTCCCCACAGCACAGCCTCTATATCTACCAGTCCCTCCATGTTGGTGGCTTCCCCACAGCACAGCCTCTATATGCCGCATAGATGTGTTAATCTACCAGTCCCTCCATGTTGGTGGCTTCCCCACAGCACAGCCTCTATCTACCAGTCCCTCCATGTTGGTGGCTTCCCCACAGCACAGCCTCTATATGCCGCAGTGCTGCTACCAGTCCCTCCATGTTGGTGGCTTCCCCACAGCACAGCCTCTATATGCCGCAGTGCTGATGAGTGTTTGCTAAATGAACAGGTGCTGTTTGTTCCGTGTCTGGCTGCATTTTTCCGCCACTGGCGTCGGTCCCGATGTCGCCGCCAACTGCCGATAGTAGTTTCCGCATTAGTCACCGACACCCTGCCCCCCAAACCCTAATTGGGAACCTAACCCCTATATAACCTCACAGGGAAGACACATGGTGATTTTTAACCGGCAGCACATGTCGGGAGCCATGGGTGAGTTTTTACCAGCCACGCTGACACCCTCGATTTTATGAATTATTACTTATAAATCTCTCCATAGCTGGGCTGGGCCCAATTTATTTAACCAAACTGGTGCACGCCGAGGTAAATGTGAGACAACTTAGGTCTTCAGACAAAGGCCTTCTCACTATCCCTGCTACTAAGATACTGTACGATACAATACTGTACGATACGATACCACACCATACCATACCATACCATACCATACCATACCATAACATAACATACCATACCATACCATACCATACCATACCATACCATACCATACCATACCATACCATACCATACCATACCATACGACACGATACGACTTTATTGTCAGCTTGCACTGAAATGTGTTTTGCGTCCATGACGTCACCGTTCAAGAAACAGACAAGACATAGACATACATTACAGAATGATAGACATTACAGGACAAAAATCACAGAAACAATCAGGAACGAGAACATGTCCACTGGTTTAGAGATTTTGGTTTAGAAGCAAGACAGACTGATGTACAAACGAGTGCTTTAGTCTGTTTTTCTTAAATGTAGGGACTCTAAACCGCCTCATGGAGGGCAACAGTTGATATTCATCAACTGCGAACTAAAGGAGATCGAGCTTATGCATTTGTTTGCAACTATACGCTGTGGAATGACTTACCACTTTACTGGAGAAATGCTGAGTCTTTTGAGGACTTTAAGAAGCTACTAAAAACTAATTTGTACCGAAAACATTTTGGTTTGCTATAGTGATTAGGTTTTTATTTATTTCTATGTACTTGCTGCTCTGTTTCTTATTGTATCGTTGGTTTATCTCTGATTGTGATGTTCTTGTTTTATTCCTATTATTTTATTGTACAGCACCTTGTAGCAACTGTGGTGTATTATGAATCATAACTACATGGTTAGTCACAATTGTACATATAACTTTAACTTCTGCAAGTCTGATCTCACTCCAGTGTCTCACCAAAGTGACCCACTAGAACTAAAGGCTATCTGTAGGTATAGGGTCTGTGACCACAGGCCGTGGCTTACGGCAGCTGTAAAAATACCTAGGCTGTTTTCAGGAGGTCAGGAAGACCACCTGGGGCTTCCTCGTTGATCAGAGCCAATCTTTATGATAGAAGGTTAACAGTTTGACTCTATGCATTTTATTACTACAGTGCCTGTCACAGGTGGGGGTCTTTGACTTCCTTCCACACACACACACACACACACACACACACACACACGACACTCACACACACACACACACACACACACACACACACACACACACACACACACACACACACACACACACACACACACACACACACACACACACACACACAGGGACAAAGGTGACACCCACATATTTGTATAAAGAGATGGGACACAGAAGAGTTGAGAGGTTGGTTGGTTGGAGTGGGAGAACGGAGAGGACAGGCTTGGCTTGGCCTGAATGCTGTATGGAATTGATGCTTGATGACTTGATGCGTGTAACTTGATGTAACTATGGGATATGCCTTGATTGAAAAAAGAAGGACTTTGCCTGGATATCGCGACTCATTTCATGCTATAGGAAAATAAGGTTATAATCCACGGACCCCTGGAAGGAAAGATTCCACACAACTTTTTCTTTAGGTTTTCTGAGCTCAATTGCTCCCAAAAAACTGAACTTTTAGCATTCAGTGCATTTTCTGGGGTCTGGGGTTTTCTGGTGCTCTGATATTCCTGCTGTTTGTGATGTCACAGCCTGCAAATCCCATATATGTCAATGGGATTTGCCAGCAGATGTCACTGTTTTCACTGTTTTGCCTGTTTTCATTGCATCTAAAAAGGCTTCCAAACCCCAGAGAAAAGACCACAGAAAATCCATTGAATGTTGAAAGTTCAGATTTTTTGGGTGTAATTGAGGTCATAAAACATAAAAGAAAAACAAAACATAAAAATGTATGTCACAAAACCTTTAAGCTTGTGAGAGCCGGCAGTTGTGGCGTCTGGACCGGCGGCCGCCGGACGGACGGATCGACACTGCCGCGACACGGAG
>NC_136809.1:6061567-6099885 GCF_951216825.1 Electrona antarctica | reverse complement strand
TATTAACCCATTTAGACCTGAGGACGATTCTACAAATGTCTTCTAAATCCTGATAGTTTTCTGAAATACCTATGTTTCTATGTCAGTGGTTCTCAGACTATTTCATGTCAAGGCACCCCAGAATTATCTGTATATGAATTATCTGAAAATATGTTGTTCCACTGACCCCCATGAAGCAAAGATTTGAGTTTAAAACGTCCACTCTGAAAGAATATATATTCAAAGATTTGCGCCACATTTACACAATTAAAAAAATAGCGCGGCACCGAGTGCCACGCTACGAGCTTGTAGATCTGCTATTTTTCAATAGCTAAAGTGTGACATAATGCTCAAAACACCAAAAGGGATTCCCGCCCAGAATGGTTTAAGTAGCACTTTCGAAAAATAGTAAATTTTATCCATTGCCTTCTTTAGAAGTGCAGAAAACACAGCTCCCGCTGGACACAAATCCTCATTAGCCCGAGAAGAGTAATGGATGTAGGGGAGGAGGCAGGGTAGGGAATGAGGGGGGCGAGAGAGAAGAGAGCTATATAGGCAGATGGACCGACTCTTTGCCATGGAGCTCAATGGGTCTTGGATGGCAGATAAAAGGGAGAGTTTGTGACTTTATGCCATTCCGAGGGTCTCTAGGACACCAATGTGTTGACGCAGATTCAGATCAACACACCGACAGGAGGTGTGGAAGCAGGTGAATGGGCAGGCAGGCATACACACACACACACACACACACACACACACACACACACACACACACACACACACATTTTTAGAGGTACAAACAGTCTGTTACTGGATGAAGAGACAATACATTTAGCTCTGTGTTTGGCTAGTGTTGGTCTTGGACTTTTTAAATGGATTGATATTGTAGACAGGCAGGCAGGCAGGCAGGCAGGCAGGCAGGCAGGCAGACAGACAGACAGACAGACAGACAGACAGACAGACAGACAGACAGACAGACAGACAGACAGATACAAAGGATATTCAAATGGGATATTATTGCCTTATACTTGCAAGCTATGCAAGTCGCTACTTGCAGAGATTTTGGCGCCGTTGAACAGGTGTTCATGCTTCTACTGCAGTTTAATAAACTGAGCTGTACTGTATGTTCTTTGCTCCCTAAAACAAAACAAAAAAACATTACCATTTTGACATTAGCATATTGCCGTTTGCATAGCAGTCTCCGGGGGGGAACCCATTCCGCCAGGAAAATGACATTATTGTTTCAATTCAATTGGGGCCCACGGGCCTATACACAGTGAGTCAGGCCCACTGAGTTTACTGCATTGGTTATTGGTTGTTTTTGTGGGTGACTGTGGTGTGTGATGTGGTGTGTGAGTTGAGTGATTTGGACTCTGCTGTGCCAGGGTTAAGTGACAGTTTGACTCCATAATACGATTTACCCGCATTTTAATCAAATATTCTACGCTGCCGAGATTGTTTTATTACCTTTAGATCATACGCTGAAGTATCAGGGCTTTTGATCGGCGAAAATCCGCCGAAGATAGCTTGCGCCGTGTGTTTACTTCCAATCACACCACCCACCATCTTGCTACGCAACGTGGCGGGTGGTGTGAGGCGGTTGTAGTCAGACAAAACCCCCGTTCACTTGCATTGGACTCAATTTCCCAGAAGCCCTAGCAGCCCAGCGAATGTGTCGATTTCCGGTTTCGACATCATAACATGAAGCCCTCTCCCCCTGCTCCGCGGCAGAGACGGAGTTTCTTTTTAATTATTAAAATACGGCGATTTAGACACATAAAACAAATAGCGGGGATGTCGTATTAAGCAGGGCTTATCGTTTGATCAATCAATTTAAAGCAATCAAGGTGTTAAGTGACTATATGCAGGCCGCGGCCATTGGAGTTTGGAAGCACTCGTTTTCGGTAAAGCAACGTCCTGCTGCCTCCTGCATTATGTGCAAATTCAAAACAGGTGGTACGCAGGGCTGTACTTGAGTGATATCCAATGAGCACTTACTGTAGTTCAAACTCAAACACTCACACACGGAATTTCTTGACAGAAAGTAGCTCGTAACATGTCTACAGTACGAGGACTTTTATGAAACAAACACTTTGCAGATAGAAAGACGATAATTCAAGCTTTTCGTTTGATGTCGCTTAACACAGGGGTTCTCAACCCGTGGGTCGCGACCCCTCGGGGGGTCGCCAAATTATTTTGGGGGGTCACCAAATAATTTAAAAAATATATATATATATATCTTTTTTTCTCTTTTTTGCAACTGAATGGCTGGAAAATGAGAATTAAGAGTTTACAAAGTATGATGTTGGTACCATTAGGAGAGATAACATGATGTTGGTGTCTAGCACTTCCGGTTGACGGCAGGCGAGCATGCAGCTGTGAGTGCGCTTCTCACAATCCCTCCATAAAATGTCTCTAAAACAATATGTTTACAAAGGAAACCAAAGTGTAATGTAGGCTAAGACAACACTGTTGTTGCTAAGTGGGATGAATCTGCGATCTGGAGCGGCTACTAAAGTTTATAACTCTAAAACCAAGTCAAAGAAAAAACACGTGTCAAACAAACAAATGGCAACGAGCAGCCTGGAAACTACGCTCAAAACAATGCTGGGTGAGCTCAAAGAGGATATCACCAAACAAATTGGTGGCCTCAGATTGGATTTTGAGATTTTTTCGTCTGAGATTAAACAAATGAAAACTGACATAAAAGAAGTCCGCACCGATCTGAAGGAAACCACAGGAAAGATCAAAGAAGCAGAGGATCGGATCAATCAGCTGGAAGAAAGAGAGGTGACAACAAACACCGCTCTGAAACGTCTGCTACGAGAACAAAAGAAGATGGAGGAAAAGTTGGATTATATGGAGAATAAATCCCGACAAAATAACATACGTATTTATCAAGTCGCTGAAGGATTAGAGGGGGATGACCCTGTCGGTTTTATTAAATCCATATTGGTGGAAAAGTTGGAGATGCCTTTGGACACTTTACATATCGTGGCAGCCCACCGCTCCCTCGCCAAAAAGCCGGTTGGAGAGGGCGCAACACCCCGGTCTTTTGTGGTGCGCTTCATGGAGTGGAACACATGTCAGAAGGCTCTAAAAACAGCCTGGTCGACAAAAGACATCATGGTCGGAGATAAACGTATTTATTTCGACCGTGACGTGCCACATAAGGTACAAAAGGAAAAACGCAGATATGCCCCAATAAGAAAACAACTGAAGGAGAACAACATAAAGTCGTTTATAATACACCCGGCTAAACTGAAGGTCTTCGGAGAAGATGCGTCTTTTACCATATATGACACCCCAGAGGCTGCAGAGGCAAAACTACGGGCCAAGGGATTAATCTCAGCAGAGCCGTGCCTCGGAGCGCAGCGCGACGCGCCGCGCAAAGAAGGGGTTAAATCTACACCCTTCCAGGAAAGCGGCGGGGATGAAGAGACAGTTGCCAGCATCTTGGAAGAATTCAGGGAAGAACTCAGGCTATGATTGACATCTTTCATATGAGTGCAGACTACTGGACGGGTCTTTCTTTTGTCCTTCCCCACGACGTACAATGGAGAGCCATTAACACCTCTCTATAGAGGAGATATGGAAGGACAGTGGCGAGCCGTCTGAAAAACTTTAAGGTATGACTATAAAATGACTGAGTTAGATTTTAGCCTACTGGACTTCTTATTACTTTTTGTTTAGTTCTCTTAGCCTAGCTAATTATTACTTATACCCGCCTCAAAAGCTCTGTAATATTATTACTATTAAATAACCGGGGTTAATATGTTTGAGTTTGAATGAATTTTGGGGTCTGGAATTGAATTAAACGAGGGAGGTATAGGTAGGGGGAGGTTTGTTTGGGGGGGGGGGGGGGGGGGGGGGACTTTAGTGCGTAGTGCGCTTTTTTTCTTTCTTTCTCTCTCTCTCTCTCTCTTCTCTCTCTCTCTCTCTGCCTCCACTCTCATTGCCCGTCTCTTCTCTCTTTCGCTCTCTCTCTCCTATTTTTGTCTCAGTTAGAACTTACATTTCAACATTGTTTTTTATTTACTATTCTGTGCCCTAACGTTTACAGATGTTTTTTTTTTTCTATATGGGCACATGCGCCACAGCGGTCATGTATGCATGTGTACAGAGAACGGGGGAATGTAGGAGACGTGTGTGTATGTGTGTGCGTGTGTAGGTGGGTGGACGTGTGCGCCCGTGCGTGCGTGTGCACGTGGGTATAATATGAGTGTGCGGCCATGAAGGCTGCATGCTCTACAAATGTGTCCTATAGGTAGGTTTACTCAGGCGTGAATGTGGACAACAGGCTCGGGCTTGTGTGAGTGTGGACACATGCATGACATACGGCTGCTATTATTGTCAATTGTATTATTATTACTAGCCTACCTTTTACTTTGTGCCCCCCCCCCTTTTCTCTCTGCCTTATATAGACATAATTATAGCCCATGCAGATGGGTTTAGTCTCTAAACAGTGGTATCATGAGCCTGAATGGGAGACTTTTTTATTTTCTTGAAACCGGGAACTTCTGGAATATAATTTGTCAGTATTTTTTCTTTTTGTTTGTTGTGTGTTTAACTTACTGGGACTCTTTAGGGGGAGTCTGGGAGTCAGAGAGGTGCTTACATGTAAATTAAATATAAAAATGAAGCATGGGCAATGGAGTTTTTGATCTTTATTGCAAGTATTATTATTATTTATTTACTGTTTTGGTTTTTGTGAATTTGAAAGTTGAATATTTTGACGAGAGACGGAGGAGGGACATGTACTCGCATGCAGTCCACCACGCAAATATGGGGTTAATTAATCTCATATTGTCCACATGGACCATCCTGTGGCATGAGTTTTCTATTGAAAACTCTTTTTTTCACATAAATATAATAATGTGGAATACCTCACGTAACCATAGAGAGGTTACATACGCTGGAAGTGCACGGTTGGGTGGCTTGTCACTTTTTATAGTTCTGACACTGTATATGAATATTTCATTTTTGTTTCTTTTTTGGCTGATTAAAGGCTTTGAATATGATGTAATTGGCTCCCAAGGGAAGCGGAATGGGAAAACTTAAATTAATCTCTCTGAATACAAATGGTCTAAACAATTTAATAAAAAGGAAGCGGATAATCCAAAAACTTACAAAGGAAGGAGGAGAAATCATTTTCTTACAGGAAACACACCTGAACAAAGTGGAACATGCAAAATTGGAAAAACTAGCTCGGCCCAAGTTTTCTCCTCCTCTTTTACATCAGCTAAAAGGGGTGTGGCAATTCTAATCAAAAATAATCTAATGTTTAGCAGTGAAAAAATTATCAGAGATAAGGAAGGAAGGTACATTCTTGTAATCGGGGAAATAGAAGAACAATGTATAACTCTCATTAATGTTTACAACCCACCTGGAAAAGGAGTAGATCTTATGAAAAAAATCTTAACATTGTTAACAACAGAAGGGAAGGGCATGATCATTATGGGTGGTGATATGAATTTAACAATGAATCAGAAGGATACCCAGAGTAAAATAAAACATAAATCGGAACAAGCAGCGGGATTAATGAGAAAAGCTCAAATTGAGCTGGGACTTGTAGATGTATGGCGCTGCTTACATCCCCAAGAAAAGGCTTTTACTTTTTTCTCTGGTGCACACAATGTTTATTCAAGACTGGATTATTTTTTCATGTATAAGAATGAGATCTCAAAAGTTACACAATGTGAAATATTACCCATAGCAATAACGGATCACGCACCAGTCATAATGGTACTAAATCTGAAAAGGGAACGAGGGGAAACTTTATGGAGGTTAAATAATTCCCTGCTTGATGATCAGTATTTTAAGGATAAAATTAAACAAAGCGTGAAGTCTTATCTTGAGATAAACGATAATGAGGAAGTGTCATCAACCATACTGTGGGAAGCTGCAAAAGCCACAATAAGAGGGGAAATAATAGCATACTCATCTCATAAAAAGAGGAATAGAGAGAGAGAAAAAACAGTCCTGGAAAATAAAATAAAAAGATTACAAGTACAGCATGAAAGAAATAAAAATAAAGAAACACAGAAACAATTGAATGCAGCTAAAAGGGAATTGGACACAATTGAAATACAAGAAATTGAAAAGGACCTCATGATGTGTAGACAAACCTATTATGACAATAGTCCAAAAGCGCTGAAAATGCTAGCAACCAAATTAAAGAAACAGAAAGAAAAAAAATAGTAACTATTATGGATGAAAATGATATACCCAACAGAGGGAAATCAAAAATAGCAGCATGTTTCAGAGACTATTATCAAAAGCTCTATACCCCAGAAATAGTAGATGTAAGTATGCAAAAAATTAAAGAGTACCTAACACCTTTAAACCTTCCTACACTAACTGAAAATCAAAATAACGAATTAATTAAACCAATAACAGAGACAGAAATTACAAAGGTAATCCAGAAAGGTAAAACTGGAAAGAGCCCAGGAAGTGACGGCTTCACAAATGAATTTTACAAGTGCTTTAGACCCTTGGTGTCACCTATTCTATGCAGAGTTTTCAATGATATACTACAAACAGGGAAGTGGCCAGATACATGGAATTCAGCAGTTATTACGGTTATACCAAAAGAAGGAAAAGACCTGACAGTTTGTTCATCCTACAGACCGATATCTCTTTTAAATGTAGATCAAAAGATTTTCACTTCAATTATAGCCAACAGACTCTCACTGGTACTTCCAGATATAATTAACCTAGATCAAACGGGTTTTGTTAGGAACCGCCTACTAAGTGATAATGTGAGACGTGCTCTTAACATTATAGACCAAACGGTAGAAACAAAACAACAGATGTTGACCTTGACCTTGGACGCCGAAAAGGCTTTCGACCGGGTCTCCTGGATCTTTTTATTTGGAGTATGCGAGAAGTTTGGATTTCATGAGACATTCATTAAGTTAATGAAGGGAATGTATAAAGAACCAAATGCAAGAGTACGGGTTAATGGGATGTTATCCAAGACTTTCTCCCTGAAAAGAGGAATAAAACAAGGAGATCCGATATCACCTCAAATTTTTAATTTATGTATCGAACCTCTAGCAGAATACATTAGAGAAAATAATAAAATTAAGGGAGTTATTTTGAAGGAAGGAGAACACAAACTGTCAATGTATGCGGATGATATCATAGTATACCTTACAGAAATACGTAAATCCTTACCAGTATTATTAGATGAAATAACAAACTATGGTGCTATGTCTGGATACAAGTTAAATCTAAATAAAACAGAAGCTATGTTAGTAGGTGGTCAGCTGGAAAACAATTTCAAAAAACAGTTTAATATCAAATGGGATCAGAACAAAGTCAGATATCTGGGAGTAACCATACCCAATAATTTAGATAGACTATATGACTGTAATTATGAGCCACTGGAAAACTCTGTAAAGCAAGACTTGAGCAGATGGAGAATTATACCCTCCACCCTACTGGAAAGAATTAAGATTATTAAAATGAATGTTTTGCCACGTTTCCTTTTCCTTTTCCAAACTCTACCATTATACGTATCGCCCACATGTCTCCACGTTTGGGAGGGTCTGCTAAGAAAATTCATATGGGATGAAAAGAAGCCAAGAGTTAAACTTAAAACCCTGCAACAAAATAAAGACAGAGGTGGTCTTGGAGTACCTAATTTAACTCATTATTATTACGCAGCACAGTTAAAACCAATTCTAATCTGGATGAATAATAATATGAGCCCTAAATGGAAACTCATGGAATCTAACCTGGTTGAACCACTCAGTACTTTGATCTTTACAGCCGACAGTAAAATACAAACCAAGACAATTAATCACTCAATACGCAATACCTTTAAAATTTGGAAAACAATATGTAAATTAAGCAAAATAAAAGAACAAGAAATTGCCTGTCTGAGAGAAATGTCATGTGACTTAGATTTTACACCAAACAGGTTTGATCATGTCTTTAAGATATGGGGAGAGAAAGGTCTAATAAGATTCTACCAAATGTACAATAAAGAAGGGGTGGTCTCTTTTGAATATATAGTAGATCAATATGGCATACCTAGGAATCATTTTTTTAGATACCTGCAAGTGAGGAGCTATTTAAAAGACACTCTCAAAATTAGAACACTTGGAGACCTCCACCCTCTCTTAAGATTTATAGCAAAATCCCATCAAAGACATGATTATAAAAATACAATTGGACAATTTTACCAAATAATTCAGGAAGATAAGATTGAAGATTTAGATCACATTAAGGACAAATGGGATAAAGAACTGAGAATAATCATACAAGGGAATGAGTGGAATCAGAGTTTCAAAGATATTTTCAGTTATTTAAGATCTCCCTTTTGGCAGGAATATGCCTGGAAGATGAATATAAGGTATTTCCAAACACCTCTGTCTATATCCAAGTACACACTAAATTCCAGCTGCTGGAGGGAATGTGGGGAGAATAATGCGGATCACACGCATATTTTCCTCACATGCCCCAAAATACAAACTTTCTGGAACACGGTTTCACAAAAAATAGAACAAATATTTGGGAGAGCTGTGAACTTAGAAAAACATAACATACTGCTGGGAACACGACCCAAAAGCTTACAAAGTGCGGATCTGTATCTGTTTTGGATTCTCAGAGTGACAGCTCTAAAACAAATAACCAGAAGTTGGAAAAGTGTAGAACTACCCAGTTTAGATAGATGGTTGGACAAAGTGGAAGATATGTATGTGATGGAGAAGGTGACCTATAAAATCAACGGAAGGGAAAAGTTATTTGAAAAAAGATGGGCCCTCTATCTTTTAAATAAGTAACTTACTTTTCATGTTTTTTTTTTTCTGTTTAGACCTAAGTATTCAGTAACACAAACAAACAAATGAGAAATAAAAAGGAAATGGAAGAACCACAATCATCACAAAACAAAGCCTAACAAAGCCTACCCACCCCACCCCCCCCCCCCCCCACACACACACACACACTTTTAATGTCATTAATTCTATTATTTTCTTTCTTTTATTTTTATTTTTTTTCCCCCCCTATGCCTGTATGTTGGTATGTTTACATGTTTATGTATTTGTGTTTATATATTTATATATTTATATGTTTATGTATTTATATATTTATGTGTTTATATGTTTATATATTTATATGTTTATATGTTTACATGTTTATATATTTATATATTTATGTGTTTATATATTTATGTATTTATGTATTTATGTATTTATATAGACTGTATATATGAACTATATATATTTTGTATTAAATGTACCTTATGGGTCTATAGATACAAGTTAATGAATGTATGAATGTCTAACATGGGCCTACCCTCTTTTTTTTTTTCTTTTTTTTTTTTTTTCTCTTCCTTTAAATTTTATTTCTGTGTATGTGTGCACAAAAAAAAAAAAAAAAAAAAGAAATGGGTCAAAGTCAGCTAACAGTGACACGAAACATGTAGTAAAAATGTGAAAAGAAAATGTATTGGCTACAAATAATTTGTACATGTGATTGACTCAATAAAGTAATAAAAAAAAAAAAGAGTTTACAAAGTATGTGGTGCATGCATACACTTTCCTTTTCAGGCTTTCTGTTTTCAGTATTAATTTATAAAATGTTCTCAATTATTAAGGTTATTTTTGCAGTCAGTTTGTATTGGTGGTGGGGAGCGGGGCGGGGCGGGGCGGAGCTGGGGTCGCGAGACATGGCCAAAGCATTTCCGCGGGTCCCCAGCCAAAAACGTTGAGAACCCCTGGCTTAACGCAATCAGATAGGACTTTGTCTGTTTGGATGTATGGGCTGTCACTGGGAAATTGCACCTAGTTACCAACCTGCCATTAACTCAATGACAAGATGGCCGCAGTCTGTATATTAGGGGTGGCAGTGGCTCAGGGGGTAGAGTGACCGGATGGGAAACGCAAGGTTCCCAGTGCAAACACTGACTCCCCCAGAGTTAAGGTGGTTGCACACCGGCCACGTTTTTCGGAAAACCGATGGAGAAACTCCGCTCTCGCGCCCGGTGTGTGGAGACCTTTAGTGTCGAAGTGTCCTTGAGAAAGACACTGAACCCCTAATTGCTCTCGATGTGCAGGTTTGGTGCCTTGCATGGTTTCCTTTGGCATCGGTGTGTGAATGTGTGGGTGAATGTAATGCACAATCTCTGTAAAGCGCCTTGGATAACGGCGCTATATAAATGCACCACTTACCATGTTATGGTCAATTGGGAGGTGATGCCGTCAGAGACAACACCAGCAGAGAGAGAATATTACAGACTCATATAGTGTAGCGAGCAGCAGACCCCAGACTCATATACTGTAGCGAGCAGCAGACCCCAGACTCATATACTGTAGCGAGCAGCAGACCCCAGACTCATCTACTGTAGCGAGCAGCAGACCCCAGCCAGGCTGGGTTAGACTCATATTACTGTAGCGAGCAGCAGACCCCAGCCTCATATACTGTAGCGAGCAGCAGACCCCAGCCTCATATACTGTAACGAGCAGCAGACCCCAGACTCATATACTGTAGTGAGCAGCAGACCCCAGCCAGGCTGGGTTAGACTCATATACTGTAGTGAGCAGCAGACCCCAGCCAGGCTGGGTTAGACTCATATAGTGTAGCGAGCAGCAGACCCCAGCCAGGCTGGGTTAGACTCATATACTGTGGCTCAGGAGGTAGAGCAGGTCGTCCAATGATCCATGGGTCGGCGGTTCGAATCCCGGCTCCTCCTGTCTACATGTCGAAGTGTCCTTGGGCAAGACACTGAACCCCAAATTGCTCCCGATGTGCTGGTTGGTACCTTGCATGGCCTCCGCCGCAATCGGTGTATGAATGTGTGTGTGAATGGGTGAATGTAATGCACAATCTATGTAAAGCGCCTTGGATAAAGGCGCTATATAAATGCATTTACCATTTATACTGTAGCGAGCAGCAGACCCCAGCCAGGCTGGGTTAGACTCATATACTGTAGCGAGCAGCAGACCCCAGACTCATATACTGTAGCGAGCAGCAGACCCCAGCCAGGCTGGGTTAGACTCATATTACTGTAGCGAGCAGCAGACCCCAGCCAGGCTGGGTTAGACTCATATTACTGTAGCGAGCAGCAGACCCCAGCCAGGCTGGGTTAGACTCATATTACTGTAGCGAGCAGCAGACCCCAGCCAGGCTGGGTTAGACTCATATACTGTAGCGAGCAGCAGACCCCAGACTCATATACTGTAGCGAGCAGCAGACCCCAGCCAGGCTGGGTTAGACTCATATTACTGTAGCGAGCAGCAGACCCCAGCCAGGCTGGGTTAGACTCATATTACTGTAGCGAGCAGCAGACCCCAGCCAGGCTGGGTTAGACTCATATTACTGTAGCGAGCAGCAGACCCCAGACAGGCTGGGTTAGACTCATATACTGTAGCGAGCAGCAGACCCCAGACTCATATACTGTAGCGAGCAGCAGACCCCAGCCAGGCTGGGTTAGACTCATATACTGTAGTGAGCAGCAGACCCCAGCCAGGCTGGGTTAGACTTAATTGACACAGCAATAATGTGTTGTTGTTCATGCACTGCACATAATTACAAAACAGACTGTTGACAGGAAACCCGCGGTAGCACTCGGCATGTCACAGTGACACGACTGGGGTTTATCAGTGGACAGATGACGTACGTGGCTGTTCTCATGCAATCTTCTCCTTAGCGTATTCCATCTGAAATTGCACGATGATGGGCATTGGCCTCTGGCATAGCCAATTTGCTGTCTATTTTCAGGGCTTGACATGAAGGCTTGTCCTGTTGTCCGGGACAACTGATACATCTTTCCAGACAAGTGCATTACCTTTTTACTTGTCCGTTGGACAAGCTACTCTTGATTTCATGTTTTCTCTGCCAACAATTTTATTACTGATAGGACTGATCCATGAGTATGTAAGAGAACTTGTAAACTTCGAATATTCATCTAATACACAAACATGTATTCACCAAAACCAACTTACATTTAGTTGATTTAAAATGTATTTGTGTGTGCTCGTGCACCGGGCAAGTGAGTTTTGTGTCCAGACAAGTTGAATGGGAAATGTACTTGTCCGAAGGACAAGTGCCTCAAAAAGTTAAAGGTATATTCAGTGATTTCACTTAATTCAAATTATTTTCTTCTTTTTTTTGTTTTGTTGTGATAATCCTCCCTACTATAGAGTGTGCTGACCATATAAGGAGTTCCTCCCTGTCCCCAGTTAACCCCTGGGGGTCAAAAAACATTAGGTTTCGTTTTTGGCTAGGTGGGCCAGCCTGCATCCAATCAGGATAGAGAGGGGCCTTCCGGCCAATCATAATTGAGCGGCCTTGGTGTATGTGCTGTGGTGTATGTGCTGTCGCATGTCCCCCCACTGTAGTGCGTGCATGTGCACATCTTGTTATCGGGGCGGACCGGGGGTTTTTCCAAATCACCAAAATCACTGAATGCTCCTTTAATGTCAAGCCCTGTATTTGCCATATAGGTCATGTAGAGATTGATATTCATCGTCGTTATGCAACAGGAACTTGTGACTATAGAGGGAAAATAATGTATTCTGCAAATAAACGTCATCAGATTGAAACTAATCCTCTGCATGATGGACGGATAATGATACATATTTTTTTTTAATATTGCTTGAAGGTTGATATTAACATTGAAACATAGGTCTTTCAGAAAACCTTTAGGATTCAGAAGACTTTAGTTTTTGTTTTAATCGGCCTCATTCCAAAATGTGTTATGCACCACAATGGAAATACGTCACTGACTTGATCTCTCTGAACCATCAAAACCATCAAAACATGACGTCAAATGGCCAGCTCAAAAAAGCCACATAATGTCACGTAATTCGGAAGCACTTTGTGACCATGACGTGAAACACTTGATTAGACTATTCAAAATGTCTAAAAGTGACAGTATAATACGTAGGTTCAAAAGGCTATTGTGGAGTACGACATTATTGGTCTTGCATGCAGCGACAAATGAAAAACAAAAAGCATGATTTAGAAAAATACATAGTGTTCTAAAATTTGCAGATGCTTTGACGTCAAGGCAAGAACCTTCCTTAACCCATTTTGACCTGAGATCAGATTCTAAAAATGTCTTCTACATCCTGACAGTTTTCTGAAAAAGCTGTTTCTATGTCAGTCAAATTTTTCAAAAATAGCAGACCTACAAGCTCGTAGTGCGCCACTCGGTGGCGCGCTATGAGCTTGTAGATCTGCTATTTTTTTAACACCAAAAGGGGTTCCCGCCCAGAATGGGTTAAGGTTCCATCATCATGAGTCAGAAACCTTACTGTAAAAACACAAACAGCTGCAATCCATATATTGCTTTTGGAATGAAAAAAAAAAAAGAATTGCTATGACATTTGAATCTCTGCCAGTGAGACATTGACATGACGAGGTCTCGCCCCCACAATGTCGCCTGTTGACGAAAAAACCATCCAACCTTCCACTCATATCCTTCCCCTGTCCAGGTGTATCCCATTCAGGGCGGGAAGGGGATCGACCCCCTTTTGGTGTTTTATAAAGCATTATGTTATACTTTAGCTGTAGAGAAATAGCAGATCTACAAGCTCGTAGCGCGGCACTCGGTGCCGCGCTACGAGCTTGTAGATCTGCTATTTTTTGAAAAATCGTGAAAATGTGGTGTTTTTAACTCAAATCTTTGCTTCTCATGGGGGGGTCCCTGGAACAACATATTTTCAGATGGGGGTCAATTACATATAATTTTTGGGGTCCTTGACATGAAATATTGAGAACCACTGATATAGAAACATGAGGTTTTTCAGAAAATTGTCATGATTTAGAAGATTTTTTTTTAATTTCGACGTCAGGCCTAAATGGGATATACTTCTGTCTCCCATCTCATCGTGTGATTCGGTTCCTCCTCCTCCATTGCAGCAGTATATATATATGATTGGGAGCCATACGGGTGAGGGAGAAATTGCGAAGTGTAACAGCACAGCACGCAAACATTCGTCAAAAACAATTTCCACCTATATAGGACCCGCAGTCCTGCCAATATGTCGCTAGGAAGCAGCGTGAGCGGAGCTCCTAATGGCCACCTATCTATGTGCTATGTGGTCATCTTATCTGACTGGCTTTCCCATGCCATTTCCACCGTGGCGAGTGTGTGTGTGTGTGTGTGTGTGTGTGTGTGTGTGTGTGTGTGTGTGTGTGTGTGTGTGTGTGTGTGTGTGTGCATGTTTGCGTGCGTGCGTGCGTGCGTGCGTGTGTACGTACGTGGGAATATGTGTTCTCACTGCCCGTCCGTACGTCCGTGCGCTTGCTGAATGGCATCCCACGGGGGGTCTGTGTGTGTGTGTGTGTGTGTGTGTGTGTGTGTGTGTGTGTGTGTGTGTGTGTGTGTGTGTGTGTGTGTGTGTGTGTGCTGAAGGGGCGTCCCACGGGTGTCTCCCTCTTTGCGAAAGGGAAGTGACAGTGACGACAGGCGACAGCCACGTCTCTTCACCATCGCTCTCAGCCTCCCCCCCCCCCCCCCCCCCCACCCCCCTCCTCCACCTCACCTCCGCTATCCATCTATCTGTCCGTCCGTCCGTCCGCTGATGGGGGCATGGCGGCCTGCGGGAGACCGAGCAGCCGACACAGCGGTGTGAATCTCAATTATCCGCCAAGCATCACAAACCATTACCTGTGTGACTCACAAACAGACGCGGTGAATAGGAATGAGGCTGCGTGCGGCTGGATGCCAGCGAGCTGCACTGACCACTTGGAAAGCACACGGACGCACGACACACGTATATATATATACGCAGACACCAGCGCTGCGCTGCGCACGCACGTACGCGCACGCACATGCACACACACACACGCACGCACGCACGTCAAGAATCACATTGTTAACCCATTTTGACCTGGGAACGATTCCAAAAATGCCTTCTAAATCATGACAGTTTTTTTTTCTGTCAGTCGTTCTCAAACAAGGACCCCCGAGATTATATGTAATTGGACGCCGACCCCCATCTGAAAGTATGTTGTTCCAGGGACCCCCCCCCCCCCCCCCAGAAGCAAAGATTTGAGTTAAAAAACGTTCGCCCTGAAAGAATATATATTCAAAGATTTGCGATGAGCTTGTAGATCTGCTATTTTTCAATGGCTAAAGTATAACATAATGCTGAGAACACCAAAAGGAGTTCCCGCCCAAAATGGGTTAATGCCAGATAAGTTTTTCGACGGGGCACACGATGCTTGGGCTTCTCTCTCTCGGGGAGCAACAGGGGACGTCCATGCAGAACCAAAGCTCATGAATTATCAATGTCAACCACCCTGTCCATCATCCGCAAGACAGACACGGAGGATGTCGAAAGATCAGGCCTCGGCCAGCTAGCATGTATGAATGAATGATATGTGTAGAAAACCCTTGACATTTTAGACGTGCAATCAATTATCCAAATCGCATAAAGTGTTGGAGCACACACACACGGGCACACACACAGCACGAACCTCCCAGAGGTCTCTGTGAAGCATGCCCCCCCCCCCCCTGCGGTGTTGTCCATGGGATTGGATGCATTGTATAACCATCCGTCATACTGATAGCTAAGACATATTTTCATCAGGTACCCCCCCCCCCCTAGCTATTCAATATTCCTCGGTTTTACCTCCCCGATCTCCCCCATGCAGACCGGTGTGTGTTTGACGCCATCCCCAAACACTGCAGACAAGTTTAAATATATACCAGCCATTCTTTATGGTGAGTTGTTAAAACAACAACCACCTGTTCGCCCTTCGCTAACCCCCCCTCCCCCCCCGGTCCCCAAAAAAACGACTGTCCAATCAGGGCTTGCCTTTTTGAGGCACAAGTACATTTCCCATTCACTTGTGAAATGAAATGAAATGAAATGAAATGAAATCTATATTTACCCAGGGTATCTGGGCTAAGCTCAAGAACTTGTTTCCAGCCAGGCCCTGCTCATAGAACACATTTCATCGTAGTGGTTCAATGCCTTGTTCAAGGGCACTTCAGCGGTGGTAATTTTAACGTGTCGGACGGCTGATTCGAACTAGGAACCTTCCGGTATCAAGACCGCGCCGCTATCCGTTCGGCTGCCACTGCCGGCTCTTTGTCCGGAGCATGAGCACACACACGTAACGTTAATAACTCGCGATCTAAATCCTCCCGTCCAATTCTAAGAAAAGATCCTGTGTTAGACGGCCCCCCGCTGTCCAGTCGCTAGTCGCGTCCCGTTGTTGTCAATCGCCTTTAGAGTGTTTTGGCTACATTTATCCGCTCCAGCCACATCCGGTATAACTTCCGGTTCGTCGGTAAAAGTGTTCCGTTGTTATAAATCAATTGGGCGCTATGATTTAATGGATTAAATAACCCTGGGCAATCGGAGTGTTTACAGCCCTACAATGTCTGTGATCTAACATACATTTCATGTATTCCACAGTATATATATGTATATACTGTACTATATGTATATATGTATTGCACAGCCATAGATCGTTTCTATATCCGCGCACGGTATAGCAGACTGACCACGTCGGCATTTAAACTTGTAGCACTGCCTATGCACTCGCCCAATAATTAACTCCTAAGGCTTGGAGTCTTTTGGGGACTACCGGTAGTTTCATATTCATTCAAAGTTCTGGCAGAAAAACTTATATTTAGTAAAATATCTCTACTTTTCCACGAGCTGCACACGGACAACATTCTCTCCAGCGAGAGGCCGGGATGAGCGCAGGACCAGTGTTGCCAACTCCCCAGTAACAGAGGTATAGCTAGTGGCTCTTTGAAAAGTCTCTAGAAGTTGCTATAGGGGTGGGATATGCACACACGTAGTGCGCGCCGCCCACTAGCGACTTTTTGCTGTCCCTATAGCGACTTTTAGGTGCCCCTAGCAACAAAAATATGGAGAAACTTCCATCCATCATCCGAGTTCATGAATTTGCTGCTTGTTTATACGAAGTGTAATATAACAAAACCATAGCTCAATTTAAACTTTAGAAAGATATTTTGTTCCGATCCAGGAGTACTTAAAAGGTTGCTTTATGCATTTGAGTATGTACAATTTTTGAGTGGTGCAACCACTCCAAGGAACAGCAATGTCCATGAGAGAGAGAGAGAGAGAGAGAGAGGTGGGGGGGGGGTTGTAGGGTGAGAGGGGAGTTGCACCACTCAGTTCACATGGGTGTGATTTTTTTACTAGCAGTGTGAGAGTAAATGCCCACATGGTCAGTGTGCTAAACGTGTGTGGATAGGGCCAATCTATTGCTGTGTATTTGGGAAAAAATGAAATCTATGTCAGATCATAGACATTCTAGGGCTAAAGGTGATATTGTTGGCTGCTATAGGAGCATCACAGAAAAAGTGAAACCAAGAGTCACTTCTCCAACGGACAAGTCAAATTGTGATGCACTTAATGTCGTAACGTCAAGCCCTGCCAATCAGTAGAGTGGGAAGAGGGAGGTATCATGCACCCCCCGGAAATATACTTCTAATCAATGTTTTCTTATTGGAAAAAAGGTGCTATGATAAAAAAGCTATGATAAAAAGTTGTCAAAGTGTCCCATCTACCTCAAAACCCCCTTTTTGGTATATGGCTCAAACGAAATTGTGTAAAGGCAAAATATTAATTCACTAAAATGCCATAAATAGACATGGTAGAGCAACCGTTGCTAAGGATGGTAAGATTCCGTCACCTCATACACTGCGGAGGAATACTAAGGTCCAACGGAGCATTGGTACGAGATGCGTCCGCACCTCGGACTAGCGCCTGCTCCCTGTCCGCACCTCGGACTAGCGCCTGCTCCCTGTCCGCACCTCGGACTAGCGCCTGCTCCCTGTCCGCACCTCGGACTAGCGCCTGCTCCCGTGCACCTCGGACTAGCGCCTGCTCCCTGTCCGCACCTCCGACTAGCGCCTGCTCCCGTGCACCTCGGACTAGCGCCTGCTCCCTGTCCGCACCTCGGACTAGCGCCTGCTCCCTGTCCGCACCTCGGACTAGCGCCTGCTCCCGTGCACCTCGGACTAGCGCCTGCTCCCTGTCCGCACCTCGGACTAGCGCCTGCTCCCGTGCACCTCGGACTAGCGCCTGCTCCCGTGCACCTCGGACTAGCGCCTGCTCCCTGTCCGCACCTCGGACTAGCGCCTGCTCCCTGTCCGCACCTCGGACTAGCGCCTGCTCCCGTGCACCTCGGACTAGCGCCTGCTCCCGTGCACCTCGGACTAGCGCCTGCTCCCGTGCACCTCGGACTAGCGCCTGCTCCCGTGCACCTCGGACTAGAGCCTGCTCCCGTGCTATGGTCCAACGGAGCATTGGTACGAGATGCGTCCGCACCTCGGACTAGCGCCTGCTCCCGTGCACCTCGGACTAGCGCCTGCTCCCGTGCTATGGTCCAACGGAGAATTGGTACGAGATGCGTCCGCACCTCGGACTAGCGCCTGCTCCCGTGCTATGGTCCAACGGAGCATTGGTACGAGATGCGTCCGCACCTCGGACTAGCGCCTGCTCCCGTGCTATGGTCCAACGGAGCATTGTTACGAGATGCGTCCGCACCTCGGACTAGCGCCTGCTCCCGTGCACCTCGGACTAGCGCCTGCTCCCGTGCACCTCGGACTAGCGCCTGCTCCCGTGCACCTCGGACTAGCGCCTGCTCCCGTGCTTGCGGTTATGGTTAGGTTAGGGTTTGAGGTGGGTTGTCGTGTTTCGGACCAATGACTCGTCGGACCAAACACATGCACTCATACACTGTCAATGTTATTTTTGCATGGCTGTGTTGTTGTTGTTGAACGCATACACAGTTTATCGTCGGGAAAGTTAGTTGGGCCAACAGCCAACACGCTGACACCACTGGCCAAAAAAAAAAGGGGCGGCAGTGACTCAGGGGTAGAGTGGCCAGTAGAGTGCAGCCAGAATGGAAACCGCGAGGTTCCCAGTTCGATCCCGGGCTCCCCGAGAGTTAGTCTGGAAGTGTCCTTGAGCAAGACTCTGAACCCCTAACTGCTCTCGATGAGCTTGCGGGTTGGTGCTATAGGTTTGTCACCATTCCTACGAGCAGGCTAGTAGGCTAGTAGGCTAGTAGGCTGCTAGGCTACATTTTCCAGCCTCACTATAGGCCTACACATACCATTGTATAAAATAATTCAATAAACACTGTATGGTTTGGGTGTCAGAGGACAACACAACATAACAACCTTCAACAAAAATTCAATTTCACTTCACGTCCACACGATAAGATAAGTGGTCAGACAGTCACACAATCAAATTTCACAGTAACAGCCTTATTGTTTTGATTTAAGCAGCTGCAGACAAAATAATAATGTTCAGATCGAGTCTGACAAGCAAAGTTGACCATAAACGGGATAGATAAGAGCCTACAGTATATGTGTTTGGGAATGTTGCTGAATGCGTTTATTTAATTATGTAATATCTCAGACCGACAGTCAATGCGAGGCTAGGTAGCAACACACAGCCTACAGACAGATCCTATCATGATCTGTGTCGTGGTCAAGGTGCAACATAACACTGCTATTTATTTACTGCAGAGAGAACACATGTTTTCCTGAGCACTCGTCACTCTCGTGGTGTTTTTCCCCCTCTCTCTCCCTGGTTCCGTAAGGATATGTCCACAACGCCACATGTCTTCTCGTCCAGTAACTTGACGTGAGGGGAGGGGAGGGGAGGGGAGGGGAGGGGAGGGGAGGCTATCAGATCAGACCATACCGAACATTTTCCAACAGCGAATAATAATAATACCACCGTCGATCCACAGCCATTGAGGAGGAGATTTGTGACAAGTCAAAGATAGTATGGTGTAGTGCAGACTGTGCAGTGTCAGTGTACACACCAGTACACTGACAATACAGACTGGCACCAAGTAGCCTAGCATCCTACTAGCCTACCTGTAGTAGCCTAGCATCCTACTAGCCTACCTGTAGTAGCCTAGCATCCTACTAGCCTACCTGTAGGCAGGAAGATGGAACTACAGACTGGCAGCCAAGTAGCCTAGCATCCTACTACCCTACCTGTAGGCAGAAAGATGGAACTACAGACTGGCAGCCAAGTAGCCTAGCATCCTACTAGCCTACCTGTAGTAGCCTAGCATCCTACTAGCCTACCTGTAGTAGCCTAGCATCCTACTAGCCTACCTGTAGGCGGGAAGATGGAACTACAGACTGGCAGCCAAGTAGCCTAGCATCCTACTAGCCTACCTGTAGGCAGAAAGATGGAACTACAGACTGGCAGCCAAGTAGCCTAGCATCCTACTAGCCTACATGTAGGCAGAAAGATGGAACTACAGACTGGCAGCCAAGTAGCCTAGCATCCTACTAGCCTACCTGTAGGCAGGAAGATGGCGCCCAAATAAGCCCAAATCCTAGCGAACGCTTCAATATGCCCTCCCACTATACATTTTCAAACATAAACAAAAATAAAAATGGATAGTCTATAACCTAATCTACATCCTCACAATGTGTTGTGACGTGTCGTGTGCAGTGCTTGTACTTTGGCTGTTTCCACGAGTTGTAACACATTTTGAGTATGCAATTATTTAAATGTGGCCTATTTTGATTATTGGTATTGGTCTTTTTCATTCACTTTTTGGGTATATTTGAGCTATTTCTGCATATCTGCCCTGCATGTGCACGTTTTGTTTACAAAGCCTAAGAGCCAAACAGAAATGTAATCTGTAATCTGTATGTTCCATGAAGTGTTCAATGTATTTTCCATGTATGTTCCATGAAGTGTTCAATGTATTTAATGTATGTTCCATGAAGTGTTCAATGTATTTAATGTATGTTCCATGAAGTGTTCAATGTATTTTCCATGTATGTTCCATGAAGTGTTCAATGTATTTAATGTATGTTCCATGAAGTGTTCAATGTATTTAATGTATGTTCCATGAAGTGTTCAATGTATTTAATGTATGTTCCATGAAGTGTTCAATGTATTTTCCATGTATGTTCCATGAAGTGTTCAATGTATTTTCCATGTATGTTCCATGAAGTGTTCAATGTATTTAATGTATGTTCCATGAAGTGTTCAATGTATTTAATGTATGTTCCATGAAGTGTTCAATGTATTTAATGTATGTTCCATGAAGTGTTCAATGTATTTAATGTATGTTCCATGAAGTGTTCAATGTATTTAATGTATGTTCCATGAAGTGTTCAATGTATTTAATGTATGTTCCATGAAGTGTTCAATGTATTTTCACAATAATTTGTATGACAACTGATACTCTATTAAAATGCCATGATCAGTCCTTGTTCTACAGCTGTTTTGACTGTATGGATAGCAGAGGCTTTATAGTCTTTGGGTTAGGGTATATATACAGCTGGGTATATACATGCTACATTCTATACATATACATATACATACATATACATGTACATACATACATATACATGTACGTACATTCTATATACATTGGGTATATATACAGCTGTTTTGACTGTATGGATAGCAGAGGCTTTATAGTCTTTGGTCATGAAGAATACAGTCTATGGGGAAATTAAGGGTGTTGCTTTGCATTACGATTCATTGATACAAAAGGACAAAAGGACATCATCATTGTGGACAAAATCACATCATATTCTAATGAGTGCGTGCGTGCGTGCGTGCGTGTCTGAGTCCTTAGCCTACTACAATTATTGAATGTGTGTGTGGGAACGGGGCAGTCAGACCACTGATTGCCGTAGGGTAATTCACATTATTGTATTTATTGCACATTTGAATTTTGCACGCATGGACATTTAGCTTGCAGCCACGAAAGACTGATCCACTATAAACAAATACCAATTTTAGTTGGTCTCCTGCAAAGCATAACTTATCACACAAAGGCCAGTATACCTGTTTGTTGGACTTACAAAGCTATTTCTTCTATGGAAATTAAAATACTGCATAGGCAATAATTGTAGATTAACTTTACAGTAACAAAACATATATCGTTGCTGTCGGGAGGAAACCAGCTAACTCGTTTTTGATTATTATTTCATTTCATTTAATTTAATTGTATTATTTTTTTATTTGCATACATCAGTGCTGGAACACACGTCTGTGTGTTGTTTAGAAAATATCGAACCAATGGAAAGTTGTAAAAAAAAATAATGTTTTGGACAAAACTCCAATGGACTCTCAAACTGTCTGCTAAACCAAAACCTCCCCCCCCTCATGCATACAAGTAATTGACAAATTATATAAAGTCAACAGCACCTACTTTGATGAGGCGGTATTGCTTTGTTTTCTAACTAAACTAGACCTGTACGTGCCCGTCGGCCACCGGCCTACTTGAGAACGATGCAATTTGGGAACCTAATAATACCCGTTGTCAACTTGTCATAGCACCCGTTTTAACTATCTGTCTGTGTCCCTTTTGTGCCCATACTGTATATGGAGATCTCTGTATCTGTCTGTCTGCCTGTGTCTGAAGAAAAGTGGACTGGTTAAGTAATCAACGGCTGGAAATTGCACAGGTGAGGGGACTTTGGCTCATTAGCTCCACTGGCAGAGCCTGACCCTTTTGTGGTCTTTCTGGACAACGGTGTGTCCCACAGACTCGAGGCCGGGCACTGCACTCCCTGTTGTGGTTTGGAACGCGTGTGTCGAATGTGAAGTCGGTGGGTCGAACGGTTCTCGAGTAACGTGCATTACAACCGTACACACACATGCACACACACACACACACACACACACACGCACACGCACACGCGCACACACACACACACACACACACACACACACACACACACACACACAAACACGCAGACATAGATGTGGCGCATTTATAGTAGGATTTACGGTTTTCTTAATTTCCTGAAAATAAATGAACATTTTGGAGATAGGTGTTGCAGTGTCTTCCTGACAGCCAGCAGAGATATTATTTGGAGCCGAGAGCAGCAGAGAGGAATGCGTTGATACCTGTAGTGTTAAAACGACAGCGACTTGTAGACATTTATTCAACGATATGCTCAGATGTACTGTAGATACCGTACTGTAGATACCGCTGAGCCATGGCAGATTTGTAGAGTTTATGCATAGGGTTGCATGGGGGGGGGGGGGGGGGGGGGGATTTGGAGTACAGATTTGTGAGTTGTGAGTTTATCCCATTTTGGGCGGGAACCCCCTTTTGGTGTTTTAAGCATTATGTTATACTTTAGCTATTGAACAATAGCAGATCTACAAGCTCATAGCGCGGCACCGAGTGTAGGATTTACGGTCTGCTATTTTTGAAAAATCGTGAAAATGTGGCTTCTTTCAGAGCGACCGTTTTTAACTCAAATCTAATCTTTGCTTCTGGGGGGAGGTCTCTGGAACAACATAACTTCAAATGGAGGTCGGCGGCCAATTACATATAGTTTTTGGGGGTCCTTGACATGAAATATTGAGAACCACTGACATAGAAACATAGGGTTTTTCATAAAACTGTCATGATTTAGAAGACAATATTTGTAGAGGTCTACATGGGTTATGCATAGGGTGCATGGCGGAAAAAAAGGGGGATTTGGAGTACAGCGCTCAAGAATTATAGTATGCAGATATGGATCAGGGAATGATACATATTCATGAGGGGGCCGGGATTGGGGTCGGCTTGTTCTCTGTATTGTTTTCTGAGGGCCCGGGCTGACGCACGCACGCACGCACGCACGCACGCACGCACGCACGCACGCACGCACGCACACACACGCACACACACACACAGGCATTTAAGCATACAGGCAGCACGTACGAAACAGACCCACACACCCAGACAGACACAAAGGCTTATCACCCCCCCCCCCCGCCCTCCCCCTCCACCCCCCACCCCCCCAAAGGCACTCCAACCTCCTCTTTGCATGTCAACCAGCCAACATTCATGCATCCTTGGAGCGTGGAGATGGAGATGGAGGGAGATTGCGAGTGAGAGAGAGAGAGAGAGGAGACACCGAGATTGAATTCCGGGCATCGCCCCCAGATTACATAATTGTCTATGCATAAGAAGGCCTACACGACACTCATAGCAGGCCCTTTTAAACCCATACATAGGCTATCTCCTCTCGTACTAATCCCATTCCCAACAACCTGTAATGACCGGGCTGAGGGTTGAGGGTTCAAATCCCTCGTTATATACGAGGGGGGGAAAAGTTGAGACAAGCTGAGAGTCATTGACCTCCAGCGAGGAGTCGTCACAACGTTGTTTGATAAAGTCAAAGGCGCTTAGGGATTAATAGATCCATAAAATCACTAACGATATAAATAATTCAACAACGCCCGACGGCCACACAGGGCGAACGAACACCGATCGACGGTAAAAAACACCTTCTTCTTCTTCATCTCTCTCTCTCTCCCTTTTTCCACTGACGAAAACTAAATGGAAACTAAATGAAAACTAAGGTACGACGACTAAAACTAATTTCGTCAACAAATAAAAAGTATACTAAAATGTTAGGAAGGGACTAGTGGACAAGAGATCCAGTATAAGTGAAAGACACAAGTCAATTTACACTTGGTTGCATGCTGAAAATAATTGATCTACAAGCTCACAACGCGTCGCAAGGCAAGTGTAAAATCAGTGTAAAATCAGCCATTACGATGACATCAAGGCCCGCCAAAATAAATTTCAGTCGACTAATTCAACTGCAGATTTAGTCGACTAAAAGTAGGCTAACACTAACACATTTCAGATGACTAAGATGTGACTAAAACTGAATCAAGTTTTATTCGAAAGACTATGACTAAACAAAAAATCTAAATTTGGTGTCAAAATCAACAGTGCTGTTAGAGGCCTATCTACCACAGATTATAGGGCAGCTGCCTCCCCAACTCCCTTTGAAAAACACTGACTGAGGGAAATGAAATAAAAACACCAAACCCAATTAGTGGGCAGAAAAAAGCCATGGATTTGTGGAGTATACACAAGAATGGTACGAATGGCACTAGGTGTCACATGGACGGACCGCTTCAGAAATGTCTACCTCTATAGGGACTTACCAAGTCACAGACAAAGTCAGAGAGAGAAGGATGAGGCTGGCAGGGCACTGCGTCAGGTACCCAGAACTAGAGACTGGCAGGGCACTGCGTCAGGTACCCAGAACTAGAGACTGGCAGGGCACTGTGTCCCAGAACTAGAGACTGGCAGGGCACTGCGTCAGGTACCCAGAACTAGAGACTGGCAGGGCACTGCGTCAGACGGCGGTGGCTCAGGTGTAGAGTGGCTGGATGGTAACCGCAAGGTTGCCAGTTTGAACCCGGGCTCCCCCAGAGTTAGTGTCGAAGTGTCCTTGAGCAAGACACTGAACCCCTAATTGCTCCCGATGTGCTGATTGGTGCCTTGCATGGTTTCCGCCGCCATCGGTGTATGAATGTGTGTGTGAATGGGTGAATTGATGCACAATCTATGTAAAGCGCCTTGGATAAAGGCGCTATATAAATGCACCATTTACCATTTGCCATTTCACCTAGAACTTGAGGCAAGTACCGTAAATTGACCCTATGGGAGCTGGTTACACACAGGCATTCCGACGCACCCCCAGGGCAACCCCCAGGCCCACCCCCAGCCCCAACCCCCACCGCCAGCCAACCCAGGGCAGAGCCAGGAGGGGAAAGAAGCTACCGCCTATGTAGATGTAATGCGGCGCGACAGCTTAGCTAACAAAGAGAGAACTCAAGAACCTGATGTTAGATAGGAAATGTGTGGAGGGCAGCGATCCAGGAATACCGCGTTGGTGTTGTTGGCTAGACCTCACTCTCGACAGTAACTAAGTAACTATAGTGGACAGTGGATTGTCTCCTCGCCCATTCAGGGGCTTGTCCGTTTCCGTATATATCGCGACCCTCACGCCATAATAGTAGCCTATAAACGTCCTTTCAAACTGACAGCGATTAACGCGCCTAGTAATTAATTCGCAATAAGACCTGCGTTTTTATACGTCTTTATGTGGGCGCAGTCCCGTGAAATTGTCGCGCGCGTGCTCGTTACTGACCAGACCTGGATTCTGTTTAGCTTCTTTTTCAGCAGACCTGTCGCTGATCCAGGCGACAACGTCTTCATTAATCGATGCCCTTCTGAAAGAACCCTTATACTCATCTGTGTCCATGATAGGAATGCAAATGTTTTGCATTTTGTCTCATGGGGTGCGAGGTGTGGGAGGTCTGGCCCATCACCTGTATACTGTATAGCCTGGCAGGTGCAATCTCTTTGAAAACCTCTTTAGTGTTCCTGATTACTATAGGCTATACTTCCCAGCGAAAGCAAACAAGAGTCAATAGGCCTATCTCACAGCCCGCTTTCCACGCCCACTTCCGGTAAATAGTGGTGTCTTTAACATGAGCATTTACACGTTTCTTTCTCTGGAACATTTTCTAATGTAAAAATGTGACAGACCAATATTATTATGAAGCAAACAAGATGGTAAATCAGGTCGAACAGATAGAACAAACCTTACCTTGAGAAAACAAAAGTTGTAGACTTCTTAAATTACCTCTGTTAACATGTAGCGTCTATGATTTGATCCACGCATCATGCTAAACCAGATAGTAGACTGACAACCTCTCGCCTAAATAGTCTGTCTCCTCCTCGAGAGATTTAATTCACTGTACGTCTGAACTACGATTCAGTTGTAGATATTTTCAAGTGCATGGCCCGTCTTAGCACGTTTTGAGACTCATTACTAAAGTACATGCTTGAACACGAACGTGCTGTTAATGTTGCTTCACAATATGTTGAAATGAGTCAATACTTTCATGAAAAATAAAAAAAATAGGAAGAAAGAATAGAAGAGAGATAGACAGGGTGGGCTCCATGGAGGGGCCTGGTCCACATCTGGTCCAGGTCGTGCACTGTGAGGCCGGGTCCACGGTCACACTTCCGGTGGGCTCCATGAAGTGGCCTGGTCCACGGTCGCACTCGGCAGTCAGTTGGGGGTTAATATTAGAGGTCCACGGAACTGCGAAGTGGAGGACGAAAAGAGACTCCGGGGAGGGATTCCCCGGATGTTGGGTTAGTGGCAGGCCTTACTGGAGCCTATACGGTGTATATTACAAGCACTGCTGGTCCAGGTCGTGCACTGTGAGGCCGGGTCCACGGTCACACTTCTGGTGGGCTCCATGAAGTGGCCTGGTCCACGGTCACAATCGGCAGTCAGTTGGGGGTTAATATTAGAGGTCCACGGAACTGCGAAGTGGAGGACGAAAAGAGACTCCGGGGAGGGATTCCCCGGATGTTGGGTTAGTGGCAGGCCTTACTGGAGCCTATACAGTGTATATTACAAGCACTGCTGGGAGACAAACCCACACAAACAATGTACAATTATGGTATTTAGTAGACACACAACACAGGTGCGGGGTTTGGTGGGAGGTTCCCCTTACTCAGTTCTCACCCTTATGACTTTATCGGGTGAGCGAGTACTGGAGACAAATCTAGCTATAGGCTTTGTCGTAGAGAAAGGTTTTTAACCTAGTTTTGAATGTGCAGAGCGTGTCAGCCCCACGGACCGAAGCCGGGAGAAGGTTCCACAGCTGAGGTGCCTGGGACCTAAACGCCCTGCCTCCTATTGTAACTTTTGATATTTTTGGGACAGTAAGTATTTTTGCATACTGTAAACGCACTGGTGTTCTATTTGGTTTGTAGGGATCGATGAGTTCTTTGAGATATTGTGGTGCCTGACCATTGAGAGCTTTCAGATTCAGATTCAGATTCATATACCTTTATTTGCCATTTGTGTATACACACATAGGAATTTGCTTTGACATAACATGAGTGCATTCAATTCTTTTTTCACAAATACCAACAGACATAAGACAACACCGTGCAGGGAAATAAATATAAAGTGCAGGGCAGTAGTTCATAGTGCATCAAATGTTGCCGGTGTATAAAGTGCCGGTGTCACTAGGAGGCAGGGGTGGAAGGGAAGCCAGAGTCATTGAGCAGCCTGGCAGCTGACGGGAAAAAACGTAGTCTGTGGCGGGCTTTCGTAGCCTTCAGCAGCCGCAGTCTTCTCCCAGAGGGGAGCAGGGTGAGGAGGCCGTGGCCAGGGTGGGAGGAGTCGGCCATGATCTTCCTTGCTCTCTTCAGCGCCCTGGCGTCGTGCAGGGACTTGAGGGAGGGCAGAGGGCGGCCAATCACCCTCTCCGCAGAGCGAATCACCCGCTGCAGCTTGGTGAGGTCTTTAGCAGCAGCAGCAGGGAACCAGGTGATGATGGAGTGTGTGAGGATGGACTCCACAATGGCTGTGTAGAACTGAGCCATCATGAGCCTCGACAGCCTGAATTTTTTCAGCTGTCGGAGGAAGTACAGCCTCTGCTGGGCCTTCTTCAGGAGGGCCATGATGTTCAGCTCCCACTTGAGGTCCCGAGAGATAGTCATGCCCAGGAACCGGCATGACTCCACTGAGGTCACTGGGGTGTCTCCCAGCATGATGGGAGGGGGCGGGGCTGCGTTCCTGCGGAAGTCCACCACCATCTCCACTGTCTTAAGAGCATTAAGCTCCAGGTTGTAGTTGCTGCACCAACTCTGCAGCCGCTCGATCTCCTTCCTGTAGGCCGACTCATCCCCTTTAGAGATGAGGCCCACCAGGGTGGTATCGTCAGCAAACTTCAGGAGCTTGACTGACGGATGGAGGGAAACACAGCTGTTGGTGTACAGGGAGAACAGAAGTGGGGACAGGACACAGCCCTGCGGGGAGCCGGTGTTGGTGGACCTGGAGCTGGAAATGTTCTTCCCCAGCTTCACCCGCTGAGACCTGTTTGTAAGAAAGTCCGTAATCCACCTGCGAGTGGAGTCCGGCACTTGCAGCAGGTACAGCTGGTGCTCCAGGATGGATGGCAGGATCGTGTTGAAGGCAGAGCTGAAGTCCACGAACAGGATCCTGGCGTAGTTGCCTGCAGTGTCAAGGTGTTCTAGCGTATAGTGCAGGGCTATGTTCACGGCGTCCTCCGTGGATCTATTGGCCCTGTACGCGAACTGCATCGGGTCCAGCACAGGATCTGTGATGCTCTTCAGGTGAGCCAGGACAAGGCGCTCCAGGACCTTCATGACCACAGAGGTCAGGGCGACGGGTCTGTAATCATTAAGGCCCGTGACCTTGGCCTTCTTGGGGACGGGGATGATGGTTGAGGCCTTGAAGCACGCTGAAACCTGACACAGCTCCAACGAGGCATTAAAGATGTTGGTGAACACCGGGGCGAGCTGGTCAGCGCAGTGCTTCAGGACAGAGGGGGAGACAGAATCCGGGCCGGCCGCCTTCCGGGGGTTCTGGCTCCTCAGCAGCAGTTTCACCTCACTCTCCGTGACAGAGAGGGGGGGATGCGGGGGTGGTGGATGTGGCAGGGGGGGGGTGGTGGAAAAGGGCAGGACGGAACCTCTCTTTCTCGAATCTGCAGTAGAACTCATTGAGCTCGTTAGCAAGGGGGAGGTTGTCAGACGCCTGTGGAGACTTGGGCTTGTAATTGGTGATGGTCTTGAGGCCTTTCCAGACGGAGGAGGAATTCCCCTCAGAGAGCTGTTGCCGCAGTCTCTCTGAGAAGCGATGTTTCGCCTCCCTCACCTCTTTGGCAAACCTGTATTTGGCTTGCTTGAACAGAGCCACATCTCCACTACGCCTGGCCACCTCCTTCTCCGTCCTTAGCCTTCTGAGTTGGGCTGAGAACCAGGGCTTGTCGTTGTTATAGATCTTCCTGGAGCGGAGTGGGACACACACCTCCTCGCCGAGACTGATGAATGATGTCACAGTGTCTGTGTATTCATCCAGGTTGTTTCCAGCCTCATGCCCCGCCCACTTGACAAAGTCCTGGTCACAGCCAGCGCTCTCCAGCCAGGCACGGAGTCGCTCACATGCGTCACTGGACCAAACTCTGTAGTTCCGCACTACAGGTTTAGAGATTTTTAATCTCTGCCTGTAGCGAGGGATCAGATGGATGAGATGGTGATCACCTTTGCCCAGCGCAGCATGGGGGACAGAGTGGTAAGCTTGCTTGATTGTACAGTAGCAGTGATCCAGAGTGTTCACTCCCCGAGTTGGGCACGTGACCTGCTGCCTGTATTTGGGGAGAGCCCGACTCAAATGAGCCTGGTTGAAGTCCCCCAACACTACAGCAAAACTGTCCGGGTAATTACGCTCCGCCCCCGACAGCTGTTCTGCTAGTGTGTCTACTGCTGCTGTGACGTCAGCATCCGGAGGAATGTAAACACCTACGAGGATGAACGCATTAAACTCACGTGGGGAATAGAATGGGCGACAAAGAATGAAGAGAGATTCAATTGTAGTAGAACAGTGTTGGTGAATCACTGTCACGTCAGAACACCAGCGATTGTTTACAAAAAACATTAGTCCGCCTCCACGCGACTTGCCAACCGCCTCGAAGTCTCTGTCAGCTCGAAACGCAGAAAAGCCCTCCAGCTGTACAGCTCCGTCTGGGACTGCCGGCGTTAGATGGGTCTCTACTAACGCGAAAACAGCCGTGGAGTGGAAGTCATTGCTTCTCGAAACCAGCAACCGGAGTTCATCCATTTTATTGGGTAGAGAGTTCACGTTACCAAGGAATATACCTGGGAGAGGTGGACTCGATCCTCTCCGGCGTAGGCAAACCAGACAACCTCCTCTTCTTCCCCGTTGTCTTCTAGTCCAACGTACAGCACTGGCGAAGAACGCCGTCCCCCTCACTAGCATATCCAGTATGTCCGTTGAACGGGTGAGTAATGTTGGTAAAATGTCCGATGGGGTTGAACACCCAATGTGCAGAAGCTCTTCTTTAGTGTAAGAAGTTAAACAGGACACGTAAACAGCACAGAAACAGACAGAACACTACACACGTTAACGCCACAGCAGCCATCGACGGCGCCATCTTGACAGCTGTCACTCAGCTGTCACTCAGCTGTCACTGTAGGTGAGGAGAAGAATTTTGAACTCTATTCTGTATTTAACCGGGAGCCAGTGTAGAGAGGCCAGTGAAGGAGTGATATGGTCTCTTCTTCTGGTACCTGTCAGCACACGCGCCGCAGAATTTTGAACTAGCTGTAGGCTTTTCAGAGACTTACTTTTTCTGCGTCATTTTTGGACAGGATGTGCCTAACCTTTGCAATATTACGCAGGTGAAAAAAGGCAGTCTTTGAGATTTGTTTGATGTGAGATTTGAAGGACATATCTTGATCAAAGGTAACTCCCAGATTCTTTACAGTGGCCTTGGAGGCCAAGGTAATGCCATCTAGGGAAAAGTTCTCGTCGGATAGTTTGTCTCTTAGGGGCTTAGGGCCAATAACGATAACTTCCGTTTTGTCAGAGTTGAGGAGTAGGTAATTACGGGTCATCCAACTCTTTATGTCTTTAAGACATGCTTGAAGTTTGACTAGTTGGTCCGTTTCGTTCGGTTTCATCGATAGATATAGTTGAGTGTCGTCCGCGTAACAGTGGAAATCTATAGAGTGTTCCCTGATGATGTTACCCAGAGGGAGCATATATAAAGAGAAAAGTATTGGTCCAAGCACAGAGCCTTGTGGAACTCCGTATTTGACCTTTTCACGTGTTGAGGATCCGTCATTGACATTAACAAACTGAAATCGGTCAGACAGATAGGACTCGAACCATTTCAGTGCGACATCCTTGATGCCAACCAGGTGCTCCAGTCTCTGTAGCAGAATGTGGTGGTCAATAGTGTCGAATGCAGCACTAAGGTCCAGCAACACCAGTACAGAGAGGAGGTTATTATCTGCTGCAGTCAGGAGGTCATTTGAAACTCTCAGCAATGCCGTCTCAGTTAGCTCTGAAGCCCGACTGAAAGCCTTCGAATATATTGTTGTTATGTAGAAAGTCACATAACTGTTTGGCGACTGCTTTCTCAAGGATTTTGGAGAGAAATGGAAGGTTTGATATGGGTCTATAGTTAGCTAGAATGCCTGAGTCAAGAGTAGGCTTTTTGAGGAGAGGTTTGATTACAGCTACCTTAAAGGATTGTGGCACGTAGCCTGTCACCAGGGACATATTGATCATATTGAGCAGGGACGTACCAACCAGGGGCAGGACCTCTTTGAGTAATCTAGTTGGAACTGGATCCAGGGGACATGTCGTTGATTTTGAGGAAGTTGTCATTGAAGTGAAATCAGAGAGCTCGATTGGGGAGAAACTGTCCATATATATATTTGGGTGTGCGGCCATCTCTGGGACCACCATATTTGGGTGCAGTCCAGTGGGGGCAGAGAGTAGTTGTAGATCAATTTGATCTCTGATAGTTCCTATTAAAGAAACTAATGAAATCGTTACTATTGAGAGTTGTAGGGATACGTGGATCAGTGGAATCATTACTTTTTGTCAGTTTTGCCAGAGTGTCAAAAAGGAACTTGGGGTTACTTTTGTTTTCCTCTATTAGGGATGAATAATAGGTGGCTCTGGCATTGTCGAGGGCCTTTTTGTATATTTTGAGGCTATTCTGCCAGACTATACACGATTCTTTCCGTTTGGTTGAGCGCCATATTTTTTCTAGTTTGCGAGACGTTCGCTTGAGATTTCTAGTTTCCGAGTTGTACCATGGGGCTAGCCTTTGTTGCTTTATTACTTTCCTTTTCAGGGGAGTGACAGAGTCAAGTGTCATTTGAAATGAGCTTGTGACACTATCAACAAGGTGATCGATTTGAGAAGGACTATACATTACATTACATTACATTACAGTCATTTAGCAGACGCTTTTATCCAAAGCGACTTACAATAAGTGTATTCAACATAGGTAGGGAACAAAAACTACTAATCACCAGAAGTCTTTAGTGCATTTTCTGCAAAAACAAGCAACCAAGAGTATACCTAGCGCTAAGGTAAAAGTGCAATATATCAGCTACCTATTTCCTTAAACAGATGAGACAAAATAGCTAAATCAAATGAGCATGAGCTAAAACAATTAAGTGTATCGACTAAACAAGATCCAATAAACAATACAACAATAGAAAACAAGCGTTCGTACAACTAGTTAACAACAAGTAGGTCAGGCAGAGAGGAAGGGTAGTGTTTCCTGAAGAGGTGGGTTTTCAACCTGCGGCGAAATATGGGCAGTGACTCTGCTGTCCTAACATCAGTGGGAAGTTCATTCCACCACTGTGGGGCCAGAACAGAAAAGAGTCGTGACCGTGTGGATCGGCCAGAAGGACCCTTGAGTGACGAGGTAATCAGTCGCCCCGAGGTGGCAGACCGAAGTGGTCGGGCAGGGGTGTAGGCATCGACCATAGCCCGGAGGTAGGAAGGAGCTGTTCCTTTCACTGCCCTATAGGCTAACACCAGGGTTTTGAACTGGATGCGAGCCGCTACGGGGAGCCAGTGTAGAGAACGGAGAAGGATGGTTGTGTGGGAGAACTTGGGGCGGTTGAACACCAGACGAGCCGCAGCTTTCTGAACAAGCTCCAGAGGTCTGATGGCAGATGCCGGAGCACCAGCAAGGAGGGAGTTGCAGTAGTCCAGGCGGGAGATGACGAGAGCCTGGATGAGCACCTGGGCTGCCTTCTCCGTGAGGAAGGGGCGAATCCTCCTGATGTTGTAGAGGAGGAATCTGCAGGACCTTGTCACTGATGCGATGTTTGCCGAGAACGTCAGTTGATCGTCCAGGGTCACACCCAGATTCTTCGCAGTCCGAGTTGAGGTCACCACAGCATTATCAATGGTGATGGCCATGTCTCGGTGCGGACAGCCCTTCCCCGGGAGGAACATCAGCTCGGTCTTGTCCAGGTTGAGCTTCAGGTGGTTTGTCGACATCCACGCCGAGATGTCAGCCAGACAAGCAGCAATGCGTGCCTCCACTTGGGTATCAGAGGGGGGGAATGAGAGGATCAGCTGGGTGTCATCGGCATAGCAGTGGTAGGAAAAGCCATGGGAGTGGATGACAGCACCCAGAGATGTAGTGTAGAGAGAGAAAAGAAGAGGACCCAGAACCGAGCCTTGGGGAACCCCAGTTGTGAGCCTGTGTGGTTCTGACACAGACCCTCTCAGCATCACCTGGTAGGAGCGACCCGTCAGGTAGGATGCAAACAGGGAGAGTGCAGAGCCTGAGACACCCATCCCCTCGAGGGTGGAGAGGAGGATCAGATGGTTCACCGTGTCGAACGCTGCAGACAGGTCCAGGAGTATCAGGACGGAGGAGAGAGAGTTCACTCTAGCGGCATGGAGCGACTCCGTCACTGCCAGCAGGGCAGTCTCTGTCGAGTGACCCACTTTGAACCCAGACTGGTTGGAGTCCAGGAGGTTGTTCTGGTGGAGATAGGAGGACAGTTGTTTAAAGACAGCACGTTCGAGAGTTTTAGATAGGAAGGATAGAAGGGAAACCGGTCTGTAGTTCTTGATCTCAGAGGGGTCAAGTGTCGGTTTCTTCAGGAAGGGGGTGACTCTGGCAGTCTTGAAAGTAGAGGGAAAGTAGCCAGATGTCAGAGAGGTGTTAATAAGGTGGGTTAAGAAGGGAAGAAGTTCAGGTGCAATAGACTGCAACAGAGTGGATGGGACCGGGTCCAGAGAGCATGAGGTGGGGCGACTAGAGGTAACAAGGAGAAGGACCTCGTTAGGGGAGAGGGGAGAGAAGTGGGATAGAGAGGGGATGGGGGGGGGAAGAGGAGTAGATGAAGGTAGAGAGGGGGGGGTGGCAGGCAGACGGGTGTGGGTAGTGCGCAGGGCACCAGCCGGGGGAGGAGGGAAGGAGGATCGGATATCGTTCACCTTCTTGTCAAAGAAGTTGGCGAAATCGTCAGGGAGGAGGGACGAGGAGGGAGGAGGGGGTGGTGGTTGTAGGAGAGAGGAGAAAGTTTCAAAGAGTTTTTTAGGGTTGGAAGCAGAAGCCTGAATTTTAGTGCAGAAAAAAGCAGCTTTAGCAGCTGATAGAGAGGAGGAAAAAGTAGAAATGAGAGATTGGAAGGTGAGAAGGTCCTCCGGGAGGTTGCCATTTCTCCATTTGCGCTCAGCCGCTCTCAGGCTCCGTCTCTCAGTCCGCACTGAGTCCGACAACCAGGGGGCAGGTGGAGTTTGGCGTGCAGGCCTGGTGGTGAGGGGACAGAGATGGTCGAGAGAAGAGGATAGAGTAGAGAAAAGAAGATCTGTGGCGGTATCAGGGGATAGAAGAGCAAAGGATTCAGGGGCAGGGAGAGCAGAGAGAACAGAAGAGGAAAGATCAGTGGAGGAAAGTGAGCGAAGATTGTGACGTGAGGAAATCATGTGGGTAGGGAGGGGCTGTGAGGGGGGAGAGGAGAGAGAGAGAGAGTAGGACATGAAGTAGTGATCAGAGAGTTTCTTACCCTTTTCACTGGAAAGAGGAGTGACAGACAGGTTAGCAATAGAGCAGCCTCTGGTGAAGATCAGGTCCAGTTGGTTGCCCGCCTCATGGGTAGGAGGAGATGGGGAAATAACTAGGTCAAAGGCGGCGAGAAACGAAAGTAGTGGGTCTAGCTGCTTCTCAGTCGGGAGGTTGAAGTCACCCAGAAGGATGAATCCAGAGCCATCGACAGGGAAGTGGGAGACTAGATGGTCCAGCTCCTCCAGGAAGCCACCAGCAGGGCCCGGTGGCGATAAACAACTGCAATGGTGAGCTTGACTGGATGAGAAACAGTGACCACATGAAATTCAAATGAGGTAGGAGAGAATTGTGACAGTGAAACAGGAGAGTATTTCCATTTTCTGGAAATTAGCAGACCAACCCCACCACCTGTCCGCACGGCTCTGGGAGTGTGAGAGAAAGAGTACACATCTGACAGAGCCGCGGGCGTAGCAGTGTTTTCTGGTCTGATCCAGGTCTCAGTCAGAGCAAGGAAGTTAAGGGAGAGCAAGGATGCGTAGGCTGAGATGAAAGCAGATTTGCCCTCCACCACAGCCGAGTGGCAATTCCAAAGCCCTCCTGTTACCACTTGCTCGACGTGAGTTGAAAGAGTAGGATAGATGAGATTAGATGTGTCGCGACATCTGGGTGTAACCCAGTGTTTGTGCGACCCCCAGGAAGAAGAGAGGACAGGAATAGGAAGAAAACACATTGTAGATCACTAAACATATACTACAATACACTACTATATCTATCACACTACTATATATGTCACTAAGCAATGATACAGCTTATCGTTCAGTGACGAAGTCGGACTTTGACAAAGTCGCCTGTCGCCTTTGTTCGCCTGGCCTTTGCTGGACGCCGCTTAAAAGCTGACGCTTTCAGCTGGTGGTATAAGGCCACTTCAACTGATTGCTAATCGTCTGCCAGGAGTGCTGGCTAAACCACACACTTCACACTTCACAAGGCAATCAAGTGGGCTATACTACTTATCAAGTGGCCTATTACAGGGTGAAACTAATTACACTACTCCAAAGTGCCACTAGCCTACTGCTTGAACACAAACAATACAACTATAAACTACAGACTACCACACAAGCTAATAATATAATACTAATAGAAAAGCACTTAGAGTACCACTACTAGCAGTTTGTTAAAATACAAAATAATGCTACTTACTCAACTAGACAGAGGTCAGGAGCTCAGTTCACTTCAAATGTTGGTTACACACTGAATAGAATACTCACAACCTGGCTACTTATCCCTTGAGCTGTGCTGGCTAAACCACACACTTCACACTTCACAAGGCAATCAAGTGGGCTATACTACTTATCAAGTGGCCTATTACAGGGTGAAACTAATTACACTACTCCAAAGTGCCACTAGCCTACTGCTTGAACACAAACAATACAACTATAAACTACAGACTACCACACAAGCTAATAATATAATACTAATAGAAAAGCACTTAGAGTATCACTACTAGCAGTTTGTTAAAATACAAAATAATGCTACTTACTCAACTAGACAGAGGTCAGGAGCTCAGTTCACTTCAAATGTTGGTTACACACTATAGGTGTGCAGGTCTTCTATTTTGTTGAAATATACCGAGTTGATGGCTGATGGAATTGTTTCCTTGAACTTATTTACAGCACTCTCGGATATACTTCTGTCGAGGACATTTTTGTCCAGTGGTGTATAATCCATCAATATAAAATCGAAAGTTATCAGATAATGGTCAGAGAGGTCACGATTTTGTGGGAAAACTATGAGGTGCTCTATTGTAATACCATAGACCAGAATGAGGTCAAGGGTATGGTTGAGAATGTGGGTAGGTTTATCTACACACTGAGAGAAACCGATTGAATCAATCAATGAGATGAATGCTCTATTTAGGCTATCAGTTCCTATGTCCGCGTGAATATTTAGATCACCGATTACAATGATTTTATTAGACTCAAGGACTAGACTTGATAAAAATTCAGAGAACTCAGATAGAAATTGTGTGTAGGCGCCGGGAGGGCGGTACACTGTAATGACTATTAGGGGCTGTATTGATTTCCAGCTTGGGTGTGAAAGGTTGAGAATCAAGCTTTCAAATGATTTGTAGGTGGCTTTGGCTCTAGGACTAATTGTTAGGCTTGAATTGAAGATGGCAGCAACTCCACCTCCAATTTTACCATTGTCTCTGGGGATATGGGCATTGGTGTGACTTGGTGGGGTGGCTGTATTTAAACTGACATATTCTTGCTCACCCAGCCACGTTTCAGTCAGACAAAATAAATCAAGACAATTGTCTGATATGATTTCATTTACCAGTGTTCCTTTTTTACGTAGAGATCTAATATTTAGAAATCCACATTTGATATTTGTATTTTGTGGTACTACTGTATTGGTCTTGATTTGTATCAAGTTTGTATGTACATCTCCTATTTCCTTTGGTTTGTTCAGCCCTATATGGTTTGTTCAGCTTGTACAGAGACTGTATAGTTTGTATAGACTGTATAGTTTGTATAGACTGTATAGTTCTATTTTGTATAGTTTGTATAGTTCTATTTTGTAGGATAGGTGGCTGCACTGGCGGAAGCACAGAGATCTGTGTAGGACTGCAACTCTGCTTCCTGGTCCCAACTCTGGGTGGTCATAATGAATCTATAAAATCGTCCATATTTCTAGAGATGAGCTTTGCACCGTCCCCAAGTTGGATGTATGCCGTCTCTCTCTATCAGACCAGTATTCCCCTCAAAGGTTTCCCAATGATTTATAAAGCTCACGTTAGTATCTGGACACCACCTAGACAACCAGCGGTTGAATACTCAAGTAATACTGCAAGTAAAGTACAAAAATACCTCAAAATTGTACTCGAGTACATGACGTATGTACTTAGTTACTTTCCACCAGTGACATTACTACCCCCCCCCCCCCCTCCCAGAGCCCATCACCTCTCCGTTACGATGCGGTGTAAATTGAATGCTGTGAATCAGGCCATGGATGTTACTGCAAGTGACTGGACACGCACACGCACACGCACACACACACACACACGCACACGCACACACGCACACACACACACACACGCACACACACACACACACGGAGGTAGAGGTAGAGAGGAGAGGACTGCATGTCCCTGCCGCTTTATGGGCCACTGTCTCA
>NC_136809.1:6033258-6061367 GCF_951216825.1 Electrona antarctica | reverse complement strand
ACAGAGAGACAGTGGAAACAGAGAGAGAGAAGGGGGGGACAGACAAAGACAGAGAGACAGTGGAAACAGAGAGAGAGATAGAAGGGGGACAGACAAAGACAGAGAGACGGTGGAAACAGAGAGAGAGATAGAAGGGGGGACAGACAAAGACAGAGAGACAGGGGAAACAGAGAGAGCGATAGAAGGGGGGACAGACAAAGACAGAGAGACAGGGGAAACAGAGAGAGCGATAGAAGGGGGGACAGACAAAGACAGAGAGACAGTGGAAACAGAGAGAGCGATAGAAGGGGGGGACAGACAAAGACAGAGAGACAGTGGAAACAGAGAGAGAGATAGAAGGGGGGGGACAGACAAAGACAGAGAGACAGTGGAAACAGAGAGATAGAAGGGGGGGACAGACAAAGACAGAGAGACAGTGGAAACAGAGAGAGAGATAGAAGGGGGGGGACAGACAAAGACAGAGAGACAGTGGAAACAGAGAGAGAGATAGAAGGGGGGGACAGACAAAGACAGAGAGACGGTGGAAACAGAGAGAGAGATAGAAGGGGGGGACAGACAAAGACAGAGAGACGGTGGAAACAGAGAGATAGAAGGGGGACAGACAAAGACAGAGAGACAGTGGAAACAGAGAGAGAGATAGAAGGGGGGGGACAGACAAAGACAGAGAGACAGTGGAAACAGAGAGAGAGATAGAAGGGGGACAGACAAAGACAGAGAGACAGTGGAAACAGAGAGAGAGATAGAAGGGGGGACAGACAAAGACAGAGAGACAGTGGAAACAGAGAGAGAGATAGAAGGGGGGACAGACAAAGACAGAGAGACAGTGGAAACAGAGAGAGAGATAGAAGGGGGGACAGACAAAGACAGAGAGACAGTGGAAACAGAGAGAGAGATAGAAGGGGGACAGACAAAGACAGAGAGACAGTGGAAACAGAGAGAGAGATAGAAGGGGGACAGACAAAGACAGAGAGACAGTGGAAACAGAGAGAGAGATATAAGGGGGAGACAGACAAAGACAGAGAGACGGTGGAAACAGAGAGAGAGACAGAAGGGGGACAGACAAAGACAGAGAGACGGTGGAAACAGAGAGAGAGATAGAAGGGGGGACAGACAAAGACAGAGAGACAGGGGAAACAGAGAGAGCGATAGAAGGGGGGACAGACAAAGACAGAGAGACAGGGGAAACAGAGAGAGCGATAGAAGGGGGGACAGACAAAGACAGAGAGACAGTGGAAACAGAGAGAGCGATAGAAGGGGGGACAGACAAAGACAGAGAGACAGTGGAAACAGAGAGAGAGATAGAAGGGGGGGACAGACAAAGACAGAGAGACAGTGGAAACAGAGAGAGCGATAGAAGGGGGGACAGACAAAGACAGAGAGACAGTGGAAACAGAGAGAGAGATAGAAGGGGGGGACAGACAAAGACAGAGAGACGGTGGAAACAGAGAGAGAGATAGAAGGGGGGGGCAGACAAAGACAGAGAGACAGTGGAAACAGAGAGAGAGATAGAAGGGGGACAGACAAAGACAGAGAGACAGTGGAAACAGAGAGAGAGATAGAAGGGGGGACAGACAAAGACAGAGAGACGGTGGAAACAGAGAGAGAGATAGAAGGGGGACAGACAGAGACAGAGAGACAGTGGAAACAGAGAGATAGAAGGGGGGGACAGACAAAGACAGAGAGACAGTGGAAACAGAGAGAGAGATAGAAGGGGGGGACAGACAAAGACAGAGAGACAGTGGAAACAGAGAGAGAGATAGAAGGGGGGGACAGACAAAGACAGAGAGACAGTGGAAACAGAGAGAGAGAAGGGGGGGACAGACAAAGACAGAGAGACAGTGGAAACAGAGAGAGAGATAGAAGGGGGACAGACAAAGACAGAGAGACGGTGGAAACAGAGAGAGAGATAGAAGGGGGGACAGACAAAGACAGAGAGACAGGGGAAACAGAGAGAGCAATAGAAGGGGGGACAGACAAAGACAGAGAGACAGGGGAAACAGAGAGAGCGATAGAAGGGGGGACAGACAAAGACAGAGAGACAGTGGAAACAGAGAGAGCGATAGAAGGGGGGGACAGACAAAGACAGAGAGACAGTGGAAACAGAGAGAGAGATAGAAGGGGGGGGACAGACAAAGACAGAGAGACAGTGGAAACAGAGAGATAGAAGGGGGGGGACAGACAAAGACAGAGAGACAGTGGAAACAGAGAGAGAGATAGAAGGGGGGGGGACAGACAAAGACAGAGAGACAGTGGAAACAGAGAGAGAGATAGAAGGGGGACAGACAAAGACAGAGAGACAGTGGAAACAGAGAGAGAGATAGAAGGGGGGGACAGACAAAGACAGAGAGACAGTGGAAACAGAGAGAGAGAAGGGGGGGACAGACAAAGACAGAGAGACAGTGGAAACAGAGAGAGAGATAGAAGGGGGACAGACAAAGACAGAGAGACGGTGGAAACAGAGAGAGAGATAGAAGGGGGGACAGACAAAGACAGAGAGACAGGGGAAACAGAGAGAGCGATAGAAGGGGGGACAGACAAAGACAGAGAGACAGGGGAAACAGAGAGAGCGATAGAAGGGGGGACAGACAAAGACAGAGAGACAGTGGAAACAGAGAGAGCGATAGAAGGGGGGGACAGACAAAGACAGAGAGACAGTGGAAACAGAGAGAGAGATAGAAGGGGGGGGACAGACAAAGACAGAGAGACAGTGGAAACAGAGAGATAGAAGGGGGGGACAGACAAAGACAGAGAGACAGTGGAAACAGAGAGAGAGATAGAAGGGGGGGGACAGACAAAGACAGAGAGACAGTGGAAACAGAGAGAGAGATAGAAGGGGGGGACAGACAAAGACAGAGAGACGGTGGAAACAGAGAGAGAGATAGAAGGGGGGGACAGACAAAGACAGAGAGACGGTGGAAACAGAGAGATAGAAGGGGGACAGACAAAGACAGAGAGACAGTGGAAACAGAGAGAGAGATAGAAGGGGGGGGACAGACAAAGACAGAGAGACAGTGGAAACAGAGAGAGAGATAGAAGGGGGACAGACAAAGACAGAGAGACAGTGGAAACAGAGAGAGAGATAGAAGGGGGGACAGACAAAGACAGAGAGACAGTGGAAACAGAGAGAGAGATAGAAGGGGGGACAGACAAAGACAGAGAGACAGTGGAAACAGAGAGAGAGATAGAAGGGGGACAGACAAAGACAGAGAGACAGTGGAAACAGAGAGAGAGATATAAGGGGGAGACAGACAAAGACAGAGAGACGGTGGAAACAGAGAGAGAGATAGAAGGGGGACAGACAAAGACAGAGAGACGGTGGAAACAGAGAGAGAGATAGAAGGGGGGACAGACAAAGACAGAGAGACAGGGGAAACAGAGAGAGCGATAGAAGGGGGGACAGACAAAGACAGAGAGACAGGGGAAACAGAGAGAGCGATAGAAGGGGGGACAGACAAAGACAGAGAGACAGTGGAAACAGAGAGAGCGATAGAAGGGGGGACAGACAAAGACAGAGAGACAGTGGAAACAGAGAGAGAGATAGAAGGGGGGGACAGACAAAGACAGAGAGACAGTGGAAACAGAGAGAGCGATAGAAGGGGGGACAGACAAAGACAGAGAGACAGTGGAAACAGAGAGAGAGATAGAAGGGGGGGACAGACAAAGACAGAGAGACGGTGGAAACAGAGAGAGAGATAGAAGGGGGGGGGCAGACAAAGACAGAGAGACAGTGGAAACAGAGAGAGAGATAGAAGGGGGACAGACAAAGACAGAGAGACAGTGGAAACAGAGAGAGAGATAGAAGGGGGGACAGACAAAGACAGAGAGACGGTGGAAACAGAGAGAGAGATAGAAGGGGGACAGACAGAGACAGAGAGACAGTGGAAACAGAGAGATAGAAGGGGGGGACAGACAAAGACAGAGAGACAGTGGAAACAGAGAGAGAGATAGAAGGGGGGGACAGACAAAGACAGAGAGACAGTGGAAACAGAGAGAGAGATAGAAGGGGGGGACAGACAAAGACAGAGAGACAGTGGAAACAGAGAGAGAGAAGGGGGGGACAGACAAAGACAGAGAGACAGTGGAAACAGAGAGAGAGATAGAAGGGGGACAGACAAAGACAGAGAGACGGTGGAAACAGAGAGAGAGATAGAAGGGGGGACAGACAAAGACAGAGAGACAGGGGAAACAGAGAGAGCAATAGAAGGGGGGACAGACAAAGACAGAGAGACAGGGGAAACAGAGAGAGCGATAGAAGGGGGGACAGACAAAGACAGAGAGACAGTGGAAACAGAGAGAGCGATAGAAGGGGGGACAGACAAAGACAGAGAGACAGTGGAAACAGAGAGAGAGATAGAAGGGGGGGGACAGACAAAGACAGAGAGACAGTGGAAACAGAGAGATAGAAGGGGGGGGACAGACAAAGACAGAGAGACAGTGGAAACAGAGAGAGAGATAGAAGGGGGGGGACAGACAAAGACAGAGAGACAGTGGAAACAGAGAGAGAGATAGAAGGGGGACAGACAAAGACAGAGAGACAGTGGAAACAGAGAGAGAGATAGAAGGGGGGGACAGACAAAGACAGAGAGACGGTGGAAACAGAGAGATAGAAGGGGGACAGACAAAGACAGAGAGACAGTGGAAACAGAGAGAGAGATAGAAGGGGGGGGACAGACAAAGACAGAGAGACAGTGGAAACAGAGAGAGAGATAGAAGGGGGACAGACAAAGACAGAGAGACAGTGGAAACAGAGAGAGAGATAGAAGGGGGGACAGACAAAGACAGAGAGACAGTGGAAACAGAGAGAGAGATAGAAGGGGGGACAGACAAAGACAGAGAGACAGTGGAAACAGAGAGAGAGATAGAAGGGGGGACAGACAAAGACAGAGAGACAGTGGAAACAGAGAGAGAGATAGAAGGGGGACAGACAAAGACAGAGAGACAGTGGAAACAGAGAGAGAGATAGAAGGGGGGACAGACAAAGACAGAGAGACGGTGGAAACAGAGAGAGAGATAGAAGTGGGGGACAGACAAAGACAGAGAGACAGTGGAAACAGAGAGAGAGATAGAAGGGGGGGACAGACAAAGACAGAGAGACAGTGGAAACAGAGAGAGAGATAGAAGGGGGACAGACAAAGACAGAGAGACGGTGGAAACAGAGAGAGAGATAGAAGGGGGGGACAGACAAAGACAGAGAGACAGTGGAAACAGAGAGATAGAAGGGGGGGACAGACAAAGACAGAGAGACAGTGGAAACAGAGAGATAGAAGGGGGACAGACAAAGACAGAGAGACAGTGGAAACAGAGAGAGAGATAGAAGGGGGGGACAGACAAAGACAGAGAGACAGTGGAAACAGAGAGAGAGATAGAAGGGGGGACAGACAAAGACAGAGAGACAGTGGAAACAGAGAGAGAGATAGAAGGGGGACAGACAAAGACAGAGAGACAGTGGAAACAGAGAGAGAGATAGAAGGGGGACAGACAAAGACAGAGAGACAGTGGAAACAGAGAGATAGAAGGGGGACAGACAAAGACAGAGAGACGGTGGAAACAGAGAGAGAGATAGAAGGGGGGGGGGGGACAGACAAAGACAGAGGGACAGAGAGGGTGAGATTATTGCCGACAGAAGGCCGCAGTTAACTATACGGAATCGTGTGTTTTCTGTCCGTCAGTGTATCACTCAAAATCCCCATACATGGGGAAAGGGCTCGTGACATCACTATGACATCATCAGGGATGATAGTAAATCAGGTAGTAAATGGAACCTGTTGTCGCAATTAAGCCCATATATGGAAATCCCTGATGTCATCAATCAGGTATATGGATATATGTCAGAACACGTTCCATATGTTGATCCATCCCCATCCATCCTTCCTCTTCGATGTCTCCCTTTTGACTGATACCTGTCCATTCTAACTCTAGACAGGCCCGCCCCAAAGTTATTTGTGCAGCCGCGCCCGGCAGCCGGCTTCCGGGCTCAGGCAGCCGGCTGCCGGGCTCAGGCCCTCAACAGGCCTGAGAATTAAGGCCTGGCCCTACCTGGGCCCTCATCAAACCCTGTACACTCAAGACACTGCCCCCACTGCCACCCTTACATATGGAGCTGACCTGTTCTGACATTCCATATGTTGATCTGACCTCATCAAACCCTGTACACCCAAGACACGCTCCATATATCATGGCCAGTGCACGTGACCTAGGCTCGGCCTCAGGGGTCTTACTGGTAAGTGTGTATGTAATTGTGAGAGAGAGAGAGGGCACAACATGTCCGGGAGGAAGAGGGGGGGGGGGGCATTACTGTAAGAGACAGATAGGACAGAAGCTAGATGGAACCACTTTAGGATGAGAGAGAGAGAGAGAGAGAGAGAGAAAGAAGAGAGAGAGAGAGAGAGAGAGAGAGAGAGAGAGAGAGAGAGAGAAAGAGAGATAGAGAAAGAGAGAAAATTGACTGCTGTGTGTCACATGGAAACAGTCCCTAATTGGCCAATCAGCCTGCTGTTTTTCTGACACTGAAAGTGCACCTGTAGCTCGCTCTCTCTCTCTCTCTCTCTCTCTCTCTCTCTCTCTCTCTCATCAAAAATACAGCACCTGCTACCATTACCACCTCATCATCTTCCTCTATCCATCTCCGACATGTTCTTTTATACAGGCCTCTGACAGTGTGTGTGCACGTGCGTGCTTGCTTGCGTGCGTGCGTGCGTGCGTGCGTGCGTGCGTGCGTGCGTGCGTGCGTGCGTGCGTGCGTGCGTGCGTGCGTGCGTGCGTGCGTGCGTGCGTGCGTGCGTGCGAGAAAGCCTAAACCTCCGTGTCACAGTTGGCTCTTTGGCAGTGGTGGAAAGTAGCTAACTTAAGTACTGTACTTAAGTACAATGTTGAGGTATTTGGACTTTACTTGAGTATTTCCAATTTCCACTACTTTTACTTCTACTCCAAGCTCACAATGGGTCCCCAGCTAAATGATAGTTAGGAACCAAATGGACCCTTATGGGTCTGTAATTCTGAGAGTGTACAAATGTTTTTGTACACAGAGTAAAATTAACTTTGATTTTACAATATAAATTGGGGTCCCAAAGATAGAAATGCCATTAAATAGAACCAGGACCATAGCCTAATTAAGGTCAGAATCTTCTCTTATGAGGGTCCTTGGCATATATTTTCAAATGGGGGTCCGCGGGCTAATGAGGAGCATTTTTGGGGGGGGGGCATGGTAGTGTTCAGGACAGCCAGGCATGGTAGTGTTCAGGACAGCCAGGCGTGGTAGTGTTCAGGACAGCCAGGCATGGTAGTGTTCAGGACAGCCAGGCATGGTAGTGTTCAGGACAGCCAGGCGTGGTAGTGTTCAGGACAGCCAGGCATGGTAGTGTTCAGGACAGCCAGGCATGGTAGTGTTCAGGACAGCCAGGCGTGGTAGTGTTCAGGACAGCCAGGCATGGTAGTGTTCAAACAGGACAGCCAGGCATGGTAGTGTTCAAACAGGACAGCCAGGCATGGTAGTGTTCAAACAGGACAGCCAGGCATGGTAGTGTTCAGGACAGCCAGGCATGTTAGTGTTCAGGACAGCCAGGCATGGTAGTGTTCAGGACAGCCAGGCATGGTAGTGTTCAGGACAGCCAGGCATGGTAGTGTTCAGGACAGCCAGGCATGGTAGTGTTCAGGACAGCCAGGCATGGTAGTGTTCAGGACAGCCAGGCATGGTAGTGTTCAGGACAGCCAGGCATGGTAGTGTTCAGGACAGCCAGACATGGTAGTGTTCAGGACAGCCAGGCATGGTAGTGTTCAGGACAGCCAGGCATGGTAGTGTTCAGGACAGCCAGGCTTGGTAGTGTTCAGGACAGCCAGGCGTGGTACTGTTCAGGACAGCCAGACGTGGTAGTGTTCAGGACAGCCAGGCGTGGTAGTGTTCAGGACAGCCAGGCATGGTAGTGTTCAGGACAGCCAGGCATGGTAGTGTTCAGGACAGCCAGGCATGGTAGTGTTCAGGACAGCCAGGCATGGTAGTGTTCAGGACAGCCAGGCATGGTAGTGTTCAGGACAGCCAGGCATGGTAGTGTTCAGGACAGCCAGGCATGGTAGTGTTCAAACAGGACAGCCATGCATGGTAGTGTTCAGGACAGCCAGGCATGGTAGTGTTCAGGACAGCCAGGCATGGTAGTGTTCAGCACAGCCAGACATGGTAGTGTTCAGGACAGCCAGGCATGGTAGTGTTCAGGACAGCCAGGCATGGTAGTGTTCAGGACAGCCAGGCATGGTAGTGTTCAGGACAGCCAGGCATGGTAGTGTTCAGGACAGCCAGGCATGGTAGTGTTCAGGACAGCCAGGCATGGTAGTGTTCAGGACAGCCAGACATGGTAGTGTTCAGGACAGCCAGACATGGTAGTGTTCAGGACAGCCAGACATGGTAGTGTCCAGGACAGCCAGGCATGGTAGTGTTCAGGACAGCCAGGCATGGTGGTGTTCAGGACAGCCAGGCATGGTGGTGTTCAGGACAGCCAGGCATGGTGGTGTTCAGGACAGCCAGGCATGGTAGTGTTCAGGACAGCCAGACATGGTAGTGTTCAGGACAGCCAGACATGGTAGTGTTCAGGACAGCCAGGCATGGTAGTGTTCAGGACAGCCAGGCATGGTAGTGTTCAGGACAGCCAGACATGGTAGTGTTCAGGACAGCCAGACATGGTAGTGTTCAGGACAGCCAGGCATGGTAGTGTTCAGGACAGCCAGGCATGGTAGTGTTCAGGACAGCCAGGCATGGTAGTGTTCAAACAGGACAGCCAGACATGGTAGTGTTCAAACAGGACAGCCAGGTATGGTAGTGTTCAGGACAGCCAGGCATGGTAGTGTTCAGGACAGCCAGGCGTGGTAGTGCTCAGGACAGCCAGGCATGGTAGTGTTCAGGACAGCCAGGCATGGTAGTGTTCAGGACAGCCAGGCATGGTAGTGTTCAAACAGGACAGCCATGCATGGTAGTGTTCAGGACAGCCAGGCATGGTAGTGTTCAGGACAGCCAGGCATGGTAGTGTTCAGGACAGCCAGACGTGGTAGTGTTCAGGACAGCCAGGCATGGTAGTGTTCAGGACAGCCAGACATGGTAGTGTTCAGGACAGCCAGACATGGTAGTGTTTTCAGGACAGCCAGGCATGGTAGTGTTCAGGACAGCCAGACATGGTAGTGTTCAGGACAGCCAGGCATGGTAGTGTTCAGGACAGCCAGGCATGGTAGTGTTCAGGACAGCCAGGCATGGTAGTGTTCAGGACAGCCAGGCATGGTAGTGTTCAGGACAGCCAGGCATGGTAGTGTTCAGGACAGCCAGGCATGGTAGTGTTCAGGACAGCCATGCATGGTAGTGTTCAGGACAGCCAGGCATGGTAGTGTTCAGGACAGCCAGGCATGGTAGTGTTCAGGACAGCCAGGCATGGTAGTGTTCAGGACAGCCAGACATGGTAGTGTTCAGGACAGCCAGGCATGGTAGTGTTCAGGACAGCCAGACATGGTAGTGTTCAGGACAGCCAGGCATGGTAGTGTTCAGGACAGCCAGACATGGTAGTGTTCAGGACAGCCAGGCATGGTAGTGTTCAAACAGGACAGCCAGGCATGGTAGTGTTCAGGACAGCCAGGCATGGTAGTGTTCAGGACAGCCAGGCATGGTAGTGTTCAGGACAGCCAGGCATGGTAGTGTTCAGGACAGCCAGGCATGGTAGTGTTCAGGACAGCCAGGCATGGTAGTGTTCAGGACAGCCAGGCGTGGTAGTGTTCAGGACAGCCAGGCGTGGTAGTGTTCAGGACAGCCAGGCGTGGTAGTGTTCAGGACAGCCAGGCATGGTAGTGTTCAGGACAGCCAGGCATGGTAGTGTTCAGGACAGCCAGGCATGGTAGTGTTCAGGACAGCCAGACATGGTAGTGTTCAGGACAGCCAGGCATGGTAGTGTTCAGGACAGCCATGTATGGTAGTGTTCAGGACAGCCAGGCATGGTAGTGTTCAGCACAGCCAGGCATGGTAGTGTTCAGGACAGCCAGGCATGGTAGTGTTCAGGACAGCCAGGCATGGTAGTGTTCAGGACAGCCAGACATGGTAGTGTTCAAACAGGACAGCCAGGCATGGTAGTGTTCAAACAGGACAGCCAGGCATGGTAGTGTTCAGGACAGCCAGGCATGGTAGTGTTCAGGACAGCCAGACATGGTAGTGTTCAGGACAGCCAGGCATGGTAGTGTTCAGGACAGCCAGACATACATGGTAGTGTTCAGGACAGCCAGGCATGGTAGTGTTCAGGACAGCCAGGCATGGTAGTGTTCAGGACAGCCAGACATGGTAGTGTTCAGGACAGCCAGACATGGTAGTGTTCAAACAGGACAGCCAGGCATGGTAGTGTTCAAACAGGACAGCCAGGCATGGTAGTGTTCAGGACAGCCAGGCATGGTAGTGTTCAGGACAGCCAGGCATGGTAGTGTTCAGGACAGCCAGGCATGGTAGTGTTCAGGACAGCCAGGCATGGTAGTGTTCAGGACAGCCAGGCATGGTAGTGTTCAGGACAGCCAGGCATGGTAGTGTTCAGGACAGCCAGGCATGGTAGTGTTCAGGACAGCCATGGGGCATGGTAGTGTTCAGGACAGCCAGACATGGTAGTGTTCAGGACAGCCAGACATGGTAGTGTTCAGGACAGCCAGGCGTGGTAGTGTTCAGGACAGCCAGGCATGGTAGTGTTCAAACAGGACAGCCAGGCATGGTAGTGTTCAGGACAGCCAGGCGTGGTAGTGTTCAGGACAGCCAGGCATGGTAGTGTTCAGGACAGCCAGGCGTGGTAGTGTTCAGGACAGCCAGGCATGGTAGTGTTCAGGACAGCCAGGCGTGGTAGTGCTCAGGACAGCCAGGCATGGTAGTGTTCAAACAGGACAGCCAGGCATGGTAGTGTTCAGGACAGCCAGGCGTGGTAGTGTTCAGGACAGCCAGGCATGGTAGTGTTCAGGACAGCCAGGCGTGGTAGTGTTCAGGACAGCCAGGCATGGTAGTGTTCAGGACAGCCAGGCGTGGTAGTGTTCAGGACAGCCAGGCATGGTAGTGTTCAGGACAGCCAGGCATGGTAGTGTTCAGGACAGCCAGGCATGGTAGTGTTCAGGACAGCCAGGCGTGGTAGTGTTCAGGACAGCCAGGCATGGTAGTGTTCAAACAGGACAGCCAGGCATGGTAGTGTTCAGGACAGCCAGGCGTGGTAGTGTTCAGGACAGCCAGGCATGGTAGTGTTCAGGACAGCCAGGCGTGGTAGTGTTCAGGACAGCCAGGCATGGTAGTGTTCAGGACAGCCAGGCGTGGTAGTGCTCAGGACAGCCAGGCATGGTAGTGTTCAAACAGGACAGCCAGGCATGGTAGTGTTCAGGACAGCCAGGCGTGGTAGTGTTCAGGACAGCCAGGCGTGGTAGTGTTCAGGACAGCCAGGCATGGTAGTGTTCAAACAGGACAGACAGGCATGGTAGTGTTCAGGACAGCCAGGCATGGTAGTGTTCAGGACAGCCAGGCATGGTAGTGTTCAGGACAGCCAGGCATGGTAGTGTTCAGGACAGCCAGGCATGGTAGTGTTCAGGACAGCCAGGCATGGTAGTGTTCAGGACAGCCAGGCATGGTAGTGTTCAGGACAGCCAGGCGTGGTAGTGTTCAGGACAGCCAGGCGTGGTAGTGTTCAGGACAGCCAGGCGTGGTAGTGTTCAGGACAGCCAGGCATGGTAGTGTTCAGGACAGCCAGGCATGGTAGTGTTCAGGACAGCCAGGCATGGTAGTGTTCAGGACAGCCAGACATGGTAGTGTTCAGGACAGCCAGGCATGGTAGTGTTCAGGACAGCCAGGCATGGTAGTGTTCAGGACAGCCAGGCATGGTAGTGTTCAGCACAGCCAGGCATGGTAGTGTTCAGGACAGCCAGGCATGGTAGTGTTCAGGACAGCCAGGCATGGTAGTGTTCAGGACAGCCAGACATGGTAGTGTTCAAACAGGACAGCCAGGCATGGTAGTGTTCAAACAGGACAGCCAGGCATGGTAGTGTTCAGGACAGCCAGGCATGGTAGTGTTCAGGACAGCCAGACATGGTAGTGTTCAGGACAGCCAGGCATGGTAGTGTTCAGGACAGCCAGACATACATGGTAGTGTTCAGGACAGCCAGGCATGGTAGTGTTCAGGACAGCCAGGCATGGTAGTGTTCAGGACAGCCAGACATGGTAGTGTTCAGGACAGCCAGACATGGTAGTGTTCAAACAGGACAGCCAGGCATGGTAGTGTTCAAACAGGACAGCCAGGCATGGTAGTGTTCAGGACAGCCAGGCATGGTAGTGTTCAGGACAGCCAGGCATGGTAGTGTTCAGGACAGCCAGGCATGGTAGTGTTCAGGACAGCCAGGCATGGTAGTGTTCAGGACAGCCAGGCATGGTAGTGTTCAGGACAGCCAGGCATGGTAGTGTTCAGGACAGCCAGGCATGGTAGTGTTCAGGACAGCCATGGGGCATGGTAGTGTTCAGGACAGCCAGACATGGTAGTGTTCAGGACAGCCAGACATGGTAGTGTTCAGGACAGCCAGGCATGGTAGTGTTCAGGACAGCCAGGCATGGTAGTGTTCAGGACAGCCAGGCATGGTAGTGTTCAGGACAGCCAGGCATGGTAGTGTTCAGGACAGCCAGACATGGTAGTGTTCAGGACAGCCAGGCATGGTAGTGTTCAGGACAGCCAGGCATGGTAGTGTTCAGGACAGCCAGGCATGGTAGTGTTCAGGACAGCCAGGCATGGTAGTGTTCAGGACAGCCAGGCATGGTAGTGTTCAGGACAGCCAGGCATGGTAGTGTTCAGGACAGCCAGGCATGGTAGTGTTCAGGACAGCCAGACATGGTAGTGTGCAGGACAGCCAGGCATGGTAGTGTTCAGGACAGCCAGGCATGGTAGTGTTCAAACAGGACAGCCAGGCATGGTAGTGTCCAGGACAGCCAGGCATGGTAGCGTTCAGGACAGCCAGGCATGGTAGTGTTCAGGACAGCCATGGGACATGGTAGTGTTCAGGACAGCCAGGCATGGTAGTGTTCAAACAGGACAGCCATGCATGGTAGTGTTCAGGACAGCCAGACATGGTAGTGTTCAGGACAGCCAGGCATGGTAGTGTTCAGGACAGCCAGGCATGGTAGTGTTCAAACAGGACAGCCATGCATGGTAGTGTTCAGGACAGCCAGGCATGGTAGTGTTCAGGAAAGCCAGGCATGGTAGTGTTCAGGACAGCCAGGCGTGGTAGTGTTCAGGACAGCCAGGCATGGTAGTGTTCAGGACAGCCAGGCATGGTAGTGTTCAGGACAGCCAGGCGTGGTAGTGTTCAGGACAGCCAGGCATGGTAGTGTTCAAACAGGACAGCCAGGCATGGTAGTGTTCAGGACAGCCAGGCATGGTAGTGTTCAGGACAGCCAGGCATGGTAGTGTTCAGGACAGCCAGGCATGGTAGTGTTCAGGACAGCCAGGCATGGTAGTGTTCAGGACAGCCAGGCATGGTAGTGTTCAGGACAGCCAGGCATGGTAGTGTTCAGGACAGCCAGACAGACATGGTAGTGTTCAGGACAGCCAGGCATGGTAGTGTTCAGGACAGCCAGGCATGGTAGTGTTCAGGACAGCCAGGCATGGTAGTGTTCAGGACAGCCAGGCATGGTAGTGTTCAGGACAGCCAGGCATGGTAGTGTTCAGGACAGCCAGGCATGGTAGTGTTCAGGACAGCCAGGCATGGTAGTGTTCAGGACAGCCAGGCATGGTAGTGTTCAGGACAGCCAGGCATGATAGTGTTCAGGACAGCCAGGCATGGTAGTGTTCAGGACAGTTAGGCATGGTAGTGTTCAGGACAGCCAGGCATGGTAGTGTTCAGGACAGTTAGGCATGGTAGTGTTCAGGACAGCCAGGCATGGTAGTGTTCAGGACAGCCAGGCATGGTAGTGTTCAGGACAGCCAGGCATGGTAGTGTTCAGGACAGCCAGACATGGTAGTGTTCAGGACAGCCAGACATGGTAGTGTTCAGGACAGCCAGGCATGGTAGTGTTCAGGACAGCCAGGCATGGTAGTGTTCAGGACAGCCAGGCATGGTAGTGTTCAGGACAGCCAGGCATGGTAGTGTTCAGGACAGCCAGGCATGGTAGTGTTCAAATCCATGAATTGGTGTTTTGATACAGAAGTCAGGTGAACATGAACAACTTAAAACAGACTGAAACAGGTGACAGGATACAATGACTCAACAAGGACTGACTGGGGAACAAGCATAGACATATAACGGTAAACACCCCTTTCGGCTGTGGAGCGTATGTGCTCAAGGGAGGGCAAAACTTTCCCGATATTCCTTGTGAAGCCCTGCGGAAGCATGAGTGTGCGTCACAGAGCGCAAGTTCGGGTCTGATAAGTCCCGGAAAAGATGCGCTGTGATTGGCCAGTAGTCACTTGAGTGGCAACGTGACGTAGTGTTCCCTCCACTCTTCCGGCGTACCAGGGTAAATTATTCCGCCCTCCCGTCAACACACATCGCTCCAACGAACTGCAGCAGCCAATGAGGCATCTGTTTTCTATGGGAACAAGACTGATTGATTGATTACAAAATGAGACACAGCTGGAGCAAACAAACATAGAACCATGAAAACTAGACCAGGGAACAATACATAGAAATACAAGACCTAGACTCTATACAATGAATGACAAAAGTCTGTGACTGTGACGGACCTATGGGGGGAATCTGGGTCGGCAGCAAGTGATACAAGAGGCAAGGATGCACTGTGGATCTGGGGACACATTGTTGCTTTTGCTCAACCAGGAACAATGTATTTCTGAATGTAAAAAAATAAAAATAAAATAAAAATATCAAAGTCTTACTTTAGCAGTTTTCAATATGCATGTGAATAAAACACGCACGCACGCGCGCACACACACACACACGTACGCACGCATGCACGCACAAACACACACGCCCGCGCAGACGTACGCACGCAAACGCACACGCACACACAGCGATCCGATTTCCTCGTAAAAATGAGCCGATCGCAGCCAATGAAGAGTTGCTGTGATCTGTGTTATAGAGATGGATGGCCTCTTATAGTATTGTACACCTAGAAATGTATTAGTGCATGACGCGCGCGCACACACACACACACACACACCCCCCCCCCCACACACACACACACGGTTTGATGATGCTTGTGTATTATTTGTAATGAGTCTGTGCACACAAACTCTCGATGCATGCGTACAGTCCCGCGCGCACGCACGCACGCACGCACGCACGCACGCACGCACACACACACACACACACACACACACACACACACACACACACACACACACACACACACACACACACACACACACACACACACACACACACACACACACACACACACACACACACACACACACACACACACACACACACACACACACACACACACACACACACACACACACACACACAGCAAAGGGAGATGAATTGCTACGTGCATGGGATCTGACGCAACCCATAGAGGAAGTAGGTCACATGGGGGAGACTGCATGGTCATCAGGGGAATAGCCCCCCAGCCCCTCTCTCTATGTGTGTGTGTGTGTGTGTGTGTGTGTGTGTGTGTGTGTGTGTGTGTGTGTGTGTGTGTGTGTGTGTGTGTGTGTGTGTGTGTGTGTGTGTGTGTGTGTGTGTGTGTGTGTGTGTGTGTGTCTCTCTCTCTCTCTCTCTCTGTCTCTGGGGAATAGCACCCAGCCTCTCTCTCTCTCTCTCTCTCTCTGTGTGTGTGTGTGTGTCTCTCTCTCTCTATCAGGGGAATAGCACCCCAGTCTCTCTCTCTCTGGGTGTCACCTGTGTCTCCCAGTCTGGCTGTCTGCTTTAATCTCTGTCTGTATGTCTGTTTGTCTCTCCAGAACTGTCTTTTGCTATCTCAAGTCTGTTTGACTCTTTCAGTCAGCAATTAGCCCCCCCCCCCCCTCTCTCTCTCTCTCTCTCTTTTGGTTGTCCTAAAGAAAGATGTACTAAAGAAAGATGCTGGTGCAGAAAGCACAAACGAGCTGGCCAGATGTATGGAGAACCGAGATGACTGGAGACGCCGGTGGAGGGCTGGTCTGAGGACGACGTAGAGAGAGAGAGTCCTGATCCGAAATGATCGGATCGGGAGCAAAAAAAACATGATCGGGACATCCTCTAGTATCAATATTATATCCATATCATGATATTAGACTGGATATTGTCTGTTATTTGGGATATAAACGTGTTCTATGAAAATATAAATATCGGATCGGGAAGAATCAGTATCGGCAGACACTCAAAATCAAATTATCGGAATCGGATCGGGAGCATAACAACGTGATCGGGACATATCCCTACTTTTTCATTACTTTTTATTTTTGGCACTGCCCCGGCCACAGGACTGGCCAGCCCACTGCCCCGGCCACAGGACTGCCCCGGCCACACTGCCCCGGCCACAGGACTGGCCAGCCCTTCTTTTGTTTTGGCACTGCCCCGGCCACAGGACTGGCCAGCCCTTCTGCCCCGGCCACAGGACTGGCCAGCCCTTCTGCCCCGGCCACAGGACTGGCCAGCCCACTGCCCCGGCCACAGGACTGGCCAGCCCTTCTGCCCCGGCCACTGCCCCGGCCACAGGACTGGCCAGCCCTTCTGCCCCGGCCACAGGACTGGCCAGCCCACTGCCCCGGCCACAGGACTGGCCAGCCCTTCTGCCCCGGCCACTGCCCCGGCCACAGGACTGGCCAGCCCTTCTGCCCCGGCCACAGGACTGGCCAGCCCTTCTGCCCCGGCCACAGGACTGGCCAGCCCTTCTGCCCCGGCCACAGGACTGGCCAGCCCTTCACTGCCCCGGCCACAGGACTGCCCCGGCCACTGCCCCGGCCACAGGACTGGCCAGCCCTTCTGGCATCTGCTAGAATTATGCCAGACTGTCCAATTCGGGCCTGTAGAGAGCTGTATAGACGTTAGGCCAGTTTTAGCTCAATATTAGTTACACATGGGGATCTATAAGGCACCAGATATTTACACAAACTCTATGAACATAAACAATACACGCACACACACACACACGCACACACACACACACACACACACACACACACACCGGTACACAGTCTATACGCAGAAGGTAATTAAGCCATCTGGATATCGAGTTAGCTAGGTTAGCCTCAGGGCAGAATGACATCACTGGTCTGCGTGCGTGTGTGTGTGTGTGTGTGTGTGTGTGTGTGTGTGTGTGTGTGGCATAAGGCCAAGCTACTGGCTGCAGCACTGAGATTCTGTCTTTAGTCTATATTTCTCTGCACTAATCCAATAGTCCAGAGAGAGAGAGACAGAGACAGAGAGATAGACCTTTTTGACCTTTAAAGTCATAAGTCCACACACACACACACACACACACACACACACACACGGTTTGATGCTTGTGTAGTATTTGTAATGAGTCTGTGCACACAAACTCTTGATGCATGCGTACAGTCACACACACACACACACACACACACACACACACACACACACACACACACACACACACACACACACACACACACACACACACACACACACACACACACACACACACACACACACACACACACACACACCGAGATGCACACACACACCGCCAGATGCATGTCAAAAAAAAAAAACACACACACATGCACATGCATAGCACCGAAGCCAAGCAAGCTCTCCTTACATGTATCACACACATCAAACACACGCACGCACCGAAAGCATTCACAGCTCAACGAACTCCCATGATGTCGAGCTTGTCGATCTGCTATTTCTTGGTGATCAAGCGACACATTATGAAATATAAATCAGGCTTTCGAATTATAACATGCTAAATGCAATAAACGTCTTCACTCCTCTCTCTGTCTCTTCCATCTTTATATCCCTCTCTCTCCCTTTCTCTTGCTGCTGTTTGTTAGCAAGGGCTGCGAGGCTGGCTGCATACATACCATGCTATTCACACAGCTGATTTCCCCACTGGTAAAACATAGGTCACACACTGCCATCTGCTGGACAAACTTTAACTGCACCCTAATGGTCTCATATACCACATGACCAATATGATCACTATACATACTATTTATAACTGTACATTTGACAGACAGACAGACAGACAGACAGACAGACAGGCTATACTCCACCATAAAACAAGCCATTATCTTCTTCACTTCCCATCAATAAGTAGAAGGTAAATGGAGAAAGAAAACAAATGGTGTGTGTGTGTGTGTGTGTGTGTGTGTGTGTGTGTGTGTGTGTGTGTGTGTGTGTGTGTGTGTGTGTGTGTGTGTGTGTGTGTGTGTGTGTGTGTGTGTGTGCTCTACTAGAGAGAGAGAATCCAGATAGCGAAAAATAATGCAGCCAATCAAGAGAGCCATAGCAGCACCTTAAGAACACAATGATGCAGACCAGTGAGGAGGACCAATCAACACACAGCATAGCCTACACAGTGACTCAGAGAGGAGAGACTCATGGTGCCCCAGGGAGAGGGGGTGGGGCAGAGAGAGAGAGAGAGAGAGAGGAGAGAGGAGAGAGGAGAGAGAGAGAGGCGACTGTGGCTCAGGAGGTAGAGCAGGTCGTCCAATGATCCATGGGTCGGCGGTTCGAATCCCGGCTCCTCCTGTCTACATGTCGAAGTGTCCTTAAGCAAGACACTGAACCCCAAATTGCTCCCGATGTGCTGGTTGGTGCCTTGCATGGCTTCCGCCACAATCGGTGTATGAATGTGTGTGTGAATGGGTGAATGTAATGCACAATCTATGTAAAGCGCCTTGGATAAAGGCGCTATATAAATGCACCATTTACCATTTTAGAGAGAGAGAGAGAGAGAGAGAGAGAGAGACAGACAGACAGACAGACAGACACACACAGACGGACGGAGACGGTAGTACAGAGGCGCCAACCTAGGGGGTGCTGTGGTGCCAGCACTGCCAGGGCAGCCATGGTCATTCATTCAAAGCACCCTTGCCGTGACCATAGATCCCTGGATTAGTCATTTAATGGTGGATTTGCTGAGACATTAATACGCCGGAGTTCATCATTTAACATTGGGTGCCGGTGCAATGCTGCCATATTTGTGTACAATTAATTCATTAATTAATTAAATCAAAGGATCAGAATCTGATTGGGAGCAAAAAAAAACAGTGGCGTTTCCAGGAATTACATTTTGGGCAGGTAAGATGTGTTAATTGTCGTCTCCCCGCGCACAATCGTAGCACTAAAGGTTTTCAAAGAGATATACCTGCCAGACAGTAGGATACAAAGGCTGAAAGGCATGTGTTTACATTCCAATGGGTGATTGAGGGTCGCGCTCTACCGCAACGGCCAATCAGCTGTCCACTAATAGTTAACCTATTAGTGAAAAGGTGGCTGAAAACCTACCTTTTCAGACTCCATCATGGCCCATAGCACTTACCCTACCCCCTTAGATAGCATTTCTGTAGACTTAGATATAATTTGATACAGACTTATAGCATGTTATGTAGACAGCACTATAATTGCATTGTATATAGTCATAGCACTTCATAGTACATATGTATAGCATAGTATAGTATATATGTATAGTTTATATGTATAGTTTCATTATATAGATATTCCACTGTTACGTTCTTAGCTTGCGCATGTTTCATGATAAATGCTTTTTTATGTGATGTATTACCATGCTTTTTTGTTCTTGCTTAATGTAAGTCGCTCTGGATTAAGAGCGTCTGCTAAATGCCTAAATTGTAAATTGTAAATTGTAATAGTGCTCAGGTCTTGTTTATGTCCTCTCTTTTTTCTCATTGTATGGATTTTGGCCAGGCAGAAATGGATTTGGACAGGCGGGACACCTGTCCTCGCCTTATTGTAGATACGCCTCTGATCGGGACATCCCTAGTTAAAACGTTGAGGTTTCAAATATAAAGTGCCACGGAGGATAGAACTTTGCAACAAATATCTCACCGCCTCGCATTTGCAACTGAACGGCCGGAAGTGACCTAGGTAGTTCATTTCGTTCACCAAAAAGAACCGGTACGTTTGACTCGTTCGTTCATGACCGACATCAACAACAACACTAAATTGGTCATTGCTGTCATTGGCCACTGGCTTTAAAAAAAACGCACTTTTTCCTCCACTGATTTTGGGCTTGTTTTTGTAAGCCCTGGCCACTTGCTAAATCTGCCAATCTGTTTCTACTTAATTAAAACTACCAGCAGTGGCGTATCCAGGAATTACGTTTTGGCCAGGCAAGATATGTTAATCGTTTACCCGCCAGGAACATAGGAATTTTAAAACGTAGAATCTTGTAGCCTGCCACAAACGGAAAAGCCGTTTTAACAGCGATGTATTCATTAATGCATGTTTTAATACGATCGTATCGAAATCTACCGTCAGTTAGCTTTGTTATGCTTCTGACACAATGGGCGCGGCCATTTTGAAAATGCGCGCGCATCCACTTACATTGCCGGCTCTGGTTTCAGACGGCTTTATCTCACAGAAGCGACATTGCAGAGGACGCTTTGTCCCAGACAAGCGTTTTCAACGGCCTGTAGCAGGCGCTGTGATACTCGCGGTCCACTTTTTCCACCACCGACCGAGAGAACGAGCACACAGCTTCGTCAACACACACGGAATGGTTTCATAGTAAAATGCGATACGGATATTTGGCTCTTCAAAGTAAGTGTCACGCGTGATTAAACCATGGCAATACGCAATCGAGGGATTAATTAATGGCGGCAGGCTAAGAGTTAACACTTCTTATTTGACCTTTCTATTAGTAACGCCCGACACTCAGGACGAAGTATTGTCCAAAAGACAAAGTTTATTGATACGAGAACGGATCGCCTGGCTGTATAGCCCAGGCGCGCCTGCTGGGCTCTCCTCGGTGACACGCAAGAGTGAAACGTCATCGAAAAACTCCCTCCCCTGTTTAGCTGATGAAAACGAAAATCTTAAAATGTTCATAACTCGCGATCTAAATCATCCCGTCTTTTTCTGAAAAAAGATCCTGTGTTAGATGGCGGTCCAGTCGCTAGTCTCGATAGATTTATTCTTGTCTCCCGTTGTTGTCGATCGATTCTAGAGTGCTGTGGCTGTTAGCTGCTACACAACATCATGAACTTCCGGCCGGTCCGTCTGGAAAAGGCGTTTATAAATAGTTCCGGGCAATTAAAGTGTTAATTGTCGTCTCCCTGCGCACAATCGTAGCACTAAAGGTTTTCAAAGAGATATGCCTGCCAGACGAGTAGGATACAAAGGCTGAAAGGCATGCATTTACATTCCAATGGGTGATTGAGGGTCGCGCTCTACCGCAACGGCCAATCAGCTGTCCACTAATAGTTCTCAGGTCTTGTTTATGTCCTATTTTTTCTCATTGTATGGATTTTGGCCAGGCCAGAAATGGATTTGGACCGGCGGTCGCCTGCCCTCGCCTTATTGTAGATACGCCTCTGACTACCAGTAAGCGACCTCGCCCTTCATCCGCCTGGGTGACAGCAGACTGCTGGGCGAGCGCTGGCGCTTTGGCATGGGGGGGGTCAGATCAACATATGGAATGAATTCTTTACTGGCCATATATGGAGCGTGTCTTGAGTGTACAGGGTTTGATGAGGTCAGATCAACATATGGAATGTCAGAAAAGGAAGGACGGGTGGGGAAGGATCAACATATGGAATGTCAGAACAGGTCAGCTCCATATATGTAGCTGACCTGCTAAGGGTTGGAGGTTTGAGGTCAGATGTAGAGTTGCTGGCTGGCTCCAGATCTAGGTGATGATCCAGACCATATATGGAAGCGTGGGTGACTAACTAACGGACAGACAGACGGACGGACGGACGGACGGGCGGGCGGGCGGGCGGACGGACGGACGGACGGGCGGACGGACGGACGGACGGACGGACGGACGGACGGGCGGGCGGGCGGGCGGGCGGGCGGACGGACGGACGGGCGGGCGGACGGACGGACGGGCGGGCGGACGGACGGACGGACGGACGGACGGGGACGGACGGACGGACGGACGGACGGGAGATGCAGGTTCATAGTAAATGCTAAATGGGACCTACAGTCGCAATCAATACTGAAAAAGTACTGTCCAGAATTCAACATGTACTAAAGTATTGGCATCAAAATATACTCATTATGCAGAATGTGTCATTTCAAATTTTCAAACGTGTACAATTCTTGTGAAAATAGCCGATTTACAAGCTCGCAATGCGTTGCGACGCATATTGCGATCGGCTTTGTAGATCAGCTATTTTCGAATGGCCAAAATTATAGGGCTGAAGTGGTTAGGCCTAATGCATGTTTTGTAATAATAATAATCAAAATCTACAAAGTAATTATAGTGACTAAAGTTTACAATAATTGCCTTGCCTTGAGATACATGGAGATCGAGTATAGATGTAAAAATATAGAAATACTCCAGTAATGTAAAGTACTAAATACAATGTACTTAGTTATACTTTCCACCACTTGGTGCTACAGCAGATCAGCTCACTCACTGTGACTGCTACTCTACCCTGGGTTCACAGCACGGAGGCTAAGCTCACTTTGCACCTAGATGCTACCGACTGAATTAAACTAATTATTGTGCCTTACTGAGGGTTTTTGCCCCTAGCCTTAATAATAATGATGAGGTTATTATTATTTCTGTGAGTGGGTGCGCGTGCGTGCGCGTGGGTGCGCGTGCGTGCGTGCGTGCGTGCGTGTCACTGTGTGTGCGTGCGTGCGTGCGTGCGTGCGTGCGCGTGCGTGTGTGTATAAGATTTGGCCTTGACCTCATTAAATCTGTCTGAGGCTAATTGCCTCATTTGGCCCAGGTTGCTGAATATATTTCTTCTCTTCAACTCAACAAAATATGGCATTTTCTCTTAACTAAACAACAGATGTATTCTCCACTGTGTTCAATGTGTGTGTGTGTGTGTGTGTGTGTGTGTGTGTGTGTGTGTGTGTGTGTGTGTGCGTTCCGTGCGTGTGTGCGTGCGCCTAAATGCTTACTTATGATGATCCTATGAGGACCATATGCTTTTTGACTTATAATAACTCACTAAGTTATCAGAATAATCAGATGTCATGCATTTTCTTTAATTGATTTGCCATATATGTGCTGCTATATGCATGCTTTGGTGGCCTATATGTAGAGGAGAGTGAAAAGGAGAATCCTCTTTCTGGCACAATTTTGTTGCTATATTTTAATTATAGAAAAAATTATTAAATTATTAAAAAAGTGTGCATTCCTAATGTATTCATATCCAGTCACACTATCATATGCAGAGATGGGCAGTATTTGAAATATTCTGTATTTGAAAATAGAGAAAATGTACCCTGCTTGAAAATACAGAAAATGCGTATTTTCTGAATTTTGAAAATACATTTACAATGTGTTTTAAATACAAAGAAAGTATTTCAAATCGTATGGATTTCAAATACTGCCCATCATAATGTCCAGAGGTCCCGGTCGCACAACAGCAGCACATATCACAGGCACAGCTCTGGGTGTGTTGTAGTTCTCCCTCTGAGCAGTAGGGGGAGCTAAGACACAGGAGGGGCAACAGGCAGCGAATACAACCTGTAAACTGCTAAATGCCTAAATTGTAAATTGTAAATTGTAAACTGATTAGAATCTGATTAGCAGCGTGGTGGAAAGGAACCAAGTACATTTACTCAAGTACTGTAGCCTACTCAATTACAACTTTGAGGTATTTGTACTTTACTTAAGCATTTCCAGTACTTTTTACTTCTACTCCACTACATTTCAGGCCAAAACAGTGCTACTTTTACTCCACTACATTTATTTGAACACTTTAGTTTACTAGTTACTTTGTAGATTTGTATTATTATTATTACAAAACATACATTATAACCACTTCAGCCCTATATACATTTCGGGACATTTGAAAATAGCCGATCTACAAGCTCACAATGCGTCGCATCAAAGATCTGCTATTTTCAAAATATTTGTGTACAACACTTGAAATGAGACATTCTGCATATAGTGAGTACTTTCTACTTGGTACTTTAAGTACATTTTGATGCCAGTACTTTTGTACTTTTACTCCAAGTACATTTTGAATTCCGGATAGTTCTACATTGCAGTATTGATACTATTACTTAAGTAAAAACAATTGAGTACTTTTTTCCATCACTGATTAGGAACAGCCTGTTTTAGTAACAGTTTTAATGCCGTGATTAAACAATCGTGTTCCAAGATCTCCCTGCCGTGTTTTCACTAACCTTTGAAGAGCCACTAGCTGCGCCGACGTGATAGTTGTGCTTGTCATGAAAAATCCACTTTAAAACGGTGTAATCGCTTGTCGTAGTGTTCAAAAAATATTCCAAAGTGCAGATCACAACAACAGAGGAGCAGAGAAGGATGCGCAGCACAGCTGCCATTGTAATCCATTGTTGGCCTCAATTTCCCATAACCCTTTGCATGACCTTTTCGCAATGATGTCATCAAAACGCGCCACCTATCCCACTCTGTCCTGTGGAAAGCCTGTATGACTTAAAAACGTATTAAAAATGCGGATTTAAACAATGAAAACATAACTCGGGTAACTCGCGAACGGGAGGGAAAGTCAATTAAGTCAATTAACTCAATATAACTCGTGTTCAGAAGTGGTAAAAAGGATCAGTACTTAGGTTTGGTAGTTGATTCATACATACATTCGTACATGAACATTCATTCATTCATTCATACATACATTCATACATTTTGAGATGTCACACGAATAGATTATGAATATGATAGATAAAATGTTGAAATAATTTTGTAAAAAAAAAAAGCAGACGTAGTTGTGATTGAAAGGGAGTAAAGGGACATTCATTTCCACTTCATTTCCACTTTATTTTGCCATCCAAATGGTCACAGAGATATGTTACCATACAAAACCCACTTCCAACATGGAACTCCATTGGACTGCAATTATCTTAATACGCAACATTCAATAACAAAAATTAAATACCATTCATTTTTATAAAATAGAAGTAAAAGGAGACATACGTCGATATTAAGACATGCAGTGAACGATATAAAAAATAGACATTTTTTGTTTCCTTTTTCTGTACAAACATACATACTGTAGACACATATAAATATAGAGTAAAAAAAAAAGAGACTGTATTTTTAAAATACAAAGGTTTTCAATTGTACAATCACATTGCCTATATAACAAAAACGGGGGAAACGTTATACCACACAATATCCAACGGATCTCGCTTTTTTTTCCACAGACACCGTATACAGTACTGCACATCATGGTATGAATGCAAAAGAGAAAATGCACACGGCCTGTCACTGACTGACAGTGGAGTCAGTTGTCCTCCCACAACCACCACCACCCACCCCAACCCCCCAAGGGAAGTGTAGAGAGTGCTAGAGAGACAGGGGCTGGAATCTCGTAAATCTCGAACAAAAAAATAGCGAAAATAGCAGATCTACAAGCTCACAACGCGTCGCGCTGCGACGCGTTGAGAGCTTGTAGATCAGCTATTTTCGGGGGCGCAAACCCAGCACTCTTTATCTACCGGAGATGTGCTGTGAATCCGACATGGACTTTTAAACAAATGTGTTCAACGCAACGCGTTTCAAGTTCAGGAGACTTCGGGGGAAAAAGCTATCCTCCTGAATGCTGCCTTCCGGCATTGCATGGAAAGGAGTGGCATTTTGCATTTCTTCCACCTTGTAGTAAATGCTGCATTTGTTGTCTGGAGAAGGGAAGTTGTTTTACAGACGGGTAAATGGGCAGGGGCTGAATGAAGCCCCCCTTTGATGTCTATGTGTGCACGTCCCTGCCCTGCCCACCCCAACTCCCCAGCCAAGAAGACACTCCACACACACACCTCTGGAAACGTCACAAAATGAAGAACTATCAAGTTGTGTTGGTGTTGCTGTTTGTCGTTTTCTATATCGGCGGCAGTGGCTCAGGAGTAGAGTGGCCGGATTCCCAGTTCGAACCCTGTGGGCTCCCCCAGAGTCAGTGTCAAAGATTCCCCAAGCTCCCCAAGATTAGTGTCGAAGTGTCCTTGAGCAAGACGGCTGAACCCCTAATTTCTTCCGGATGTGCAGGTCGGTGCCTTGCATTGGTTTCCTCCGCCCATAGGTGTATGAATGGGTGAATGTAATGCACAATCTATGTAAAGCCTTGGATAAAGGCGCTATATAAATGCACCATTTACCATTTATATCTGAAGTCTTTATAGTCATTCAAGGAACTTCTTTTATAGAAAGATTTTAACTGCAAACCGAGCACTGGCGTGCTCATCCTCCAGTGGAAAACGTCGCCTTTCGATCACGTCGCTTCGGTCAGAACTTCAGCACCGAAACGGTCCCCCAATAAGTCTTGGCACCTTTTTTCACAAAGCACAGCTAGAGTGACCGACAATTAAGAGGACATTCAGTAAAGAAGGGGATACAAGCTTTACAGTGAAACGGGGGGCGCTGCAGAGTCACCACGGCGTTCGCAGAGGTGAAGTTCAAAGACATTCGTGTGAGCACGGAGAAGGAACACTGTGAGATGTCACACTATAGCCTGGAAAGCAGACCAGTTTGAATGACATTTCGCTCACCCCAGAGTTGTGGGGTGACCAATCAGAATCACACTACTCAAAGGGAGACTTTTTTTTTTTTTTTGCTGTGACGTTGGAACACCGAAGTTCCAGACTAAAATCTATACCAGAGGTTTTGTCCCCATGCATGTTTCATTTTACGCTCTCAAGAGTTACATTATTGTTAAACATCTGCATTACTTCATTTAGTCTACACAATTAGAGAATGTAGGAGAATTGTCATTTTGACCGGCGTTGGGCTTGGTTGTCAAACGTTGGTCCGTCTGTGGCTCAAATGCAGAATAACTAAATGGGCCTTGATATGAAAAGGGCTGAAAGCCACTGATCTACAGTTTACCCAGTGATATTAGTCTGGGCCGTGGCGGTGCCAGACTAAAGTGTCACACTCCCCAGGAGCAGTGTTCTCCATCTGTCTTTCCATGTCGTTCTCTCATGCTCTCTGTCTGTGTCTCTCTCTGTCTGTCTCTCTCTCTCTGTCTCTCTTTAGCTCTGCCGGACGTCCTGCAGCAGTTTGTTGATCTCGTTGACCAGCTCGCTGGCGTCCATGCCGACCTCGTGCTGCCCATCGGCACGCGGCTGCTGCTGTTGCTGCTGCGGCTGCTGCGGCTGCTTGGCGCCCGGCGTTCCCCCCGGGTGGGGGTGGTGGTGGTGGAAGACTCCGTCGAACTCGTCCTCCTCGTAGTTCTCGGGGATCTCCTCCATGGCCGGCAGCCATTTCAGGTGTGGCGGCGGCGGCTGTCCATTGTTAGCGGGGGACGGGGCGGGGGCTGGGGGGACGGCGGCGGCTGAGGCCGGGGCAGACGACGAGACCACGTGACTCGCCCCCACCGAGCCGTTGCCCGGGTTCAGGTAGTGGGTGCTGGCCGCCCAGGCGGCCACGCCGGGGGGGTACGCGCCGCCTGCGGCGTGGGCGTGGACTACTAGGCCTTTCCCGCCCGGCAAAAACAGCCCCTTCCTGTTGTTGTTGTCATGTTGGGGAAGAACAATGTTGTTGTTGTTGTTGCCGGCGTGGAGATGGTTACCGGGGACAACGCTGCCACATCCGTTTCCTCGCTCGGATGAGGAGGAGGACGACACGGGCCCGCTCGTTTCGTCGCACTCGGCGTAGGAGTCCATGTTGGGCGGGAGGAGCCTCTGGAAGACGCTGCTCATCTCCGTGAGGAGGGAGGAGGAGGGGCCGGCCGCGACGCACGACGCGTCATGTCCCAGCAGCGCGTCTCCCACCTCCTCGCTGCTCCCTCCGCCCGGCTCCTTCCCGAAGGTGGAGAAGCTCTTGCGGCGCTCCTGCGAGTCCAGCGAGTCCTGGTCGTCCTCGGGCAGCAGCGGGTGGAGGTGGTGGTGGTGGTGGTGGGGGGGCTGCTGGGTGGAGGAGGAGGAGGAGGACCCCCCACCCTCCTCCCCGGGGATGTACATGTTGTTGCGGTAGTCGGAGGACGGCGAGGCCAGGGGGGGCATCCAGCACTGGTCCGAGTGGCCCAGGACGCGACACTCGTCCGTGCACAGTCGCATGGCTGTCGTAAAGAAGAGGAGAAAACAGAAGACTTTTGGATTTAGAAACCATTGAG
>NC_136809.1:6005758-6028258 GCF_951216825.1 Electrona antarctica | reverse complement strand
TGCATCAGGTCCGAGAAGCAGCCGTCCCCCAGCAGCAGCCTGTCCACGGGAGACTCCCGTCCCATGTCATAGTCACTGTCCCCCGCCTCGCTGTCCCCACGACCACTGTCCTTCAGGCTGAACTTGTCCATGTCTTGCAGCGCGTACCTGGGAGAGGGACAGACACGCAGAAATACTGTTAATTTTAGGCACCCTCACAAAAAAGAAATGCAGTAATCCTGGTCTTTAAACCGATGGTTGCCAAAGTGGGGTCCCCAGGGGTCCTTGAGGGAGTTCCAGGGGGTCCCCAGGGGTCCTTGAGGGAGTTCCAGGGGGTCCCCAGGGGTCCCTGAGGGAGTTCCAGGGGACCCCCAGGGGTCCTTGAGGGAGTTCCAGGGGGTCCCCAGCTAAATGATAGTTTGGAACCAAAATGGACCCTGGTCTGTAACTACAGAGTACAGAACAGAGCAGAACAGAGCGGCTGATTTCTTTGTTTTGATTAGGTGTTCCTATACTCGTCGTTTAAGCACGGCTAGAAGGCTGTTTCAACCAATTAGACTGCTTCCTCGAAACGACCTGTTGTATAATGTATGTTTTGTAAAAAATAATGAAAATCTACAAAGTAGTAGTAACTGAAGTTTTCAAATCATTATAGTGGAGTAAAAATACACAATGTTGTCTCTGAGATGTAGTGGGTATAGAATTACTCAAGTGAAGTACAAAATACCTCCAAATTGTACTTAAGTACAGTACTTAAGTAAATGTACTTTCCACGGTCCACCACTGCTGAAAGCTCCATATATACGAGATATATTCATGAAAATGGCAACGTGTCCTCAGAGGAGGAGACAGAATAACAGGGCATGAATCCATCATGCCAAACTTGTGACTGTTTCGAGTCAGTCTAGGGAGAACCGCGCCCATAAATCTAAACCTAAAGCGTGCAGGTAGAAGACCCACACCCATAAATCTAAACCTAAAGCGTGCAGGTAGAAGACCCACACCCATAAATCTATCACACGTGGCCCACCAGGGGCGTCAATAAATCTATCAAGCGGGGATACCTAGGGTCTTTTATCAAGAGAATATTATGATGCAGGTGACAACGAGGTGATTGATGCGGTCCTCCTCGTCTCATGAAGGCACACATTCCTAGATATGATGCACAGCTGTCCACTTTAATACACAGTGAAATCCTCTGTGTCACTTACTTTATCCATTTGTTAAAGGGACACTTCACCCTTTTTGCAAAAACATATATATATCTTAATGACGTTTAGAAGATTTAGAACACTTTCCTGGGGGTCTTTATGTGTGCGTAATATGTGGTTTTAGATATTTTAGATTTTAGCAGTGAGACCCAGTGTCTCTGATGTCATGGACACTGGGCTCACTTCCTTCCTGGACTACTATTCCCACAATGCTTTGGTGCACTGCTCCTCCTTGTGGATAGGGGGAGGGCTGTCTTTACTGAGACAACATGTAGTCCAAGGACTATTAAATGAGGACAGGAAGCGAAGACTGGAAGGAACCTGCGCAATTGAGACCAGGAGGTTGTACATGCACAAATGTGGGCATGTACAACTTCCTGGTCTCAATTGCGCATGTTTCTTTCCTTCCAGGGAGCAACATGGAGTCCACCGTACGGTCTTCGCTTCCTAACCTTATTTAATTAACCCATTTAACCAATTAACGTCATTTAATTTCACTCCAGTTGAGGTTCCAATTTTGTCCGCTCGTTAATTTGTGTCGCCACTTCCGATTCCACTCGTTGACTTGACTCTGTGTCCTGTGCAAGTTCTGATTGAATACAATTGGTATCCAGTCTGAAAATACAATTTCTGTCTACTAAATAGATAGAGAGACAGGTAGACTCCAGAGTCCTGTTAACTGAACAAACACTATATATCAAGAAGGACTGTCAGAATATAAAGCTATTGCACTGTTTTTACCAAAGCAATACCTTTACATCAACACGAAGGATTTAGCTGTGCATCAGATTTGTCAATGTTAAGCCAAAACAAAGCCCCGAAGAAGAGTAGCGGATGACATTTAGACAAATGAGCCACATACTTCTGAACGGAGTGATATTGGCATGGTAACAACTGGGAAATGGAGAAAATAAACAATACACCAACACACTGTCGAAATCGTGATCCATCATCAGCCAACAGGTTGTTGGAAGTAATGGGATACACAATGACACAAAAGTGATTTAAAAAATAGCCTGGGTTCCAGCCTGATTCGCTGCGTTCCGTGGATTTGTATAATTGTCACGTCGCTACTCAGTCTGGCCAGCAGGAGGCAGCAGATTCGTAATTTCATAACGTCACCTGTTACGTAGCTACGTTGTTGCCGATACGTCATCAGCCAGCGTCACTCTGTCCATGCTTCTCGAATCGAGAGTAAAAAGGTAAAAAGTACACTAACACTAATTCGATTCAGTAGTACCAAATTACTGCTGTGTGGGGTGAGTTTAGTGAATGATAAGGGGACGTCGCAGGACAACAGCAGTAGCTGTGTGGGGTGAGTTTAGTGAATGATAAGGGGACGTTGCAGGGCAACAGCAGTAGCTGCATGTTGCACATTGATACGAAGTCAAACTGCTTTTTTGTCCCCCAACCCACACCGCAGACCAATCAGAAGCCACGGGTCAATTTCACCCTTTTACATGTCCAGCGTACCTTGGAGATGGGACCGTTTCCAGACTGAGTAGCGAAGTGACAAAACAAATCCACGGAACACAGCGAATCAGGCTGGAATCCAGGCTAATTAAAAATAAAAATACAAATAAAAACCTTAGATTTTTTTTATTCTTCTTTTCTTTTTTTGGGGGGGGGGTGGGGGGGGATTACCTGTAGCTGCGGGAGTATTTGTTGCCACGGAAACTGGGTCTGGGCTGGTACTGGCCCTGATGGAGCATGGACAGAAGCTGTGAGACTTGCTATATCCAAAAATAAAAATAAAAAAACAAACAAAGAAAAAATAAAGCAAACAAAAAGGGAGGGGGGGAACAGAAGAGGTGGGGGTGGGATGAGTAACGGATGGAAAACAAGGGGGGGGAGGAGGGGGGGATGGGGAGGGGGAAATGGGGAGACAAACACAGACAGAAGACATTATTATGGATGAGTAAACACAAAATGGATGCTTGGTGGTGGGGGGGGGGGGGGGGGCACTGTAAAATGGATGACACAACATGGACGATGATAAAACCAAAGGGGGAGAGGGTGGGGGGGGTCTCTAGATGGAGATATGGAGACGTATGACTGGATGGGGAGGGGGTGGGGGTCTCTAGATGGAGATATGGAGACGTATGACTGGATGGGGAGGGGGTGGGGGGACGTACAGTATGACTGGATGGGGAGGGGGTGAGTCACGGTTATGATGGAGGTGATTGTTGTTGACAGGATGTAAACAAGATTAAGACAAAGACACATCTAATAAACAGTATTAATGAGCATCGGTTTGCACTACGGTAATAGCAGCGCTGCCATTGGTTAAGAGTCACCGCCCAGATATCATCCAGATGAGCATAATCTTTTTTTTGCACAAAACAGCTGTGAGATGCCGATGTGGTTGTGTGTTTGTGTTTGTGCGCGCGTGCATGCTTGCGTGCGTGCATGCGTGCGTGTGTGCGTGCGTGTGAGTGTGAGAGAGAGAGAGAGAGAGAGAGAGAGAGAGAGAGAGAGAGAGAGATAGATAGATAGAGAGAGTGAAAGAGGGGGCAGAGAAACAGAGTGACAGAAAACATGCGTGCGTGCATGCGTGCGTGCGTGCGTGCGTGCGTGCGTGCGTGCGGGAGGGAGGGAGGGAGAGATTGGGCAGAGAAACAGAGAGAAACAGAGAGTGACAGAGTGACAGAAAATGAGTGTGTGTCTGTCTGTCTGTCTGTCTGCCTGCGTGTGAGAGAGAGTGAGAATGAGAGAGAGTGAGAATGAGAGTGAGGGGGGCAGAGAAACAGAGGGACAGGGTGACAGAGAGTGACAGAAAATCAGTGTGCGTGCGCGCGTACTGTACACGCGTGTGTGCGTGCCTCTTTGAGAGCGCTCACCTCGACGGGCGGCGTGGCGTGCGCCAGCTCCAGGGCGAAGCTCTCGGGGATGTGGTTGGACGATATGGTCACCAGGCTGTTCAGGGACTGCCGGCTATGCCCGCCGCCGTGGCCGCCCCGCTGCAGGCTGCCCATCATATTGGGCGGCCCCCCATGGCCCCCCGGCCCCCCCCGCCGCTCCATGGGGGGCGTGGACGAGGGCGAGCGGTGGTGGTGCGCCCGCGCCACGGGCAGCGTGCCGTTGACCGTGGGCACCAGAGTGATGTCGCCCTTGTGGACCTGGCGCGACGGCTTCCTGGGGTGGTGCGTGTGGGACGACTCGGCCACGCGGCAGTTGTACGAGTGGCTGCAACGTGACAAAACATGGACAAAAAGATTAATATCTCGGTATCTATGCCAAATATTGTTGACGTCGATACCATATGCGATATTGCCGTTACACATTACATTGTTGGCTAATTCCCCTACCATAAGCCCTCAATGGGGGTTGGGTTTTTGTGCTAATTCGCTTATTTCCATAAAAATAAGTATATTCTGCCGCTTGGGATAGCCTACTATTTACATTATGAAGAGAGGATATATACAAAAAAAATATTTCCGAGCGATGGAAATAAGCAAATTAGCACAAAAGCCCAATGCCCCGTTAAATTCAATGCAATTCAATTCAATTCATTGAGGGCTTATATTAGGGGAAATAGCCAATAATGCGCTTTTGCACAAAATAACACCTGGACCTCTTTGGTGGGGACGTAACAACTACAAATAAAGGTAAGAAAGCCTAGCATGGATGGGATGTCGCTGGCTTTAGAAGTGGACGATAGATATATCGCGATACCGTTGCCTTATTTTTTGGCGATACTGATATTGCGCCATCGTCCATACCTCGACACCCATATACGATAAGGACATATCGTGCAGCCTTACCGCGGGTCTCTCTTCTTGTCGCGGCTGCAGCGGGCGGCGAACACCACCATGATGACCAGCAGCGTGGCGCAGACGGCGCCCAGAGAGATGATGATGACCAGGGAGGCGTCCAGAGACGACTCGTCACCCTCCTGGTCCGACATCACCTGGACGGCGGCGGGGGAGAAAGGACATTTAGGCCTGACCTCGAAATTAAAAAGAAATCTTCTAAATCCTCCAGTTTTCTGAAATATATATTTTCACGATTTTTCAAAAATAGCAGACCTACAAGCTCGTAGCGCGCCACTCGGTGGCGCGCTACGAGCTTGTAGATCTGCTATTTTTCAATAGCTAAATTATAACACCAAAAGTAAAAAGTATCAATACGGCAATGTAGAACTATACTCTGTGACGAGTACAAGTCCGGAATGTACTTTTGTACTAAAAGTATGAAAGTATTGGCGTCAAAATGTACTTAAAGTACCCAAAAGTATAAAGTATGTATGTTTATCAAATGTAAAAAAAATATTTTGAAAAACTAAAAAGTCAAAAAAAAAACTCCAATTGTACTCAAGTACAGTAGTTAAAGGTTTCATGACAGTACATTTATTTTATTTTTTATTTTATTTTCTATTTTCTTTTAGGTTTTATGGCCTCAATTACACCCACACAACCTGAACTTTTAACATTCAGTGGATTTTCTGTGGTCTGTGGGGGTTTTCTCTGTGTGTTCTGAAACCTTTTGAGCCGCAATGAAAACAGGCAAAAATCCCTCTCAACAGCTGGGGCAAATTCTTATGGGATTTGTGGACTGTTATCATCACAGACCACAGGCCAATCAGAGCATTTGTTTGAGCCAGAAAACCCCAGACCACAGAAATTCTACTGACACAAAACCTTTTTTTTAATGTCACGATCCGTTTAACCCACACTGGGCGGGAACCCAGTGTTTTTAGCATTATGTTACACTTTAGCTATTGAAAAATAGCAGATCTACAAGCTCGTAACACGGCACCGAGTGCCGCGCTACGAGCTTGCAGGTCTGCTATTTTTTTTTTAATCTTGAAAATGTGGCTCAAATCTTTGAATATATACTGTATATTCTTTCAGAGCGAACGTTTTCATACCTGTACGTGGTTCTCCATGTTCTCGTAGAGGGTGACCTTCAGCAGCGCCCGGGCGCTCAGGCTCTCGGGCGCGCCGCCGTCCCGCACCACCACCGTGAGGTCGGCGCGCTCGCGCGGGAAGCCCGCCAGGCTGGCGTTGGCGTGGATCTCGCAGGAGCGTGCGTCCATCGTGAAGAAGCCCTCGTCGTTGCCCGCGGCGATGGAGCAGAAGAGCTCGGCGTTGACGCCCGTGTCGCGGTCGCTGGCGCGCACCGCCGTCACCAGGCCGCCGGCCTCCGTGAAGCGGGACACCGGCACGTCGGCCGTGAAGTTCCACAGCTGCGGCACCACGATCTGCGGAGCGTTGTCGTTCTCGTCCAGCACGTTGAGGACCACGGTGGCGTTGCTCTGCAGCGGCGGCACCCCGGCGTCTTGGGAAGAATAATAATAATAAAATGTATTTATATAGCAACTTTTTAAACTATTTTAAACAATGTTACAAAGTGCTTAAAGATGGAGTGCCATGATTTTTTTTTCACCCTAAAACATGAACATCGGGTATTATTATTATTATTACTATTATTAAATTAGTTATTAAATATTATTCAATTAAAGTTTTTGTAATTTTTCTCATTTTTTTTGTGCTTGTTTTCCACTGAATGTTCAAGGTTCAGGTTGTGTGGGTGGAATTGAGTTCATTAAACCTAACACAAAAATAACACAATCTTAAAATCAATTCTAAAAAGCCTACAACGTTTACCTTTGGCCTGGACCACGAAGGAGATGCGCGAGACGTCCTCGCGGTCGAAGGTGCGCAGGGCGTAGATGGCTCCGTTGGAGGGGTCGACGGTGACGTAGGTGGAGATGGAGCTCCCGTGGATGGAGTTCTCCACGATGGAGTAGCTCACCTGCCGTGGTGGGGAACAAAAAGTACTCGAATGTTATTTTTGTTTATTTTACTTAAGTCAACGTATAAATACTGCAATGTAGATGTACTCTGTTACAAGCAGAAGTCCCGTATTCAAAAGTACTCAGGTAAAGGTACAAAAGTATCAGCATCAAAATGTACCTAAAGTACTACGAGTCAAGGTACTCATAGTGGTTAGTCACGTGTATGTTTTCTAATCAAAATTGAAATCTCCAAAGTAACTAGAAACTAAAGTTTTCAAATTGTTGTAGTGGAGTAAAATCGCAAATACTCAAGTAAGCTACAAATACCTCAAAAGCGTACTTATAAGTACAACTAAATGTACTTAGTTTCACAAAGAAAACACACACATATTACACACATAGAAATCCCAGGAAAGTGTTGTTTGTGTCCTAAACATCAATACTCTGGTTGCAATAAGGGGTGAAGTGGCCCTTTAACACTGAAGTAAGGCCAGCTACCACACAAGCTGACTCAAGGTCAAAAATACCTGCAATGTTATTGGCTACTGTCTCCAGAGGCTTTGACACCTTCAACCCCCCAGCGGGGTAGAGCCTTTGCCTTTCTGGAGGTGTGAAGTACAATCCCGTGCGGGAGGAAAGAGGACAGGGGTCATTTTGACCGAAATTGAATAGTATTTAGGAAAAGTCATAGAAGGGGAACCTTCTGAGAGCTTCACAGGCAAAGATAATCCACTTCAAAATCTCAAAATGGGCCAGAAAGACCTCACAGACAACTCTAGTGTTAAGATAAGCACAACATCCACCAATAGCTCACCTGTCCATTGACGTCCAGGTCGGGATCGCTGGCCACCAGCGAGGTCAGGTAGGCGCCGGGCGCGTTGTTCTCCGACTTGAAGATCTCGTAGCGGCCCTTGTCGAAGCGCGGCGCGTTGTCGTTCTCGTCCGTCACGTGCACCGTGAAGTGCTTGACCGTGGAGAGGCTCCCCGGCGCCGTGCCGCGGTCCTCCGCCACCACCGTCAGGCTGTACTCGGAGCGCTTCTCGCGGTCCAGCGTCACGTTGGTCAGGATCATGTAGTTGTTCTCGTAGGACTTCTGCAGCTTGAAGTGGCCCTGGCCGTGGAGCTTGCACACCACCTCGCCGTTGACGCCCGAGTCGGCGTCCTCCACGCGCACCAGCGCCACGAAGGTGTCGGGCGGCGACGCCTCCGATATGTAGGCGGCGTCCTCCTTGCCGCCCATCGCCCCGGAGGACATGAGGTTGATGCTGATGTCCGGCTTGTTGTCGTTGACGTCCACCACCTTCACCTGGATCTTGCAGTGCGCCGGCATGGAGTTGGGGCCCATGTCCTGCGCCTGCACGTCGATGTCGTACGACGCCACGCTCTCGTAGTCGACGCGGCGCACCAGCGTCAGGCGGCCGCTGTCGGGGTTTATCCGGAACGTCTCCATGATCTTGGGCGACACGTGGCTGCTGAACGAGTAGACGATCTTGCCGTTGGCGCCCTCGTCGGCGTCCGTGGCGTTTAAGTCGATGAGCAGCGTGCCGACGGGCGCGCTCTCTGGGATGTCGATGACGTACGACGGCTCGTCGAACACGGGGCTGTTGTCGTTGGAGTCGGACACGCTGATCCTGAGGAGGGTGGAGCCCGTCCTGGGGGGCACGCCCCCGTCGGACGCCGTGTACTTGAGTTCGTAGGCGGCGCGCACCTCCCGGTCTAGCTCCCGCAGCACCACCAGCTCGGCGTACTTGGCGCCGTCGGGACGCGCCTGCACGTCGATCCGGAAGGCGTCGCTGGGCGTCTCCAGGGCGTACGTGCTCAGGGCGTTCTCGCCCACGTCGGGGTCCGTGGCGCTGTCCAGCGGGATGCGCGCGCCCACCGCCGCGCTCTCCGATATCTCGATGGGAATGATGGATCGTGCAAACTGCGGCGCGTTGTCGTTGATGTCCAACACGTCCACCTGTAAGAATTGGCAATTTAGGACAGTTAGCAGACACTCTTAATCCAGAGCGAGTTACAGTAAGCACTAGCTCTAGCCTTACATAATTTTTTTTTTTAATGTTTCTTATTTATTTGTTTAGGTTCCTGAGGTAAAAGGACTAAATCCCACCCCAAAAAGTGATTGTCCAATGCCAATCCAAATAGTTTAGCAACGGTTGCTATGCAGGTCAAGCTTTCTTCGCTGCTAACGTGCCTATTGGACAAGGATGGGTTGGGGAGGGACTTAGTGAAGGGCTAATTGCACCCACAAAAACTGTGAACATTCAGTAGATTTTCTGTGGTCTGGTGTTTTCTGAATAATTAGGCTCAAACAAGTGCTCTGATTTGCCTGTTGACTGTTACATCACAGTCCACACCTGTGATGTAACAGTCCACAACTCCCATATATAACATAACAACACATGGCTTCAAAACACAAAGAGAAAACCCCAGACCACAGAAAATCCACTGAATGTTCAAAGTTCAGATTGTGTGGGTGTAATTGTAGGTCATAAAACCTAAAAAGAAAACTGAAAAATAAAAATAAATGAAAATGAATGTCATGAAACCTTTAAGACTAAGACTAAGTCTATAAGGCTATATGGACCAGAGCTAAGTAAGCACAAACAAAAACATTTCACAACAGTGAAACAATGAAACTATATATAGTATATAGGGTGGCTGTGGCTCAGGAGGTAGAGCAGGTCGTTCCAAATGATCCTTGGGTCAGCGGTTCAAATCCCGGTCTCCTCCTGTCCACATGTCGAAGTGCCCTTGTGGGCAAGACACTGAACCCTACATTGCCTCCAATGAATCGGTCGGTGTGAGCTTTCCACCATTGGTGTGTGAATGTGGGAAGTGAGGACGCTGACGTCGACTGTTCGTCGCTTCATCTCCCAATGTATGAATGAATGAACCATTGTAAAGCGCTTTGAGCACTTGGAAAAATGCTATAAAAATGCAATCCATTATTGCTAGAGTGCTATGTCTACACGTTAGTTCGCTACACCACCAATATGCATGTACCTGTCTAAATACTATACTTCCACTCTCACAACACCAGAGGGAGTGCAACAAACGTGCAACCCAGATTCGGCTCAAACAAGGGATTAAATGAATATCGCTCCCATGCCACCAAAATGTGGAACGGAACGCCCCTATGCCAACAGCCATTAAGACTGGCTGTGAATCCCTCGACTCCTTCAAAACCGCTTTCAAAGGCGTCTGCAATCCTCCCACCCCCCCCCCCCCCAACACACACACACACACACACACACACACACACACACACACACACACACACACCCCCCCCATTTTTCCCCAGGCATACTGTACTTGTTTCTCCCCTTTCTTTTTTTGTTCCTTTTTACTTTGTTTATATGACGATTTCCTGTCTTTATAGAAGTCAATCAATCAATCAATCAATCCAGTGGTTTTCAACCAGTGGTCCGGGGACCACCAGTGGTCCCTGAGGGGGTTTCAGGTGGTCCCCAGCTATGGTAACCAAATGGAATATAGATCTTTAACTCTTGGGACCGTTACGGGTCCATTAACGGGTCCATTGGTTTCATTTTACGCTCTCAAGAGTTCAATCAATCAATCAATCAACCAATCAATCAATTCAATCAGTAGCCGTTTATACCTCGATGTGGAACAGCTGCAGGTGCTCCGTGGGCAGCGTGAGCACGTCGAACTGGATGGAGCAGTTGGTGTTCTTCTCGCACAGCCTCTCGCGATCTATCTTGGTCCTGACGCTGATCTCCCCGTCCTGCTCGCGCACCGTCAGCAGCGCCGCGCTGCCGCCGCGCTGCATGGCTCGGAAGCGCAGCGACACGCCGCTGGGAAGTTTGGCCAGCACGTCCGCCACGTCCTCCTTGAGCCGGGCGATCACCGTGCCCACCTTCTGCTCCTCGAAGATCTGGTACCGAAGCGTCTTGCCCGTAACGCCGTGGTGTTGCGTCGACGCCAGCAGTGCCAGAAAAACAACGGTAACTTTCCACATTCGGTGGTGGTGGCTGTGGGTGGTGGTGGTGATGGGAGTAGAGGTGGTTCCCTGCTTCTTCGCGTTATTGCTGCTTTGTTGTTCCATTTTGGAACGGTGACAGCCAAAACCCATCCAATATAAAAATAGCACCAAAAATAGCACCAAAAAAATAACAAATCAGTTCAAAAAATCCCGTTCAAACTTAGGAAATGCGCGTCTCCTTCTTCATTCAATCCGCGGTGGTTGCATTGCATTCTCTGCAGTGCTGCTGCTGAGCCAGGAAAATAAAAAACATTCGAAATACAGCCTTGAGCTTCAGTCATTTGCAGAATAATCAAAAACCAAAAGACAACATTTGATTCCCCGTCCTCGTCTTCGATCTGTTAGTAACTCACAGGCAGTGCATGGTTAGTGAGGGTATCATAGAATCAACTGCGTGTTGCTTAAAATGCGTGCGTCTTTCCCACTCCTAGATCCGTTCGTTCTGTGCGCCCCGTGCGCTCTGCAACGCTCCGCTCTGCTCTGCTCTTCTCTCCGTTCGCTTCGAGGCGTCTCGGCACACTGAGGCTACCCCAAAACAGCCCGCCTATAGCCGTGGATCGGTTAACAGCCACAACCCCCTTCTAGTCCTCCTCTTCCCAGGAATAGAGACAGCCCTAAATCAAGAAGCCGTGCATGGGTTCTGGTTGCTGCGCTCAGTGCGCTGTTGCGTTGCGGTGAGGTGACCACTCAAAACGTTTGGATAGAAGAACAAGGAGGAGGAGGAGGAGGAGGAGAGAGGTGGCGCAAGAGGGGGAAAGATGAGGAAAGAGAAAGTGCGAGCGAAGCGAGCTTGTGTGTGCGTGTGTGTGTGTGTGTGTGTGTGTGTGTGTGTGTGTGTGTGTGTGTGTGTGTGTCACTGAGTGCGTGCGTGCGTGCGTGTTTGTTTGCTTCGGACTGGGGGGGACTCCGCCCTACAGTCTTTCCCGTGCTGTCTTGACAATGGCCATAGCTAGGGGGACAAAATAACTCAGGACAAACTTTCATTCAGAAAGGTTTATGTCGGCCGTTTTCATTTCACTGCCGTCGAAGGTTTAAGACAAAGACAGTTTTATGACTCTCTCTCTCCCGCTTGGTGTCTGTCTGTTGGTGGTTGGTGGTGTTGTGTCCCCCAGACAGCGCGTGGAGACGCGCAGCCATAGGCACGATTTAAATTCCCATTAGACAAGAGAGAGAGACAGAGAGAGAGAGACAGATAGCTGCCTATACAGTCACCCCCAAATCATTATGCTTTCCAAATCCCCCGCTTGCATGTAAAAGTGCACGACTCTGTTTATAATAAATCCCTTAGTTAAATTTACGCACTGATGTGGACGCCTCGCATTCGTGGTTATTTCTGCCATTATTTATTCCATTAATCCGTCTATTGTACCCCATGCTCCATGCACTCACGCACGGAGATTCTCTGAGCGTATGCATTTTATTTTACCCCCCCCCCAAAATAATATTGCTTTTCACACATCTTCTTCCCTAATCTGCGGGGCCGTCTGGATGAGGTTATATACGGGGGGCAAGGAAAGTAAGCTGTGTGGCAAATTGCGGTGAAAGAGAGACGGACTCTAATGAATGGCATTTAAGAGTTGGTCACGCCGAGGAACAGCCCTGGTCCTGTTGTGTGTGCAGAACACTACGTTCACTGTGAATGATGGAGCTTTGATAACGCCAGCCCACAAGTTTATATGACGCCATATCAAACATACCGCTAACATCCACTGGGGAGAGAGAGAGGGGGGGCGGGGGGGACAGAGAGAGAGAGAGAGAGGGGGTGAGAGAGGGAGAGAGAGAGAGGGGGAGACTGAGAGAGGGGGGGGGGCAGAGACAGAGAGAGAGAGAGAGAGCTAACGCAGCTCTGTTTACACACCTTTATTTCATTCCTATTTATATTTCTATCCCATATTTATTTGTACATGTATACATTGTTTTATCTTACATTGCTTTGGCAATGTAAACGTACGTTTTCTCATGCCAATAAAGCTCCTTTGAATTTTGAATTGAATTCGGAGAGAGAGAGAGAGAGAGAGAGAGAGAGAGAGAGAGAGGGAGAGAGAGAGACTATATGCGTAACTGGGACTGAGCATTTTTTCTTTCCCATCTGGCACGGTTTGCTTGGCACCAGAATCCGGGGCTTACAGCCGACCGAACATGGCTCCCACCAAGCTGTGAGTACTACCACGCAGCTGTGAGGAGACGATGTGTCACACGGGGCGCACGCCTTGGGCTCGTGACGAGACCCCAACACGCCTTGGCTCGTGACGAGACCCCAACACGCCGTGGCTCGTGACGAGACCCCAACACGCCTTGGCTCGTGACGAGACCCCAACACGCCTTGGCTCGTGACGAGACCCCAACACGCCTTGGCTCGTGACGAGACCCCAACACGCCTTGGCTCGTGGCGAGACCCCAACACTCCTTGGCTCGTGACGAGACCCCAACACGCCTTGGCTCGTGACGAGACCCCAACACGCCTTGGCTCGTGACGAGACCCCAACACGCCTTGGCTCGTGACGAGACCCCAACACGCCTTGGCTCGTGACGAGACCCCAACACGCCTTGGCTCGTGACGAGACCCCAACACGCCTTGGCTCGTGACGAGACCCCAACACGCCTTGGCTCGTGACGAGACCCCAACACGCCTTGGCTCGTGACGAGACCCCAACACGCCTTGGGCTCGTGACGAGACCCCAACACGCCTTGGCTCGTGACGAGACCCCAACACGCCTTGGCTCGTGACGAGACCCCAACACGCCTTGGGCTCGTGACGAGACCCCAACACGCCTCGGCTCGTGACGAGACCCCAACACGCCTTGGCTCGTGACGAGACCCCAACACGCCTTGGCTCGTGACGAGACCCCAACACGCCTTGGCTCGTGACGAGACCCCAACACGCCGAGACCCCAACACGCCTTGGCTCGTGACGAGACCCCAACACGCCTTGGGCTCGTGACGAGACCCCAACACGCCTTGGGCTCGTGACGAGACCCCAACACGCCTTGGCTCGTGACGAGACCCCAACACGCCTTGGCTCGTGACGAGACCCCAACACGCCTTGGCTCGTGACGAGACCCCAACACGCCTTGGGCTCGTGACGAGACCCCAACACGCCTTGGCTCGTGACGAGACCCCAACACGCCTTGGGCTCGTGACGAGACCCCAACACGCCTTGGCTCGTGACGAGACCCCAACAACACGCCTTGGCTCGTGACGAGACCCCAACACGCCTTGGGCTCGTGACGAGACCCCAACACGCCTTGGCTCGTGACGAGACCCCAACACGCCGTGGCTCGTGACGAGACCCCAACAACACGCCTTGGCTCGTGACGAGACCCCAACACGCCTTGGGCTCGTGACGAGACCCCAACACGCCTTGGCTCGTGACGAGACCCCAACACGCCTTGGCTCGTGACGAGACCCCAACACGCCGTGGCTCGTGACGAGACCCCAACACGCCTTGGCTCGTGACGAGACCCCAACACGCCTTGGCTCGTGACGAGACCCCAACACGCCTTGGCTCGTGACGAGACCCCAACACGCCTTGGCTCGTGACGAGACCCCAACACGCCGTGGCTCGTGACGAGACCCCAACACCCCTTGGCTCGTGACGAGACCCCAACACCCCTTGGCTCGTGACGAGACCCCAACACCCCTTGGCTCGTGACGAGACCCCAACACGCCTTGGCTCGTGACGAGACCCCAACACGCCGTGGCTCGTGACGAGACCCCAACACGCCTCGGCTCGTGACGAGACCCCAACACGCCGTGGCTCGTGACGAGACCCCAACACGCCTTGGCTCGTGACGAGACCCCAACACGCCTTGGCTCGTGACGAGACCCCAACACGCCTTGGCTCGTGACGAGACCCCAACACGCCTTGGCTCGTGACGAGACCCCAAACTATAAATGGTTCAAAACTCAAAACACACACTTGAGTCATAGATAGATTGAGACATATAGATTGTGCATCACATTCACCCAACATTCACACACACATTCATACACCGATCGCAGCGGAAACCATGCAAGGCACCAACCTGCACATCAGGAGCAATTAGGGGTTCAGTGTCTTGCTCAAGGACACTTCCACACTAACTCTGGGGGAGCCCGGGTTTGAACGGGTTTGATGCATTTATAGTTAGATGTCATGAAGAAATGAAAGAAAAATCTAAGAAATTCTATAAATTAGAATGGATATTTAAGTAGTGAAAATAGTCGATCTGCAAGCTCACAACGTGGCGCAAAACGTGTGTGCAAAGCGCCACGTTGTGAGCTTGTAGATCGGCTATTTTCTCTAGTTTGTGTCCCAGGGAGACCCAAACTAAATGTCTCTTTTGGGTCACGGGCTAAAACGTTTGGGAAGCGCTGATATAAGGCGACGCTGCACAGGGGAGTCAGAAGATGGAACTATTTGCAATTTGCAATAGGCCTGAATTATAAGATCAAAAGGACATGATAGCCTACTAATAATAGTAGCATATAGCCCATATGGGTCACAATTAAGTTCACAACAACATAATGCAAGGTTATGGTACAGTAACTACTAACTACTAGACTATAGCATGCAGACTACCTTTAATACTGTCAATGATAATTTGAATATAAACAGCAATTTATACTCTCAAGGACTTGTGTTGTGAGTTTAGGCTGCTTTAAATGTGTTTTTAAAAAGGTGCTAATCAGTGCATTTAGCACCTTTTTCCAAGGCACTTTTCTTTTTTTACATAGATTGTGCATTACATTCATCACCCATTTACCCACACATTCACACACCGATGGCGGAGGGAAAAACCAATGCAAGGCACCGACCAGCACATCGGCAGCAATTAGGGGTTCAGAGTCTTTGCTCATAAGGACACTTTGACACTAACTCTGGGAGAGCCCGGGTTTTGAACTGGGAGCCTTGCGGCGGTTTCCATCCGGGCCACTCTACCCCCTGAGCCGCAGACCACACGTCTTCACCTCTGAAACAACTTAGGCTGTAGCCTGGGCAGCATTCCATTCCGTGTTTATGATCCGGTCGGGAGCGGACGGTAACATTCGTCATGTTGTATAGTCAATGATTTGTAGTCGTCTGGCAGGAAACCACAAGACGGAATCAGTACTATGAATGGGTACTTTTCTTATTCCGCCTTGTGGTTTCCTACCTGACGACTACAAATCTGACTACAACATAACACGTAAATTACCATCCGCTCCAGACTAGTCTCACGTTACCAGACTGTTGCCTCCGCAATTTCCAAATGCTTCCATCGTACAGTCTGGACCAACGGAAGAGCCGTCATGAGTAAACTAATAAAGCGGAAGTGCGGAGCCTTCCGCTTTATTAGTCTTTACAGTCGCGCACATTTATTCTAATATAAATAGAAAACATCTAAGGATATATAGCTTGTTGCTTTAGCAGAAAAGGAAATAAAAAAATAAGCTCTAAAGATTTTAAAATATAGTTTCGTGAACGGAAATGGCAGCTTCCGTTACTCAGCTCATGGGGGCTATAGGTCCAGACTCTATATAGCATTCCTTACTCAGCTCATGGGGCTGTAGTTCCAGACTCTATATAGCATTCTGTTACTCAGCTCATGGGGCTGTAGGTCCAGACTCTATATAGCATTCCTTACTCAGCTCATGGGGCTGTAGTTCCAGACTCTATATAGCATTCTGTTACTCAGCTCATGGGGCTGTAGGTCCAGACTCTATATAGCATTCTGTTACTCAGCTCATGGGGCTGTAGGTCCAGACTCTATATAGCATTCTGTTACTCAGCTCATGGGGCTGTAGGTCCAGACTCTATATAGCATTCTGTTACTCAGCTCATGGGGCTATAGGTCCAGACTCTATATAGCATTCTGTTACTCAGCTCATGGGGCTGTAGGTCCAGACTCTATATAGCATTCTGTTACTCAGCTCATGGGGCTGTAGGTCCAGACTCTATATAGCATTCTGTTACTCAGCTCATGGGGCTATAGGTCCAGACTCTATATAGCATTCTGTTACTCAGCTCATGGGGCTGTAGGTCCAGACTCTATATAGCATTCTGTTACTCAGCTCATGGGGGCTATAGGTCCAGACTCTATATAGCATTCTGTTACTCAGCTCATGGGGGCTATAGGTCCAGACTCTATATAGCATTCTGTTACTCAGCTCATGGGGCTGTAGGTCCAGACTCTATATAGCATTCTGTTACTCAGCTCATGGGGCTGTAGGTCCAGACTCTATATAGCATTCTGTTACTCAGCTCATGGGGCTGTAGGTCCAGACTCTATATAGCATTCTGTTACTCAGCTCATGGGGCTGTAGGTCCAGACTCTATATAGCATTCTGTTACTCAGCTCATGGGGCTGTAGGTCCAGACTCTATATAGCATTCTGTTACTCAGCTCATGGGGCTGTAGGTCCAGACTCTATATAGCATTCTGTTACTCAGCTCATGGGGCTGTAGGTCCAGACTCTATATAGCATTCTGTTACTCAGCTCATGGGGCTGTAGGTCCAGACTCTATATAGCATTCTGTTACTCAGCTCATGGGGGCTATAGGTCCAGACTCTATATAGAATTCTGTTACTCAGCTCATGGGGGCTGTAGGTCCAGACTCTATATAGCATTCGGAGATTGTAGAATAGTTGTCTGGCTCCACGAGACTAGCCGATTCACACACGGTTTTGGAACACAGACCAGGCTTTCCTCCGAGGTGGAAAGCCTGGTGACGCGAGGTTACTTAGGCTATACTTTGAATGCCGCCACGTCACAGATTAGCCGATTAGTCTGATGAAACGTGCGTGGACACCAACCAGAAGTTGTCTGTTTGACCCCCGATTGGAACCACAACCTTCAAAGGAAGGCCTACAACCCCCCCCCCCCCCCCCCCCCCCCCTCCCGCTCAGGATCTATTCATATTACTAGAGCTATGTTCGCAAAACGTTTTCATTCATCAGTGTTTTCTTTTTTTGCAGCACAGCCTGGGTATTTAAACAGGTTTGATACGGGCTTGCAAAGCATTTCCATAGCTCCCAGTGCGCACAATGCCATAATGCAATTACTCCCCGCGCCCCGGAGTAGCTAATCACATTTGGAGAACAAAGTCAGTTTGCCTGAGTATTATGGAAGAAGAGAGGGGGAAGAATGAGAAATGGGAGACAGGGGCATGGGGGAGCGTGGGGTGGTGGGGAATGTTTTAAACACTGTGTGGAAATAAGACAATTAATGTATAGAACGGGGCATAATCTAAGTAAGAAACAGATGGAGGCTTAATACGTTTAGGCACGCTGCATCAACAGAGCAGCTAAAAAGAGTTCACTTCTTTCTGTGTGTGTGTGTGTGTGTGTGTGTGTGTGTGTGAGAGAGAGAGAGTCTCTGGGAACAAAGTAATGATCACACACAAATGCATTAAGAACGTATTCGGTCTCGTGAGGCAGGTGCAAGATTGAAATGCCCGCTGGATTATTTTTCTCTCTTTACCCTCCACACGCGAAGAAGATAATAATTATATTGATCCGCGGTGGGTGCCTCGAAAAGCTCCCGAATCAATGGATTCACATAACAGTAGCCCTCTGCCATCTGAACAAACAAGCCCATATAAGCATTACAACTGGGGGTGCAATCTGTGGATACACATAACAGTAGGCCACAATCCAAACAAACAAGCAATATAAGCCTACTGGGGTGCACTTTCTCCTATCATGTGGTGCCTTTTCAATGGACTTTAGTGTCTTACGGCCTTGTAGTCATAAAGTCATTGCTTGAATCAAACTTCTGTCTCTGACATGGCAGCGTTGCGTTCTCCCCCTCCCCATGGACAATAGGCAACAGCAGGTGGAGCGTCCTTACAGCGAGGAGGAGGAAGGAGAACCGGCCGCGCCTCCACCACCAAAATTCTCTTGTGTCCCCTTTTTTAGGTTAGAGAGAGTGGAGGCGAATGCATGCGTGTGTGTGTGCTGTGTGTGTTTGTATGTGCATGTGGTGCCAGTGGTTTGCGGGGTTGGGTTGTAAAGGCACGCGAGCATCTGTCGCCTCGTCTGCCGCGCCGCATTGTCATTTATTCAATTAGAAGCGATTTGGGGGATTCCATTCCATTGGGAAGAGCAGCAGTCTGGGGGGGAGGGGGGAGAGGAAGGGAAGAATGGAGAGAAAGGGGAGGGGGTCACCACTAAGCAGTGGTTGGAAAGTAACTAAGTATATTTACTTTTGAGGTATTTGTACTTTACTTGGAGTACGTCACATTTTCAGTACTTTTACTTCTGCTCCATTACATTTCAGAGGCAAATGTTGTACTTGTACTTACTTTTACTTTGCTACAATCATTTGAAGACTTTAGTTACACTAGTTACTTTGTAGATTTTAGTTTTGATTAGAAAACAATGCTGTTTTTATTTCTCTTCTTTTTTATTTTCATTTTAACTGTCACGTTTCTTGGACTGGCTATTTGTAAGGTTTATAATGTTGATGCTGCGTTGTACTGAACCTAGAACCTGTACTGAATTTTGAAAAACACATACAAATTTTGAATTATAAAAAAAAAAACAATGCGTCGCATTCCGACGCATTGTGAGCTTGTTTAGATCTGCTATTTTCAAAAGATCGTGTACACATTTGGAACTTGTGAAATGGGACACTGCAGTATCAGTAGCCTACCTTTACTTTTAGTACTTTAAGTATACATTGTGATGCGGATAGTTTTGCACTTTAAGGGGCGACTCACACGGTCGCAACAGACTGATGTATGCTTGTTGTATGAGATGTATAGCTGATGCAAGCTCGCAATGCATTTCCAATGGGAGTCACATGGTTTGACACAACATTTGTGTTGTATGAGGGGGAGGGGGGCAGTCGAAACACAGCCGAAAGCCATACAACAGCTTGTAGTCCAAAATGTTGTATCAAACCATGTGACTTCCATTGGAAATGCATTGGGGCGGCCATGACACTTACAACATTCATACAACAAGCATGCATCAATGTTGTATGCTAGATGTAAAGGTGTGAGTCGCCCCTATGGCCTCAGGCTGAGCTCACACCTGTAATGCGCTTGTTGGATGAATGTTGTGTAGTGTCATGGCCGCCCCAATGCATTTCCAATGGAGGTCACATGGTTTGACACAACATTGTGTTGTATGAGGGGGAGGGGCACAGTCGAAACACAGCTGAAAGCCATACAACAGACCATGTGACCTCCATTGGAAATGCATTGGGGCGGCCATGACACTCACAACTAAAATCAGTGTTGCGACCTTGTGAGCTCAGCCTCACTCAGACCTTTAAAACATTGATGCATGCTTGTTGTATGAATGTTGTGAGTGTCATGGCCGCCCCAATGCATTTCCAATGGAAGTCACATGGGTTGTAGTCCACATTTTGGACTACAAGCTGTTGTATGGCTTTCGGCTGTGTTTCGACTGCGCCCCTTCCCCTCATACAACACAAATGTTGTGTCAAACCATGTGACTCCCATTGGAAATGCATTGGGGCAAGCTGTGTCACACCCTTTGTATACAACAAGCATACAGCAATCTGTTGTGACCGTGTGAGTGAGGCCTAGGGCCTTACTCAGACCTTTACAGCCTTGTGAGTGTCATGGCCGCCCCAATGCATGTCCAATGGAGCATGGTCTGTTGTATGGCTTTCAGCTGTGTTTCGACTGCCCCCTCCCCCTCACACAACACACATTTTGTGTCAAACCATGTGACCTCCATTGGAAATGCATTGGGGCGGCCATGACACTACACAACATTCATCCAACAAGCATACAGCAATGCAGTAAAGGTCTGAGCTCAGACTATGACTTTTCCTTCACATCTACATAACATTGCAGTATTGGTACTTTTACTTAAGTAAAACATTTTGTGTACTATGCTTTCCACCACTGCTTATTAACTCTTTGAGATATTCATGGATTTCTATATAGTTTTTAGACTTCTCTATGGCAGAATGGCGTTTTTGAATGATTTATTGAAAATTCTCTGTTGTGAATGTGTGACAACGAAAGACCTTCAGAGAAAGCTTGGCTTGTCTGCTTCCAGGAAAAAAATGAACTGAGTTGATAAAATGTTTAGTTTTTGTGTTGAAAGCCTTTTAAAAGAGCCTGCATTTACACTGGGTAGTGTTTCTAGGACAACAAAAAAAGTTATGCCCGGTTGAAGTTTTATTTTCTAAATAACTTTTTTTCTGCTGGGCGTACATAGCCATGCAATATCTCATTTTAAAGGGTGAGTTGTCTAGTTCAATTAAAATAAAATAAAAAGTTTCTCACATGTACCACTGTAGATATTTTGCCATCTATAAATAGCATGGTCAGTCATGATCAATCTGACCTATCCAGCTAAAAGTCCCCCTAGCTCTGAAATGGAACATCATATAAACTCAATTCTTTTTTGGGGTAAAATTAGACATTCTAACGCACATTTTGATATATACCATGTTTACATAGTCTTACCAGTACCGTGTCTATTCATGCATGTATCTCAAAAACCTGTTGTGAAGAAACAGTTTTGATAAAAAAACACATCCAAGGACATTGTTTTGATATGACTTTGTGCCCATGATATGTATCAAAATATAGACTTGAATGTATACTGTATTATAACAAAAAAATTGGGTTCTTACCATCTACCGTTACAGAGTAAATCACAGTTGAAACTCGCTTAGTCAAACCATAAACCTCAGAATAGTGAACAAAATAGCCATGACAGGTCTAACTCATTGTAAAAGCTTGTCTTTTATTTTTTATGACTACTAACATAATACAATTATAATAAATATTACAGAAAATAAATAGGCCTACGCCGCCTACATACAAAACAGTTGTCCCCAAACTCCCCAGTGTCCCCAAACCACTGCATTCCAGTTGTTCTTGACGGTGTGTGTGTGTGTAGGCTAAATTAAAAAAAAACAACAACTGAAATGAATGAATGCATCCGGTTCAGTGTCGGAGAAATCCATCGCAGTCTTGACTCTTCGTCTTCATCATCATCATCATCATCCTCCTCCTCCTCCTCATCTGATGCCAGTTCTAAATATATAAAAATAAACATTTAGCTGTAGTCAGCCCGGCCAATAGCCAGTTGGGGGGGGACGGGGGACGTAGGCTATCTGACATCATCGTCATCATCATCATCACACGGAGACACACTAAACAATGTACAATCATGATTGTATACAATATACAATGAATGCAATTATCGTGCAAGCTCAGACGTCAATGAAACGTCATACAGATCTTATATAATACGCTACTGTTAGCTTCACTCCCCGTCCCCCCTCCGATCCTTGTAGCAAGGTCATCATAACGAACCACGCGTTGCTTCAGTAAACGATGCATGTTTGTTCTCCGTCTTTGTAGACAGTAAATAAAAGGAGCGAACATTACTCTAAAGATCAGATCGCCTATAAGGCACGCTACAATATAAAATACTTGTACTGCCATGCGTGCATGCCTGCTACGATACATTTGTACTGCACCAACCGATCGACACCAACCCTCCCTCCAGCCATTAGCCAGCACCAATGCACCGACCAACACCATTAGCCAGCACCTTTGGTGCTGGCTAATGCCTGGGGGCCATCGTGGTGAGTCATTCTGGCGTC
>NC_136809.1:5973258-6003258 GCF_951216825.1 Electrona antarctica | reverse complement strand
CGTGCGTGCGTGCATGCATGCATGTGCGGTCACGCACGCATTCCTGGCCGTACGTGTGTGTGTGTGACTGTGTGTGTGATTGACGTGTTGTTGATTTGTTGGTGACCGACCGCCATTTCCCGCAATACAACAATGTCTGTCCACGGCTGATGACTGACATCTAATTTGTGGAGCAGAGATTAGTGTTTTAGGGGGGGGGGGGGTGGGCTCGCTCAGAGACGGAATTGCTTCCCTTTGGCGTGGATTCTTTGTGACGGCGGACGCGTGCTCATACTATAAGGGCCGGTAATGAGGACAGACTGCATGGAATTGGAACCTATACGAAGGACAGTCGGACAGTGGTGGAAAATAACTACGTACATTTACAAGTACTGTACTTAAAGCTGCTATAAGCAATAATTATGTAAACATTTTAATGACCCTTTTTTTTTTTGTATTCAGCCAGCCAACAATGGGTAGAACGCTCCCAAAAAGGTTTAGTCTCTGTGACACATCGGGGCCACAATCTGCATTCAAAGATGTCCCTAGATGTGTCACAGAGACTCCTTTTTTTTTAGGAACGTTCTACCCATTGATGGCTGTCTGAATACCAAAACAAAAAAGGTCATTGAAATTTTGACATATTATTGCTTATAGCAGCTTTAAAGCAAAGGACAACTTTCGTTTTTTTTCAACCAACATTCATGTTTTAGGTTGTTATTAGAGAAAGCAAAATATATATTTTTGTTTTGCTGCTTTCTTTCATTTTAGCGATTTTAGCTATTTTTGACAGGGGGCGGGTGCATTCGAACATGGGGCTATTATGTATTTCTTTCCCCACAATTGTATGGCGAATTATTTATTATTATTTACTAGAGTCCTACTAGACCTGAGACATCTGGACACAGTAGTTGCTTTCTGTGTGTCTGAACGAACAACTGACTACTAGGGGCCTGCCAGGCTCAATATGTCAGTTTGTCACCTCCTCCTTGGATCCAGTGTTGTTTTTGACAGCAAATTTTGATTTTAGTTTTAGTCCTAGTCTCTTTTTCACTTAGTTTTTGTCACCTGGAATGTTTTAGTGTTAGTCTAGTTTTAGTCGACTACATATCATAAGATTGTAGTTGACTAAATCTACAGTTGATTTAGTCGAAATGTGTTTAGGCGGGCCTTGATGCCGTCGTAATGACTGTTTTTTTCACTTGCTGAAAATAGACGATCGGAAGTTCCATGTCTTATATAACTGTTCAGGAGAGGATAAAAAACTTTTTTTTTAAATCTAAAATGAGTTAATTGCACAGACAGCTATAGAGCATGTCTGAAATAAATGTCAGATCTGAAATCGACATGTAAATATGAAATAAATTATTAAACATGTAGCTAGGTGTAATGTTAGAGACCACAGAAGAGAACCTTTCAAGCCTGTTTTCTCAACTCGCTGTTTCTCTGCAAGACATTAGTCTATAAGCCATATCTCCAAAACTGGTGGGTCAAACTGAACAACCAATATGTCAATTTGAAGCTATGATTCCCTAAAAAGGGAAATTTAAAGACAAACAATGACTTAGCCTCGGTCAGAAACTGTCACATATTCTTTCAGAGCGAACGTTTTTAACTCAAATCTTTGCATCATGGGGAGGGGTCCCTGGAACAACATGTTTTCAGATGGGGGTCCCTGGAACAACATGTTTTCAGATGGGGGTCGGCGGCCAAATACAGATAATTCTAGGGGTCCTTGACATGAAAAAGGTTAAGCACCACTGACATAGAAACATGGGTTTTTCAAAAAACTGAAAACTTTTCAATCTGCCTCAGGTCTATAAATGGATTCAAATCAAATGTTCTGTCATTAAATTAACGATACAATAATAGACAAAGTGGGAGTACAGTTCATCTGTGTCGCTGCAAGACGCAATAAAAAGCAAACTTAGCAGCAGCGTGATTATTATTACACCCCCCATGGTGTTTTAATTACAGAACGCTAGATTGCAGCCACGGTACGTAGAGAGGGAACAAATCACTACATCAACCACAGAGCATGGACGCAAACTCAAACCAGAGATCACTGGCGCACGCACGCACGCACGCACGCACGCACGCACGCACGCACGCACGCACACACAAACTAACTAACTCCAGAGTCTTGTTGGCACACAGACAGTCTCCAGTGGGTGTGGGTCCTTGTTAGGGGGGGGGGGGGGGGGGGGAGGGGTCAGAGGAAGGGGGAAAAGTGCTCGCCTGGCTCTTATAAGCTGCCTGACACAAAACCCCTGTTGTTCCCCACAAAATCCCAACCCTAACAACCAACTTGGATTGATTAGGAGTGTGTGTGTGTGTGTGTGTGTGTGTGTGTGTGTGTGTGTGTGTGTGTGTGTGTGTGTGTGTGTGTGTGTGTGTGTGTGTGTGTGTGTGTGTATAGAGGGATTTGTATAAAACGTGAGCTGTAATAACACTGGCCTATACTTAGAAGGCTCTGTTTTAAACAAAGACTGCAGCCATACAACCTGCGTGCACGTACGTGCGTGTGTGGTGTGCGTGTGATTTTCTGCTCATGTAAGCGTGTGCTGGCCGACCATAGTATGCATGAGTATGTTTGGTATGACAGGCGGGGGTTAGGCCCCCGCCATGCACTGCTGTGTTTCATGTTTAAGTGTCCCCCGGTGACCGGCTTCCTGGGGTTGGACCTGATTAACTGTTGCGCGGCTCTTTAGAGCCGTCGCCCGGCGTCCGCTGAGCGCTGGCAGCTGCGGAGCGGAGGAGGAGGAGAAGGAGACCATGACAGAGAGTGAGAAAGAGAGAGGGAGGTCGGAGGTGCTGAGAGGGAGAGAGAGAGCGAGGGAACGAGACATGGGGAAGGGATGATGAACGGACTCGAGCGTGGAAAGGTGAAGGAGGGAGAGTAAAGAGTTGGAGTGGTTTTCAAACTTTCTCATGTCAAGGTCCATTATTTATTCAGCATTTGAGCCACCGACCACCATTTGATGAGATTTTGCCTTTCGAACGCAAAACCTAATGATTTGTTATCGTTGGATAAGATTTAGCAATTCCATGCTGTACTGTACCATAGGAGAGATTTTACATGCTGTAATTGTGTAGATTTCTTGTAAATTAAGTAATGCAGATGTTTAAGAATAATTTAACTCTTGAGAGTGTAAAATTAAACCAAATTAAACTTTCAAGAGTTAAAGATCTATATGAAAGAGTCCATTTGGTTACCAACTTTCCATCATTTAGCTGGGGACCACCAGGAACCCCCTCAGGGACCACTGGTTGAAAATCACTGGTTTACTGCAGTGGTTTTCAACCAGCGGTCCGGGTGACCACCAGTGGTCCAGGGACCACCAGCGGTCTGGGTGACCCCCAGTGGTCCCTGTCATTGCGGCGAGAGGCAAGCATACAGCTGCAGCCAATTAATACACGACGACGACCGCGCAACAAAATTGGGAACGGCGCTAGAGAGACCTGCACCAGCGCCGGTCGGGGGAAAAAAATACATAAATAGACCTGCTGTCATTCCCCAATAGTGACGGCCGGGACATTCAGACCCAAATAATAATAATGAATTGCATTTTTATAGCGCTTTTCCAAGTGCTCAAAGCACTTTACAATGGTCCATTCATTCATACATTGGGAGGTGAAGCGGCGAACAGTCGACGCCAGCGTCCTCACTTCCCACACTCACACACCAATGGTGGCAAGCAAGGACACTTCGACATGTGGACAGGAGGATTTGAACCGCCGACTCAGGGATCATTGGACGACCTGCTCTACCTCCTGAGAAGTGGAGGGTATGGTGGGGGAGAGGTGTGCGAGGGTGGGAGGGTGGTCAGGACTGGAGGAACAGGGTTACAGAGTGCAGGAGAAGAGAAGTAGGCCACCGGCAGAGTGGAACAAGGTCATGAGGTAAAACAAAAAAAGGGAGGGGACGAGGGGACGGGGGTACGGGGGGACGGGGATGGGGACGGGGGGTTGAGGAGGGGGACAAAGAAGGGATTGAAGGCCAGGAGAGAGGAGGAATGAAGGGTTGTGTGGGAGTTGGATGGCGTAGGAGGAGTGGAGCGCTAAAAGGAAAGAAAGAAATCAGAGACCTCTTCAGCCCACTCGCCATGGCCTCTCTTAGCCATGGCTCCTTCACACACTCCTCACCTCTCACCTTGTTGTGGCCAGAAGAAAACACCCCCCACCCCCCCCCCCCCCCCCCCCACACACTGATGATCGATCCTCAACATGTAAGAGGATGCGTGCGAGCTTTAGATGTTTTGTGCTTTGCGACGTTAGTGTGTGAATGTGTGTGGGAGTAGGGTGTAGAGTTCAATAGCAGCCATTAGTGTAGTCTCTCCGGTCTACACACCTGGGCTGATGCATGTTGAGAGTGGGTTTTATATATATATATATATATATAATATATATTATATATATATATATATATATATATATATATATATATATATATATATATATATATATATATATATATATAAGTGAGGGGCGCTCTTATCATTGTACATCATCATGGCGTTAAATAGACACAATCTATTAGCTCAGACACTATGACGTAAAACTTTCCATTCATTGTCAATGGGAATTTAAAGTTCTTCACGCACAAAGGACTTTGTGTAGGACAAAGTTTGTGCACACTAACCCTAGCGCAAAATCTGTCTTGGAAGAGCCACCCATCGACTAATCTAATATACGGCAACCTTCCCCGTGTTTCTTCACTAGTCCGATCCAGAAGAACACAGTTTGCCGGCCACTGCTACAGAGCTGATCATGAGGTTATATCTTCCCTTCTTCTCTGGAGTCCTGCCTCAAAGCAGACCAGAGGTAGAAAACTGTCGTACCCTGATGTCATCGCTATAGGGACACATGCATCAGTAAGCACGAACTGGGGATGGCGATGAAGGACCGGAAAGTCTGGCGTGGCATTGTGAAATCCATGATCTCGACCGCGGTCGAAAAATGATGATGATTGTACACACTGTTACGGCTGTATAGGTATGTGGCATGTGGGTCTGCTAGGTGTTTGTGTTGGTGCGTGCAGAGCGCGCCCCATCGCCTATTCGTCCCTGCAGGTCCGTCAGCTCCGCCATTGGTGGGGAGCGTTCCCGACGCTCCGCCATTGGTCGCCTGCTCCTCACCTCGCTCCTCCAACCGGCTCCTACACCTGAGTCCACGGCATAAAGGCGTCCCGAGGACTTCACCCGCCGGCCGCTGTCCGACAGCTAACCTCCAGAGTGGAGCAGGCTAGTGACAGCGCGCCCTCCGTGCAGGGAAAGAGCACTCACGTAGTAGACACATCATTGCAAGAGTTGTTATAATTAATTTATCTATTGAGTGAAACCCCATCTGTTGCTAACCATTCATTAAAGTGCATATTATGGTGAATTGTGATCAAGAGCAGGTAGTATATATAAGGTAGTATTTCTATAGTATTCTCATTGTTATTCACTTAGACTAGCAGGCTCCTCACCAATGTGTTTGCTCACCCTGTATTTGCACTTGTATAGCACTTCACCTTTAATATTGTTTTCCACTATCTTGTATGCCACAAAAAGAAACTACAATAAAACAACTTTTGGCATTTGACCACCTTGCCTTATTTAAAATAACCGTCCTAGACTCAGTGAGTCGTTACACACATACACACACACACACACACAAACGCTGGATATATAGGATCGGGGCTGGATATTCCAGGGGCTTTTGGAGAATATATAGAGATACATTTGCACAGTAATGTTCTGTGCAGGAAGAGAAATGTTGCTACAAGCACGTACAAATTGACTGTCGGGGCTTCGCTAACCGTGGTGTTTAAAGTTCATGCCGGGGGGATTTGGGACTAAATCCAAACATCTAACGGCCAGCGTTCAATCAACTGAACAGGCAGTTGAACGAGAGGGGAGAGAGAGGGAAGGAGGGAGAGAAGAGAGGGGAGCGAGAGCCGAGAGAGAGGGAGGAAGAGAAGAGAAGAGAAGAGAAGAGAAGAGAAGAGAAGAGAAGAGAAGAGAAGAGAAGGGAGGGAGGGAGGGAGGGAGGGAGGGAGGGAGACAGGGGGAACAGAAGAACCATGATCCAAGATGAAGGATCTGACAGATAAAGGCCTACAGGTGGACAAACTGGGAAAATAGATGCATGGATGGATGACTGACATAATGGTATCATGCAGTTTTATGTGTTTCATTTTTTAAAGATGAAGGAAAACAATGTCGACAGCTCCAGGTAGGGTGACCAGATTGAGGTAGGGTGACCAGATTCAAACCAGACAGCTCGAGGTAGGGTGACCAGATTGAGGTAGGGTGACCAGATTCAAACCAGACAGCTCGAGGTAGGGTGACCAGATTCAAACCAGACAGCTCGAGGTAGGGTGACCAGATTCAAACCAGACAGCTCGAGGTAGGGTGACCAGATTCAAACCAGACAGCTCGAGGTAGGGTGACCAGATTCAAACCAGACAGCTCGAGGTAGGGTGACCAGATTCAAACCAGTGTTTTTGGCAGCAAGTTTAGTCATAGTCTTCGGAATGAAACTTAATTTAGTTTTAGTAGCCGATCTGCTATTTTCAGCATGCAACCAAGTGTAAAATTACTTATACTGGATCTCTTGTCCACTAGTCCCTTCCTAACATTTTAGTCTAGTTTTTATTTGTTGACAAAATTGTCAGTATATTTAGTCTTAGTTTTAGTCATCATAGCGGAATAGTGGAAAAAGGTAGTAGTCGACGAACCTTTTTCGTCATAGTTTCAGTCGACAGTTTCAGTCTGCAACCCTTTTGAAACAAATTAGTGCCATATTTGTATTTTCTAAATAGGCAGTGTGCCGTGTCAAGAATGCCACAGACGAATAACAGTCTAAGTCCACACTATTGATCCATAATGTATAAATGATAGATAAGGGTTCAGGACAACGAGGCCTTTTCGTGGAGGGGTCAGATTGAAATTTGGACTTAGACTGTTTTTCGTCTGTGGTACTCAGATTGTCAGCGTTAATTTTAATGACACCACATAGAAAATTCCAACATATTTTGATTGTCGACCACAAATATAACCCTTCCTTTTAAAAAGGTTGTCTCACATTGTTATGATCATTATAGAGTCAGAGCAATAACTTGACTCTCTCCCCCGTCAGAGTTCAGAGCTATAATGAATGTAGAATTATGTGCAAGATGTAATTTGCATACAAATGTGTACAAATTTGACTATGTTTTGTTTTTTAAATAGTTTATCAAAAATCCTCCCTCTATACCCCTGGCTTGGGGGATATTTCTCATGTTATTTTAACAGGCTTATAAAAACACAACTTGCATGAAAAGTGACAACAGAAAGCCAACTATTGGGGGATTAACTATTATGGCATTTGGACAACTGATGATGCCTGCCAGTTACAATGTGGGGACAGTATCCTGGGGTTCAATTTGTAGGACGCCTGAAAAGTCTTGGAAATGAGGGACTGTCCCACGCAAAGGGGGACATCTGGTCACCCTACCTCGAGGGGAAATGCCTCTGAGATACCACTTCAGTAATGTCAAACTCTTTTCTCTCTACAAACCCGGAGAAATCCAGTGACCTCATATCCAATCCAATCCAATCCACTTTATTTATATAGCACATTTGAGATGACATTTCACAAAGTGCTGTAGAGAAAGTTAAAAGCTAAATACACTATAAAGCTAAAACATAAGACACCAGCAAAACCACACAGTAGAAAAGGACTGCACAACAACAAAGCCACAGGACTCTCAAACGGAATTAAAAGCCAAGGTGTACAGGTGGGTCTTAAGGCGAGATTTAAAAGTCTCGACGGTGGGGGCCAGTTTCACATGGGAAGGGAGCTCATTCCACAGTTTGGGGGGCTATGACAGAAAAGGCTCGGTCACCTCATGGTCTTTAAACGTGCCTTTTTTGTAACCTGGTGATTCAACTGGCCAGCAGAACGCAATGACCTTGAGGGAGTATAAACCTCTATAAGATCACGATAAGATCAACTTGGGAGGGTTGTGTATATCATTGTATGTACATCCTGAATCATGATGTCATGATGTTGTTCACAAACTGTGCACATCTAGTAACTTGCATATCTATGTCATATTCTTCTCTTCATCTTCTCAATTTAGTCGTTATGCCAATAGGCTCTAATGTGCACACAGAATAGCTCTTCCTGCTTCCAGGCAAGGTTAATTATATAAGGTTAGGGAGCGAAGACGATACGGTGGACTCCATGTTGCTCCCTGGAAGGAAAGAAACATTCCTTGGTCTCATTTACGCATGTTGGTTTCCTTCCAGGGAGCAACATGGAGTCCACCGTACAGTCTTCGCTTCCTATAACCTTATTTAATTAACCTTCCTTCCAGGCCCCTTCCTCCCTATACTTCCTTGCAGGTGTTACCGATTATACTAATCAAGGCTCTGTTTCATTCTGGTCAAACAGAGGGTGCGTTCTGAAATGAGCACCGGGAACGCACTCGCCTATTAGTTTGCATTGCACAGTGCGCTCAGAGCGCTATTTCCGAACGTGCCCAGAGTCAGGGTGCTGCTGTTGTGCAAGTTGGCTCACTGGAAACGCTCTACTGCAGTGGGTCTCAAAGTGTCCCTGAGTGGGTTCCAAATGACCCCATACAGGTATGTAACTCTGAGAGTGTGCAAATGGAACCAAGTGGACCCGAAGTGGACCATTAGGTTGCACTTGTACACTCTCAGAGTTATGGGGGGGGGTCCTTGAAATAAAATTAAAAAGTTTGAGAGCCACTGACTGTACACTAAATGGAACATGCAGAGCCTTAATTAGTAATATCGGTTACACCTGTGGAGGAAGTATAGGGAAGGGGCCTGGAAGTAGGAATAGTTATTGTGTGTGAGCCAGAGTGTAGAGTAGGAGAGTAGCGACACTCTCTGATCTCGCCGCAAAGTGGGTGCCTATGGGCTATAGTTCCACACATTGCTCCTGTGGCTGGAACTATCCCATTGAGATAGAATGAGCACTTCCACATTCCATTGTGTCAATGGGAGTCAACGCTAGTGTCGCTACTCTCCTAGACTCCTACTCTACACTCTGGTGTGAGCATAGAGCCTATTCCCAATTTCCCCTTTCATTAGTAAGAGACCATGCATGTGGAATGGAGTGAGGAACCCAAGGTAGAGCAAGACTCAGGGTGGGGGCTTACTATAGTCTCTGGAGCCATCTTTGCTCTACTCGGGATGAGCGGTTGGTCGTCTCTGCTCCGTCACTTCCCACCCTCCCCAAATTCCTAGAGAATCGAGGCGGAAGGAGAAGGAGGAGGTTGGGGGAGGATGGCGAATTGAAGAATAGCGAAAATAGCCGATCTACAAGTGCAGTACTCACAACCCCATGTTTGGTCTGACTTGTGAAGCAGAACAAACAACTTGGTTGAGAGATCGCAGGTGTATTTATACTGTGGTGATTGCACCAGGGATTGGCTGTGGTGGTGAGAGGAGGCAGGTGTAGTGGATACGGGTGATTGGCTGTGGTGAGAGGAGGCAGGTGTAGTGGATACGGGTGATTGGCTGTGGTGAGAGGAGGCAGGTGTAGTGGATACGGGTGATTGGCTGTGGTGAGAGGAGGCAGGTGTAGTGGATACGGGAGGGTGATTGTGAATGGGGAGTGGAGGCGGGAGGTGGTTGAGAACAGAGTGGCAGTGATAAGCAGAGGGTGGTCTCCACTCCTGAAACTATGTTGTATAAATACCATAGTAATAATTATACAACTTTATTTATATAGCACCTTTCAAATTTGCATTACAAAGTGCTTTACATAGACAAACAGCTAAATATACAGCAGAAGACACTTCAATAGACAACAAAATATAATAAGCAGCAGGGAAAAAAATACTAAATTATTAGATTGGCAGTGAAGGCTAATCTATAAAAGTGTGTTTTCAACAGGGATTTAAAAGAGGACACTGATTCAACACGCTCTAAGGGCGGTGTGTTAGTGCCTGTCACTGCCTTGGGAAATGTATAGCCAACCATGAGGAGGAGGAGTTACTAAAACCCCCGGGCGCTGTCGGCTATACCAGGGGTTCTCAACCCGTGGGTCGCGACCCCTCTGGGGGTCGCCAAATTATTTTAGGGGGTCCCCAAATTATTAAAAAAAAAAAAAAAATAGCAGACCTACAAGCTCGTAGCGCGCCACTCGGTGGCGCGCTATGAGCTTGTAGATCTGCTATTTTTCAATAGCTAAATTATAACAATGCTTAAAACACCAAAAGGGGTTCCCGCCCAAAATGGTTTAAGGTTATTGTAGCAGTCAATTTATATTGGGGGTCGGGAGGGGGCGGGGCGGGGGTCCCGAGACATTGCCAAAGCATTTCCGGGGGTCCCCGGCCAAAAACGTTGAGAACCCCTGGGCTATACCGCCACCATAGACTCTCGTTCTATTTCACTTCTGGTCCCAAATAAATAGTTATAGCGATAATCGTCTAAAGCTAATGTGATCATCGTCTATGATCATCGTCTATTTAAGATTCTACAGAAGCATTCATATTTTAACCGCACGGTAACCCGGGATTTAGCATTGCGCCGCTGACATCGGTTAGCATTGCACCGCAAACATTGGCGCGTTGTTCAATCCAGCTCAATCTGAGCCGCAATTCCGAGAGAAGCAGCTATAGGCCTATAGATCAGGCCTATAGATCAGCTATAGGCCTATAGATCAGGCCTATAGATCAGCTATAGGCCTATAGATCAGCCACGGCCCCAGCATTGTGTGGGCAAACACACACCGAGCCGGGCGTTGCCCAAAGTGACTGGGTGCCCCGCTTTGCGGTAAACAAAATCCTTGCCGTTCAATGAGTATAACCGGGACGTTGTATAACGTGTGCAGATCGGGAACATGGTATTCTTCTCAGTTCCACTTCCTACCAATCAGGACCAACCTGCCGGCAAATCGATCGCCCTCCCGCTAGCAGCCTCGATTCGCCCACGAAACAACAACAACGTCCAAACGTGTTTGACGGAGCGCCCCAGCTATACTACATAAGCCGGTTGCACCACGGAGCGACGCACCACGGAGCGACGCACCACGGGGTTTCTGCTTTAGAGCTCCCACAGAGAGGCTGCATGTCTGGAGCTAAATGAGACATTCATCACCTTTGCTAATCAGCAGACATGTTGTCAAGTCTGCATCTCTAGCAGACGTTCATAATGAGCTACTCTCAGTTAACCCGTTGTGGACGGGGAACCCCTCTTGGTGTTTTTTAAATGCATTATGTTATACTTTAGCTATTGAAAAAGCTGAAAAAGAGTGCCGCGCCGAACGTTTTTAACTCAAATCTTTGCTTCTGGGAGGGTTCCTGGAACTACATATTTTCAGATGGGGATCGGCGGCCAAATACATATAATGTTCCATGTCCTTGACATGAAACATTTTGAGAACCACTGACATAGAAACATATGTCCCCCAGAGTTACTGTCGAAGTGTCCTTGAGCAAGACACTGAACCCCAAATTGCTCCCGATGTGCTAGTTCGTGCCTTGCATGGTTTCCACTGCCATCGGTGTATGGAAGTGTGTGTGAATGGGTGAATGTAATGCACAATCTCTGTAAAGCGCCTTGGATAAAGGCGCTATATAAATGCACCATTTACCATTTACCATTTATAGTTTATTTTTTTCCAGAATATTGTCAGATTGTGGAATCTGGTCTCATATAGTCTTAAATGGGTTAATAAGCAATTAATTCATATCGGTGGTGCTGTTCCTGTGCCAAATGAACAGCAAGCAGGCAAAGGGGTGGTGGGGGGGGGGGGGGGGGGGGTGATGGGGGGCCCTTCAATGGGCTCAGTTCTCGACAAACTCCGATAAAAAAGACATGTTGCTGCATGGAGTGAAAACCGATGCTCCCGCGGGCCTCATCAAAGGAAGAGGAGAGCGAGGAAGGAGAGACACAACGAGATCACAGGTGCAAAAACAAGCAAGCAGTCCTACAGGGTAGCTGCTGCAGTCAACACTTACTGAGGCAAGCACCATGTGCTGTTGCATAAACGCACACCTTGTGCTCAGACTACACACACGCGCGCGCAGACACATGCATGCCCACACACACACGCATGTACTCAAGCACGCACGCAAGCACACAAATGTATCAGATGTGCGTGCAAACAAAACAGGCACATTCTGTTGATATTTACTGTTGATATTATTATTGCAAATATTTTGCAGAATTCCCATAAAACTCTGCCATTTCTTTACACTTTCGCGTGACTTTAGGCACTAAAGGTACTTTAGGCAGGGTCGGATCTACCATATGGGCACTTTTTTTTGTTTTAGCTCCACAGAAAATTTCCCTGCTAATCCGAATGAAATAAATGGTGTCTAAAAAGATTAGTGTTTTATTGTTGTTGTTATTAGATTGGCTGTCACTCTGGGGGGGGGGGGGGGGGGGGGGGGGGGGGGTAGGCGACCGGAAATAGACCGGTCGCCCATAAAACTGCCCCAAAACGGCTCCAAAACAGCCAAAATGTTGTGCGCGCGCGTGAAGGGGGGCCCTTCGAGCTTCAATGCCCAGGGGCCCTCAGAGGTGTTAATCCGGCCCTGACTTTAGGAGTATCTACAAAAATATAAACTAAAAACTAAAAGCATTATCTGTCACCAACACATTCCACTTGGGTATTAAAGCACTGCACTGCCTTCAAGCTGCGACAAATCCAGCCCAGACAGACAGGACACAACATGCTAGCGCGCTAATCAATAACCATTATCAGTGCCTCTCACCTGCTCCCGTTCTACTCCCACAAAGAGCCTGTCCAGTGTCTGACAATTTATTTCATAACCCGTCTAGACCTGGGGACGCGTCGACGGTGTCAACCGTATTAGCGTTTAACCACTTTTAAACTAATATCTTTATACTTTAGCTGTTGAAAAAATAGCAGATCTACAAGCTCATAGCGCGGCACTCGGTGCCGCGCTATGAGCTTGTATATCTGCTATTTTTTTGAAAAATCGTGAACTGAAAACGTGTGCAAATCTTTGAATATACTATATATATTCCTTTCACAGCAAACATTTTTAAACTCATGCTTCTGGAGGGTTCCTGCTGAAACAATATATTTTCAAATGGGGGTCGGCGGCCAATTACACATATAATCTTTAGGGTCCTTGACATGAAATAGTTTGAGAACCACTGATACAGAAACATAAAAGGTTTATCAGAAAACTGTCATGATTCAGGAGGAATAGATCTGTATAGAATCTGGTCTCAGGCATGAATAGGATAAAGTTGCTGCTGACTGTGCAGGACCGAGCTCGCGTTCTAATTCATTATAGGCCTATTTCATACTGTGTAAAAAAATAATAAAAAAATAAGTGCAGTACGGGTAAAAAAAAAAAAATACACGTTCATCCACTATTGTCCTTTATATTACTTTCGGATAGACCGCGGCCCGAGATCCATTATAAACACATCACTGGGCCAAGCATTACGTGACGAGATGTTATATTGCGAATACATTAGGCCTGACATTGGAGTGGAGACTTTGACAGAGTGACTCATTACCCTCTGGAGTGGAAAACAAGCACGTAGACAAATGCGGTGGCGAAGCAAAGCTCTGTTTGTTTCCTTTCCCCCATTTCCCCCGTCATGTGCTGCAGCTGCAGCTGCTGACAGACAGTATAGACAGAATAGGTACAATGCCCGCGTGGTATTAAACCGTTCTGGACGGGAACACCCTTTAGGTGTTTTTTTATTTATTTTTAAGTATTATGTTATACTTTAAGCTATTGAAAAATAGCAGATCTACAAGCTCGTAGCGCGGTACCGAGTGCCGCCGCTACGAGCTTGTCGAGCTGCTATTTTTTGAAAAATCGTGGAAATGTGGGTGGCGCAAATCTTTGCATATGTATTCTTTCAGAGCGAACGTTTTTAAGTCAAATCTTTACTTCTGGGGTGGTCCCTGCCTCCCTGGAACAACATATTTTCAGATGGGGGGTCGGCGGCCAATTTCATATAATTTTTGGGCTTCTTGAGATGAAATCGTTTGAAAACCACTGACATCGAAACATATAGGGTTTTTCAGACAACTGTCATGATTTAGGGGTGCAGTACTTTAGTTCGACTATAGTCATTGGTCCGAAAAAACGACAACCCACCTCAAGCCCTAACCTAACCATAACCGCAAGCACGGGAGCAGGCGCTAGTCCGAGGTGCGTCCGCATGTCGGACTAATGCTCCGTCGGATTTACATGCGGTCCCCATGATTTAGAAGACATTTTGTATAGAATCTGTTCTCACGTCTAAATGGGTTAACACGGCGAGCCGAGCTGTGCCGTCAGTGTAGAAGACGCTCCAGCGCGTCTTGTTGATCTGGTTATCTGTGAGATCTCCTAGCTGTCTGTTGCCAACAATGTTTGCCTCGTGTCCTACATGCCCATCTCTATATCCCCAATCTGTCTCAGCCATACAATACAACGTTTGCTGTTACTTCTTTGTCTGCCTTGTCATTTTGGTTCACTTCTCTTTTTTTTCTTTTTCCCGCAACTCCATCTTGGCGGATTCTCTTGCTCCTTCATCCCCCCCCCTCCTCCCCCCTCCCCCTCGTCCCCCCCTCCCCTCCCTCCCCCCCCTCCCCCCTCATCCCCTCCCCCCCCCACCATATCTCTATCTCCTTCCTCTTCGTCTCTCTCTCTTTAGCCCATTTAGAACTGAGACCGATTCTAAAAACAAAAGAAAAGGCTTCTAAATCCTAACAGTTTTCTGAAAAAACCTATGTTTCTATGTCCAGTGGTGCTCAACCTTTTCCATGCCAAATAAGACCCCGCCCAGAATGATCTGTATTTGGCCGCGGCCGGACCCCCATCTGAAAATACGTTGTTCCAGGGACCCGTACGTCCCAGAAGACCAAAAGATTTGAGTTAAAAACGTTCGCTCCAAAAGAATATTATACTCAAATATTTGCGCCACATTTTTCAAAACATATAGCAGATCTACAAGCTCGTAATGTGGCACTCGGTGCCGCGCTATGAGCTTGTAGATCTGCTATTTTTTCAATAGCTAAAGTATAACATAATGCTTTTAAAACACCAAAAGGGCGGCTGTGGCTCAGGAGGTAGAGCAGGTCGTCCAATGATCCCTGGATCGGAGGTTCGAATCCCGGCTCCTCCTCCTATCCACATGTCGAAGTGTCCTTGGGCAAGACACTGAACCCCACATTGCCTCCAATGAGTCGGTCGGTGTGAGCTCGCCACCATTGGTGTGTGAATGTGGGAAGTGAGGACGCTGGCGTCGACTGTTCGCCGCTTCACCTCCCAATGTATGAATGAATGAACCATTGTAAAGCGCTTTGAGCACTTGGAAAAACGCTATAAAAATGCAATTCATTAAAAGGGGTTCCTGTCCTGAATGGGCTAGAATGACTGACTTTTTTGTTTTCTACTGTTGCTCTTGTTGTGTTGTTATTGCTCTTTTTTCTCTAAGCACCTTAACGTCCATATGTATATCATGCACAGTATAAGTATAACATGCACAGTATACATACATTGCTGCTATGCTCAGGCACCTTAGTTCGTTTTTTTATTATCTCAGGTTTTTGTAAATATGTAATTCTGTTGCTCTCTTGTTTTGATCTCCTTCCCACTTGCCCCTCACCCCTCTTCTTCTCCCCCCCCCCCCTCTTCTTTCTATGGAAATTAACGTTGCGATGGGAACGATGTACAAAAACGAATTTCACCCACTTCTTTACCTTGTAAACCTGTGATGTGACAATAAAACTGATTCTGATTCTGATTCTGAATGGTGCAGGTGTATGTTCTGCTGCGGTCTCTACTGTGCGTGTGTGTGCGTGTGCGTGTGCGTGTGTGTGTGTGTGTGTGTGTGTGTGTGTGTGTGTGCGTGTGTGTGTGTGTGTGTGTGTGTGTGTGTGTGTGTGTGTGTGTGTGTCTGGCACTTTCCAATTAGCTTGTATACCTGCTTCTGGCTGTGTAGGAGATAAGATGAGAGGCCGATACCACCTAGGCTACTGTTATCTCTGTTTCCCTCCTGTCACACACACGCGCACGTGCACGCACACACACACAGGCACACACACACACACACAGGCACGTGCACACTTGTGTACACATAGACACCCCCACCCCCCGCACTAAGGAAGCGTTCCACAGATAGATGCAGTATAGGCTAACAAGGGTCGGACACAACAAGGCTTGTAATGAGACCATGCATGGAACTGTCACACACGCACACACACGCACGCACGCACACACACACATACACACTCACACACGTGCGGGCATCTTGGTATGCACGGCATTTGTATGTGTTTGCATTTCCCCACTTTTGTGTGTGACGTTTGCCTCCCCCCCCCCCCCCCCCGAGCTTTTGTTCTGTGTGTGTGTGTGTGTGTGTGTTTTAGGGGGGGGGGGGGTTGTTTACAGTACATAGTGTTTGTGCGGGAATGCACATTTCCGTTTGGGGAATTTGCTTGAATTGTATTTGCATGTGTATCGCTCTGTGTGTTGCGGTGCGCACACGACCCGCTTTTGTGTGTGCGTGCACCGTGTATGTGTGTGTGAAATGTGTGTGTGAGACTGTGTGTGCGTGTGCACCGTCTGTGTGTGAGATGTATGTGCGTGTGTGTGCACCATGTGTGTGTGTGTGTGACACTGTGTGTGCGTGTGTGTGTGTGTGTTTGGATGTTTGCTGGTGGCAGGGGTGGCGGGCCCCGTTTCTTACCCTGTGACCTGCCCAGACGGTTGAATAATAAAACGCTATTCAGACACTCACAGTTTGACAGCATGAAAGGAGCAGCCAGTGGAGACAAGGAGGGGGGTTTGAGCCGGGGGGGGGGGCGTGGGGAGGGGGGGCTTTGTGGGAGGTAAGGGGCTCTCATTATTCCTCTCCTCCATTCTCTCGTCTATAGCTCTTCCACTCCAACCCCAGCAACAACCTCGCTCGCTCCTCTCTCTGACTGCCGTTGTTTGGTTCATGTATAAATATATACCTCTGTTTATTGTACTTCTCCCTCTTCTCCCTTTTTTGTATAATATCCGCTGCTTCAAAAAGAAAGAAAGAAAGAAAATGTTTATCCAATATATATGAGAACAGAGTGGTTTCCCCCTTTGTGGACCTGTGACATCTATATGAAACCTGTTCATGTCAAGGAGAGGAGGACCCCCACATTGACACTTATTGGCCCGCGGACCCCCCATTTGAAAAGATATTGGCCAGCCCAGGGACCCCCATAAGAGAAGATTGATATGGCTCTAGCTGTGATTGTCATTTTCAGGGGACCCCCAGTTTGACATGCATTAATTAGGCCTCCCAAGGCGCCCATTGGCCTTTCTATCTCTCAGACCCCAATTTATATTGTAAAAATCACACCCGTGTGAACTGAGTGGTGTAAGGTCTTATATAGACTGATCAGCTGTGGTCTGACGTAATGTCTGACGTAATGAAATCACACCCGTGTGAACTGGGTGACCATAGCAACCGTGCTCATTTTTTGAGCACAGACAGACAGACAGACACGTAAACTAAAAATCACACCCGTGTGAACTGAGTGGTGTAAGGTCTTATATAGCCTGTCTGACGTAATGAAATCATGTCTGACGTAATGAAATCACACCCGGGTGAACAGGGTGAACATAGCAACCATGATCATTTTTTCTGCACAGACTGACGTAATGAAATCATGTCTGACGTAATGAAATCACACCCGGGTGAACAGGGTGAACATAGCAACCATGCTCATCTTTTCTGCACAAACAAAGCCAGTTGTAGGAGTGGTTTACACCACTCAACAAAGCCAGTTGTAGGAGTGGTTTACACCACTCAAAAATCAATGTTAGTTTATCTCAGAGAGTGTACAAATGGAACCAAATGGACCATTGGCCGTTTAAGTTAAATAACTCAGAAACTACAAATCATTTCAAAGTAAAAAGTTCCAGAATGTGTCTCCACAGTAAGCTGAATTGTAAAAAAGTGTGAATGGAGTTTCTAGGTGAAAGTGATTTTTTGACGTGCCAAAATCTGCCATTGAGCCCCATTATACATTTCTCAAATTTGAAAGCACTATATTTCTAAAACTGTGAAACATTTCAAAGATTCCTTTTCAGGCAAACATGTCCACCGTAAGATGAACCTAAATAGGTTTGAATGGGGTTTCTAGGTGCAAGTATGTAGGACTAGTAGCATGCCAAAGTTTGTGCTATTGCCATTGAGAATGCATTGGGCGTTTAAGTTAAATAACTCAGAAACTACAAAACATTTAAAAGTAAAAAGTTCCAGCATGTGTCTCCACAGTAAGCTGAATTATAAAAAGTGTGAATAGAGTTTCTAGGTGAAAGTGATTTATTTGACGTGCCAAAATCTGCCATTGAGCCCAATTAAAAATGTCTCAAATTTGAAAGCACTATATTTCTTAAACTATGAAACATTTCAAAGATTCCTTTTCAGGCAAACATGTCCTGCACCAACGTCCATTTGTGCACTCTCTGAGTTAATAAGTCCATTTGGTTCATAACTATCTGGGGACCGTCGCTGACTTATTCATAACATTTTTTTGTTCAAATGTTTCACAAACAAAAAAATGTGACAAGAGAACATTTTAAAAATGCATGGAGATACTTCTTTGGCAGTGTGCAGACTAGAGGGAATGGTGACTGGTCAGTCCAGCAGTTTGAGAGATTAGCTCCAAATATACACAGACAGGCTGAAACTCAATGCGTTGGTGCAATGGGTGCATCATAGATTATTGTTGCCATACCGCGCTTATAGAATAGTCATATGTGACCAGATTTGACTGAGAGCCTGGCACCACGCAACCTCCAGCAAAGAAAACCTTTTTTTTGTGAACCTTTCAAGCCTGTTCTCTCAATTCGCAGTTTTCTGCAAGACATTACTCTATAAGCCATATCTCCAAAACTGGTGGGTCAAACTGAACAACCAATATCTCTATTTGAAGCTATGATTCCCTTTGCTTTCATATGACATGAAAAGTCAAAAAATCCAATGGCAGTCCCTCAGTCAAATGTAGTCACATATAGTCCTGATGTCATAGTACTGATATGCAGTGGTGTAAATAAGTACTGCACTTAAAGGGGCATTCCACTCATTTTCAACATTTTACTATGTCATTAATGTACCTTAGAGCTGTTGTGTGGAAATAATAAAAAAGTTCCCCCATTCTGTGTTTCCTAGAACTAGAGGTCTGAAAAAAATCATTAACATGGTGAAACACATCTTGATGACATCATCAAGATGTGTTTCACCATGTTAATGATTTTTTTCATAATTACAGTTCTAGGAAACACAAAATGGGGGGGACTTTTTTATTATTTCCATACAACAGCTCTAATGTATATTAATGACATAGTAAAAGGTTGAAAATGGGTGGTTTTCCCCTTTAAGTAAAATTTTGAGTTATTTCTGAGGGACTCCTATGTCCAGCTTTGTGTGTCTGTGTGTACCCCATAGCGATAATTTGATTGGCTGAGCAAATGTGTGTACCCCATGGCGATGATTTGATTGGCTGAGCAAATGTGTGTACCCCATAGCGATGATTTGATTGGCTGAGCACGGAATGTGATGTATGATGATGTATGATGATGATGATGAGTGATGATAAGAGCGCCAACAAAGGGCATGTGTACCTTTTACAAAATGAAACCAAATTGACCTGTATGGGTCCATTTGGTTTCATTTTACTCTCTCAATAGTGTTGTTTATTTTTGGACCACAATGCTTATATGAAACGATTTTAAAATGATCCCCGTGTTATTCTCCATAGAGAAATTACTACCGTGAACCAGGCAGAACCAGGCAGAACCAGGCAGAACCAGGGGAATTCCGAACTTTTACACGTACATGAGCATTTCTACATTGCAGTATAGAGCGTCGCAGTCTCCGTTCATTTTCCTCATAGACATTTCATTAAAGTATTTATTTAAAGACGTTTACGCCGCGGACAAAGCCAACTCTTGTCGTGACAAATCATGACAACAAACACAATTTTTTGGGCCGAACAAATAATTAGAAAGAAGAAAAAAACGGCAGGTTACAACACTTTTTTTGGTTGTTTTTCTTCTTTGTAATTATTTGTTTGGTCCAAAATATTGTTTGTGTTGTCATGAGTTGGCTTTGTCCGCGGCGTAACCGTCTTTAAATAAATACTTTTTGAAATGTCTATGGGAAAAATGCATTGGGATTCATTTCCTGGGCCATGGTAGGGGGCGGGACTGCGACGCTCTATTGAGTTGACACTTTTACTTAAGTAAAACATTTGAGTTTACTTTCTTCCCCACCCACTGAGTATATTTCTAAATCTCCACACACAGCTATATGCCTCTTCTCGTGATGGTTATTCTCAACACAATGTCTATCGATCCCGTCCTTTCCCCTCCCGTACTCAGTCTTCTATAGCCTCCGGTCCGGTCTACTCATTCCAAGTGTCTCGCATGTTTCGTTTCCTTTATTTAGTCCCCGGACCATTTCTACTCTACTAAGCTTTCCCTCTCTCTGCATGCTTCTCTCTCAATTAGGTGCATCTCTCTCTCTCTCTCTCTCTCTCTCTCTCTCTCTCTGTCTCTCTCTCTCTTTACCTCTCTCTCCGCCTCTCCCCCCCCCCCCCATCTATCTCAGCCCCCCTCCCCCCATCTCGTTAGTGGGGCTGTCTACTAAGGCAGTGATTAGCCTGCCTCGACTCTAATTAAAACGCTGAGAGTGAACTAAATGAGACCTGTGATTTGTGCGTGTGTAGTGTCCTTATGTTGCCTCTGTCTGTGTCTGTCTGTCTGTCTGTGCGTACGTGTGTGCGTGTGCGCGCGCGCGTGCGTGTGCGCGCGTGTGCGTGTGTGACTGTGAGATCACAAAGTCACAGTAACAGAATGCTAAGCAAAGCCAGCGACTCTGTTCTAAACAACCAGACTGCAGGCTGAGGGGTGCATGGTGAGGTGGAGGAGACACATGATGATGATGTGTGAAATAGACCCGCTTATTTACACTGAGATGAGTGGAGACATTAGGTGGGGAAAAGAGAGAGAGGGTAGAGAGAGAGAGAGAGAGAGAGAGAGAGAGAGAGGGTAGAGAGAGAGAGAGAGAGAGAGAGAGAGAGAGAGAGAGAGAGAGAGAGAGAGAGAGAATGTGTGAGTTCATGAGTGACAGATGTTTTGATCTCACATAGGCGAGCAAATAGTCAAGAAACAAATATTTTTGAGGTAAATATTATTTGGAATAGTGCAAAAATGTTTCCCAGGATAAGCAAGGAAAGAGGTGTCTTATTTGACTAGTAATTCGTAAACCGTTGCTTTTAAAATTTTCTTTTTTTTCTCCATCATTTGGGGCATCTCCCACACTACAGAGAACTGCAAGTTACAATTTACAATTTAGGCATTTAGTAGAAGCTCTTAATCCAGAGCGAGTTACAGTAAAGCAGGAGCAACACATGGCAATGCATCAAATACATAAAAATAGTCATCATGAATCATACGTAAGCTAAGAACCTAACAGTGGAATATTTATGAAACTAGAGTGCTATACAGTATGTCTACATAAAAGGCTATCTAACTGTAATTTACAGGCGTATGCAAAGACCTTACGACCTTACAGGCTGTAAGGTCAAGGGCTAGGGCAAGTGCTACGGGCTAGTCTAGCTGTCTGAAGAGGTGGGTTTTCAGACTATACGGCGGAAGATTGGGAGTGAGTCTGCAGTTCTGACTGCAATGGGAAGTGCATTCTATAGCTTTGGAGCCAGAAGGGAACTAGCAATCGTTACCAGCTTTGCTGTAGTAATCCGTTATTTTTCTATATTTCAAAACTATAGTTCATCACCAACAGTCCAAAGCCCTATTTACCTTGGCTTGTACACATTGACAGTGCATCTCCAGTAGCTAACTGACCAACTACAGCTGTGCGTTGAATAATCAGGATCGGAATTGGAAATCATTCTCACATGACACTAAATCTAGAATCTGCAGGTGGTCAGTGTCTTTTCCTGTCAGGTTGTGCATGCATGCGTGCGTGCGTGCGTGCGTGCGTGCGTGTGTGCGTGCGTGCGCGTGCGTATAAGCTCATAGCTGGGTGAGTGTGCGCCAGGTCACATATCTCTCATTTCCATGTGTTACTAACTGCTGATGCCGAGAGCGTCTGGGCATGTGGTAATTGCTTGGAGGGGTTACTCATTCATTTGTGCATCAGCATGCCTTCATCAAGGATGCCTTCATCAAGGATGCCACATCATTGCCATCAGAGAGGGATATACATCCGTACGTTACTCAATCAGTTCATCCTGTGGATGGTTGTCCTCTATATGCCCTATTATCCATCCGTATAGGGAGAGACTAAAGGACTAGATGAGTTATGCTGAGTCTTAGACACGACGGAACCACTTTGGTTTACTGGGAAAATAACAGGATCTTCGCTGATATGATAGACCTATGATATGATATGATATGAACTTTATTTGTATAGCGCTTTTCAAAACAGAGTTCCAAAGTGCTGCACAGAGCAAGAAGCGGCTGTGGCGGCTGTGGCTACATGTCGAAGTGTCCTTGGGCAAGACACTGAACCCCAAATTGCTCCCGATGTGCTGGTTGGTACCTTGCATGGCTTCCGCTGCAATCGGTGTATGAATGTGTGTGTGAATGGGTGAATGTAATGCACAATCTATGTAAAGCGCCTTGGATAAAGGCGCTATATAAATGCACCATTTACCATTTACCATTTAAGCAACAAAATGAAAATAGCACAAAAACCAATGACAGGAATGTATATACAAATGCCTACAAAACAGTTAAAAAACACTGTGTAAAGGTGGTTTTGCAGAATGTTTAATTATTATACTGTATGACGTGGTCATCTATGATGTCGGTAATCTATGGCATCACTCAGTACTTTTTTTAAAAAGATTTGTTTTTGGCTTTTTGGGCCTTATTGATAGTATCAAGTGAAGACGGACAGGAAAGAGGGAGAAAGAGAGAAGGGGAGAGACACGCAGCAAAGGTCGTCATGAACGGGACTCGAACACGCGACACGCTGTCAGGCCAAAGCCTATTTTGTGGCATGATGCGCCTGGACCGCTAGTGTCAGCATGGTTTTCTAGTAGGACCCAAAAAGGAAGTCAGACTCTTAAATGGAAGTTTTATTTAACAAAGGTTTTCAGGAGTGCACTAGCACTAGCTAACATAAACAGACTTGGAACTCAAGTTACAATCCAATAATCCAACAGACAACACAACCAAACACAGGTCTTAAATATAGGCACAAAGATTAACAGGACACAGGTGAACTCAAATCCAATCAACACATGGAATTGGCCGGGGGAAAACAAGACACAGGTGGAACAATGAACCAAAAATCAGGAATGGCGAGACAAGGCAGGTAACAACAACTACAATGAAAGACAGGAAACACTAAAGCATCACTTCAAAATAAGATCCAGGAACAGTTAGAACACCATAGCATTACTTCAAAATAAGATTCGAGAACAACAAAAACATGCAGCACACAGATTTATTTTAAAGTTCCAACAAGGATACCCAACTCAGTTGGCAAAAAAAATCGTTTATGTTTAAACCTCCACTGACTGGAACAATGTACCGGTTCATATTCGGTCTATAACATCATTTAGGATGTTTAAAACCTACATTACGCTCGATAAACTTTGAGTTGGCACTATTTTCTGTGGAATAAGGCCGGCAGCACAAGAACACCACCGCTCATAAGATGCAATGGAAAAGTCCTATAACTGCACTAAAAAATGCCCCATCAAACTTTCAGATGCTGTTTTTCTCCCAGTGTGGAGGAAGAATGATTAGGATTTGTATTGTGATCTCTCGCCCTTGAAATATATAATCCATTGGTTTCTGTTGTGTGTGAATATAGCAATTCAAAGCACACATCCTGTCGCTGTTATAAGAACGCAAGGAGTGCTCATGATCACGGCAGCAGAGCCTGTTTTGTCCATGGCTGCACGCGCACCTGCAGCCCATCAAGTATAATATTTGCAGACCTCTAAGCTCACAACAGTCACGTCCGTGACGCGATGTGAGCTTGTATATCAGGTGTTCTCTGTGCGCAATACTTTTTGCAATGAAGTATAAATGTCTCCTAGGGTGGACCTCACTAGCCAACACACTACTTTGAATGAATGAGCGCTCCCCAAAACAACAGGTTTGGAGATCTGTTGGGAATTGATTACATGAAACAGTCACCTGTGTGCCCAGTCCCAATGTTTGTAAACGACTGTGGCTCAAGAGGTAGAGCAGGCCGTCCAATGATCCATGGGTCGGCGGTTCGAATCCCGGCTCCTCTTGTCTACATGTCGAAGTGTCCTTGGGCAAGACACTGAAACCCAAATTGCTCCCGATGTGCTGGTTGGTACCTTGCATGGCTTCCGCCGCAATCGGTGTATGAATGTGTGGGTGAATGTAATGCACAATCTATGTAAAGCGCCTTGGATAAAGGCGCTATATAAATGCACCATTTACCATTTAAACAAATAATTGAAAATTGTACTCAAGTAAAGTACAAATACCTCAAATTGTACTAAGTACAGTACATAAGTAAATCTACTTAGTTACTTTCCACCACTGCATAGCCTATAGGCTATATAACTACAAAGAAGGTAATGAATAGTATACACTTGACCTCTCCCATTCCTTTTGTTTCCATGTCTCATTCATTTTAAAAGCGATTCCAACGAGCCCACGCTCTCTCCCTCGCTGCCCAGCGTGCCAAGATTCCGCCTATGCTGCGGATTCTGTTTGCCTCCCAGCGTGTCAGGACATGAAAGAGGATGTTGGACTGTGTCAGCGTTTAAACCTTTTCTCACCTGGAAGCGCGGCAGCGCCATGGGGTCCACCGACAGACAGACGAGGGTGGCCCCAGGGCTGGGGGGAAAGGGGGCAGGGGGAGGGGGGCCGCGTTCTCACACCTGATCATATCAGGCCCGACTTAAATAGGTCAGAGGCTAAAGCCGCTGTGGGCAGACACACACACACGCACGCACGCACGCACACGCGTCTGCATGTATGCAGTACACACGTACTATTAAAGACACAGGTGCAGAGTGCATCTGCGCGCACACGTGCACGCACATGCACACACACACACACACACACACACACACATGTATGTTTGCACGCACGCACGCACGCATGTACACATGCACGCACGCACGCACCACTCTTCTCCCTCCTCTCCTTCTCCCTACCTCTCTCTCTCTCTCTTTAATTCCTGACACAATACAAGCTCACACATCTCGCGGCTGTCTCCTTGCTCGCTCTCTCGCTCTGATGGCCCTCCCATAATGTCAGTGGGTTAATTTGGCTGATTTGAGCAGCACATTCCCACACACGCACGCACGCACGCACGCACGCACACAGCCTCACGCTGGTATTCAGAAAGGAACATAATGATGAAACCAAAATCAACTTCATTGTCACATCGCAGGCTCACAGGTGTAAAGAAGTCAGTGAAATGTGTTTTCGTGCAGCAAGCTCCATCCTTTTTCCAAAAGAAGACAACATGGAAAGGGGCCAGGGTGAGCAAGGAGGAAAGAAAAGAAAAATCAAACACTAAAGAAAGAAGAAAACATGTCAAGGAGCTGCAAAAATCCATATACACATAGCCTACTGTAGTAGAATGCAGCTGGTACAGTGTGGTACAGTACGTACATTAAGTTAGACATATGTGACCACATTTGACTGAGAGACTGCCATCGCGCAAAATCCAGCTTTTCACCAGAGGAGAAAAACTCAAAAAATGAGTTAATAGCACAGGCAGACTCTTCACATACCAGAGCATGTCTGAAATAAGTGTCAGAGCTGAAATCGACATGTAAATATGAAATAAATGCTTAAACATGTAGCTAGGTGTAATGTTAGAGACCACAGAAGTGAACCTTTCAAGCCTGTTTTCTCAACTTGCTGTTTTCTGCAAGACGTTACTCTATAAGCCATATCTCCAAAACTGGTGGGTCAAACTGAACAACCAATATGTCAATTTGAAGCTAAGATTCCCTGCTTTCAAATGATATGAAAAAACGAAAATTCTAAAAAATCCAATGGCAGTCTCTCGATCAAATTTAGTCACATATAAGGTGCATAAACACAGCAGCAGGTTCGTATATGGTATTATTCACAGAGAAGATTGTGTGCACATCTCATATATTCAGGCCAGGTGCTGGATGTTTTAGGCATCAGGCAAATATTTGCCTGGCGAAGACCTAGTCGGTCGAAACGTTGCAATTTGTTGTTGCAATTTGTAAGTCTCTGAGCTTTACAAACTGGTGTTCTTCCTCTTCCTTGTATGGTATTAGACATCCATACATCCATCCATCTTCATCCGCTTATCCGTAGTCGGGTCGTGGGGGCAACAGCTCCAGCAGAGTGCCCCCATGCAGACTTCCCTCTCCAGAGAAACATTAGTAACGTCATTCTCTGGAATCCTGAGGCGGTCCGGCAGATACTGGAGATATCTCCATCTCGACCGCTTGGTTTGAAGACTATCAACCAGTCCAGAGAACCAAGGTGAAACATGGCCATGTAAACATTTAATAAACAATATGATGGTAGAAAAAACCCACACAATTTTCAAATGTAAAAAGGTTGTGTTTTTTTTAATACCACAAGGGTACCATCTCATCGGTTTTAGATCCATGATTTTTATAGCCTGTTTGTATTTCGATGTTATTGGTTTTAAAACAGTTTGAGAGGATTGTGACCATGTTGTAAGGCTGTATGATAGATGTGAGAAAAGATTCAAGATTCAATACTTTGAAAAGGAGCGACTTGGACACTCATGCATGAAGGAAGCATGAGTTCAAGTCCGTTGCCCTCCCCAGGTTGGCGGAGGGTGTGTAGAGCCCAGGATCACATTAGATAACTGACACAGGGGTGAAAAATGGGTTACATAATCGTGGGATAAAAATTACATAAAAAAAAAAAAAAGATTCAATACTTTATTGCCATGTCAACAGAGTTGATTGGAATTTGTTTCAGTGCTCTAAAAACAAACATACAAATAGACACATTCACATCACATATTCAGACGCATGCAAAAGTACAAACATCATATGAGAGAGACCAATAAATAAGAAGAATGCAAAACGTTACAATTCATGGAAAATAAATAGCAATTCCTCGCAGTTCATCGTTCTTACAAAGCAGCTTCACGCTGTGAAGTGCGAGTGAAAAGAGGGTCAGCGTGCAGGAGGCGCACAGCCTCGGGCTCTACAGTTGGAGGCCATCGATATTGTCCTTTTCTTTTTGCTGAGGTTTGCGTGATCTGCGCAAAAGGACAGTTAACCCATTTTGGGCGGGAACCCCTTTTGGTGTTTTAAACATTGTTATAATTTAGCTATTGAAAAATAGCAGATCTACAAGCTCATAGCGCGCCACCGAGTGGCGCGCTACGAGCTTGTAGGTCTGCTATTTTTGAAAAATCGTGAAAATATTTATTTCAGAAAACTGGAGGATTTAGAAGGATTTTTTTAAATGTTGAGGTCAGGCCTAAATGGGTCAAATGATAAGGGACAATATCGGTAGCACCCAACTGTAAGTGCTATTCTTAAAGCGGGAGGTGTTGCACTTTAGAGACCGAAGTCTTTTACCTGAGGGCAGGGGTCTTTTACCTGAGGGCAGGGGTCTTTTACCTGAGGGCAGGGGTCTTTTACCTGAGGGCAGGGGGTGCAACAAGAGAGCTGGCCGGGTGAGAGGGGTCGGCAGTCACCTTCTGCATCCTACGCTTGGTGCGAGTGGAGTTCAAAAATCATAGCATGCATGTGCAGTTTTGGCTGATAAGTCTCTTCTAATGTGACGAAAACAACACTCTTTGGTTTAAACTTCTTGCAAATGTGCTTCACCTGCTTTTCAAATTTTAGGTTTTTTATCCAGGATAATTCCTGAATATTTCACTTCGCTCATTTCAACAAGAGTTACATTTTTGATACGCACATCAAAGGTATCCGTAGCATGCCTGTTACGGATTGAGATACACATTGAAACTGATTTTTCTTTTTACATTAAAGTTAGTTGTGACGATTCAAGCCAATTGGAGATGTTCTGCAAATCCTTTTGTCAGATGCACAGCTGCCAATGCTGGCTGTTTTTGCAGACGCATAGACGACAGTGTCATCAGCATACATCTGGCAGCTAACGCCTGTACAGGTATTTGGAAGAGCGTTAATATACATGGTGAACAACAGTGGTTCGAGTACCGACCCTTGGGGCACTCCCATACTGTTAGGAAGCAGTGTTGATTTCTCCCCATTGACCCTGACACACTGTTGTCTCCCTCCCAGATATGACTTATTAAACCACTGTAAAGCTTCTGCAGACATTTTAAAGTGCCTTAACTTAGACAACAAAACTCTGTGGTTGACAGTGTCAAAGGCCTTTTTTAGGTCCAAGAACACTGTCCCCACAACATGTCCCTAAGTTAGACCTTTGAACCTGTCAAGTAAGTAGCAGTTAGCTGTCTCTGTGGAATGTTTAGGTCTAAATCCAAACCGATGTGGGTGCAATAATTGGTTAGAATCTAAATATTACAGTTAGTTGCATAGCAACAGTCTTCTTTAATATTTTTGAGACAACATGAATAATAGCAATGGGTAATTGCTAGCCAAGTCCTTGTCTCCTGATCGGGGCAATTAATGCTGTTTTCCAGCTTTCTGGGAACATATTTGTTTTGATTGATAGATTAAGTAAGTAATAGGCTCCAGAAAACAGGTCTGATTTATTCATTTTATTAATTAGTTCATCATATAAACTATGGATATCCTTTGACTTTGAGTTACTCATATTTGCAATGCATTTCTTTACTGCATCACTTGGTTTGACGAGACAACCTTTGCTCCCTGCTTGCTCCGTGGGGGGGAGGAGGGCAGAAGACAGCCAGGGAGCAAGCTTGTCTCGTTAAACCACGTGACTCCCATTGGAAATGCATTGCGAGACAGCTGTCTCTCAGGTGTGAACGGCGCCTTACAGCGCATTTGTCAGGTTCAGCCACACAGTCCACACAGGGCATGTGTACCTTTCACATCTGCAATGCACATGGTAAGGGAAAGAGTCAAGTCCATGGCAAGCCTCATATAGTCGTTTTAGACATAGCAACATATACTATGACAGTGGTTTTCAACCAGTGGTCCTTGAGAGAGGAGGGGGTTCCAGGTGGTCCCCGCCAGCTAAGTGATGGAGAGTTGGTAACCAAATGGACCCTTAGTTATAGATCTTTAACTCTTGAGAGCAACCAAATGGTCTTCTAAAAAGTTAATTTATTGGTAAACCTAATCAGTTATAAGAATCTACACATTTAGAGATTTTTTTTTGTTTGATCAATGTTTGCCTGTTATCTCTCCTATAGTATCAACATCAACACAGTGGACAAAATCTCATCCGACGGCAACAAAACATTCTTTAGTTCTGGTTCTGTGAGGCTAAGCTGTATTATGAGTGTCTTAAGTACCAGGTCTTATGACTTAACTTTAGACCTGGAGGCGTGGTCAATGCTGTTTGGCCACTCAGAATAGGCAAATGGCATTGATCACGCCTCCAGGTCTTAAGTTAAGTAATAAGACCTGGTACTTAAGACACGCATAATACTGCCCTAAGTCTCATCAAAATGGAGGTCCATGGGTGGCTCAAATGCAGACTAAATAATGGCCCTTGATATGACTGAAAAGGGTTGAAAACCACTGCACTAATATATGATGATAAAGTAGTAGTAGTGAAGTAAGAAGAAGAAGAAGACGGTGATGAAGATTGTGATTACAATTTACAATTCAGGCATTTAGCAGACGCTCTTAATCCAGAGTGATTTACAGTAAGCAAGAACAAACGTGGCCATACATCAAATACATGAATAATTGTATATTGCATATACGCTTATAGGGCAAGTGCTATGGGCTAAGATGGAGTCTGAAGAGGTGGGTTTTCAGACTATACGGCGGAAGATTGGGAGTGAGTCTGCAGTTCTGATCGCAATGGGAAGTGCATTCCACAGTTTTTGGAGCCAAGAGTTTGCGGGACGTGTGGAGCGTTGTCGTTGGTGAATGTTCTTCACCTCCTGACCATGCAGAAAG